>NC_083321.1:88914624-89214624 GCF_963455315.2 Globicephala melas
GAATTACTTTGAAAAACTCCAGGGCCTTCTTAGAGAAGCACTGTAAATTCCAGATATAGCCTATGAAGCCAAAAGATTAAACCAGATGGGTAATCAGTTTCTTTCTCATTACCCAACTAATAAGAATTGTAGAGATGGGCAGGAACTCATGTCTAAGACATACGTGAAATCACGGTAGGCCTAAAAGGAAGTAACTTAGTAGTTAAGGTTTTCATTGGCTAATTTGCTTCCCCCAGGATTTTGTGCTTTTTGAGGAAATTGAATGTCTCTATAATAGGTAGAGTGGTGCCTATTTTCTTTTAGTGCCTTGTGGAAACGTAGAAGGAGGCTTCATAGAAAGGGATGTACATCCTCTTATGGTAGTGGTGCCTTCAAGGATGCAGGTGGGGGAATAATCAATATATTTTTTTGAAAAAATCAGAAACAAATACTGTGTAAAGTTTAAACACGGTGGCAACAAAAGATGCTAAACATTGTAAAATGTCCTTACGTGGTTAAACATTTTGCATGAGAGAGAGCACAGGCTCTGGAACCAGCCATGCAGTTGGTTACATGAGTGACTTAGCATCTTGGAGCCTTAGTTTACTCATCTTTAAGATCATAGTAATTGGGCTTCCCTGGCGTTGCAGTGGTTGAGAGTCCACCTGCCAATGCAGGGGACACGGGTTCGTGCCCCCGGTCCGGGAAGATCCCACATGCCGCGGAGCGGCTGGGCCCGTGGGCCATGGGCCGCTGAGCCTGCGCGTCCGGAACCTGTGCTCCGCAACGGGAGAGGCCACAACAGTGAGAGGCCCGCGTACTGCAAAAAAAAAAAAAAAAAAAAAAAAAAAAGTCATAGAGTAATAATGAAAATAGGTGTCATTTATTAAAAACTTGTTAGACATGGCACTTAACGTACGTTACAGCCATACTAAATTTTAAGTTTTTAATCTCTATTTTATTGTTGGAAAAATAGACTCAAAGTGAGTAGGCAACTTACCCCGTGTCACATATTCAGAGCTGGACTCATACCCAGTTCCCTGCGCCCCCAAGGTCTTCCGCCCTCACCATGGTTTACCTTGCAGGCTTGTTGTGAAGATTATTTAACAGTGAATGCAAGACGCTGCTAAGTGGGCTGGTGGAGGGAGGATGCTATAGCTGCCGAGCATTTCTAGTGATGATAATGACGACGAGATAGCGAGAGTTTTAATAGGTACCCGTAAAATACCAATAAAACTGTTGCAAAACACAGAGGTTCGCTGCATATAGATACACTGTGAACATGCCTCGATAAGATCAAATAGGTAGATTTACCATGTAGAAATTGTGCTGTTCTAGAGAGGTTATGTGAGATGCAAGAGGAGAAGGATCTGGGGCCATTCTCAGTCTTTTTACAGGGACAGTGTTTCAGCAGATATTTATTATTATTATTAATTTACTGCATCAGCACATAGCAAGCCATGTGACGAGGTGGTGGGCGCACAGGATAACATCTGGTCTCGGCTCAAGCCCGCACTTTCAGTTGGGGTACGGGGTAGATCCTAGAGTCGGGAGCATGGGGGGGCGGTGGCAGGTGCAGAAAAGCCACTCCTCCAGTCTCCAGGCGTCATTGTCATTGACAGCACCCCCAGGAGACTCACTTACTGGACCTAGCTCTGAACGCCTTTGACTATTTTCATATGTCAAACCCACCTCAGAGTTATTCATCTGAGCTATCCTTGAAGGTATCAGAAGAATAAACTTCAATTAGATTATCAGCTATTCAAGAGCAACAAGCTCTGTCTCCTCGCATTTGGAAGCAGAAAACTTATTTTCTTCTGTTTATATTTTGCACTGCATCGTTCTGCCATTTTTCTTCTGGGCGATGAGTCTGATGAACTTGCGCCGTCTCAGTCTTGTTCTAATAGAAGGGACTTAAGCTTGCTGTATTCAGTTATAGTCAGTGCCCGTATGGGAAATAAGATTCCGTGTGTGCAGGTGGAGCCCAGAGGTGAGGTGTATTCTGTGACCGCTTTCTTCTCCTCCATCCAAGGACCTGGGATCATCTTGAGATCTGTGTGAACAAAGGAGCAATTCAATATGACAGCATTTAATTTTCTTAACAATTTTGAAATCAACAGCCTTTTCCACTGTTAATTCAAAAAAATTCACAATGTGTGTTTGTTTCCCAAATAAAGAAAAAAATTTGAGATGTTAAAGAGGACATAAAACATACTGGAGCAACACGTAGGTGGAAATGAATAGAAGCAGTGTTGTAGGAATTTTAGATGTTAGTACCTGGCCAGTGGACGTCAAAGTCACACAGCAGTAGTGCCCTGAAAGGGAACCTGTGTTCCCATGCGATGGGTCGGTTCCATTACAGGTGTGAAAGCTGCTGCTCCATGTTAGGTTAATTTTTTTTGTGTGTGTGTGTGTGTGGTACGCGGTCCTCTCACTGCTGTGGCCTCTCTCCCGTTGTGGAGCACAGGCTCTGGACGCGCAGGCTCAGCGGCCATGGCTCACGGGCCCAGCTGCTCCGCGGCATGTGGGATTCTCCCGGACCGGGGCACGAACCCGCATCCCCTGCATCGGCAGGCGGACTCTCAACCACTGCGCCACCAGGGAGGCCCAAATTTTTAACTCATCTAGACCTTTAAAGACGATCTCCTGGATTTCAGTTCTTGTAATCCTTGTCCAGCTGCCACGAAGAACCTGCTGCATGATAAATGGTTGGTGTAGGTAAGTCATTGGCATGAAGTCGATCTCAAATATCTTCTTTTGGCATTTAATAATGACTGCTGTGAATTTTCACCTGAATGGGTAAGAATTACCTTACCCCAAACTGTCAAATCTAGGAAGTCATTAGACTAGACACCTCCAAATAATCAAAGACCTGAGTCATACGGCTTCAGTGAGCCAGCGTTTCTATGAATGACTTGAGTTCCTTTACTAAGATTTTATTTCAATTTCAATTTAAGGTAACTGAAATCAGAATTTCTACATTCCTGGTCTTGGTGCTAATGTAAGTTAATGGAAACTGACTACGTCTCAGGGTTTTTAGATTCATATTGAATAGAATGGGAAGTCCCTTCCAGTATTGAATCAGAGGACAAGAATCACACTGGTATAAAAGGCATGCTCTTATGGTGGAGGGATGCACTGTTTATTCCTAAATTTCCTGGAGATGTAGATTTGATTCTTACCAAACCAAATCCTTGAATTGATTCCCAGAAAGTGATCTCTGGGGGAATAAAAGGTATCTATATAATAACCTGGATTTCTTTGTCAAATCGTATTTACATTTCTCTGTTGCTTGGCACTTACAGTATTATAAGGTTATCTAATAAATCAAACTAGTGTATATGCACATTTTAAACAATTTAGTATCAACATCTTTGTGCAGTATAAGGGTAATTTTTCCTCTCTAACTTATTTGGGCAATTACATCAACTGGCCATTTTGATTTTCCTATATAAAAATCAGCATAAAATAAAATAGCATAACGACTGCTCAAATTTATTGTACATCTACTTTTAGTTTTCCTTTTGTTCTCAGCAACGTGATATAGTTCTTTCAGTTATAATCTAAAAACATCACTAGAATTCAGAAAGTGATACATCTTAAATACAACCTGCAAACACATTTACTTCTTCAGTGTTAGGAGGTGATCTGTTAATCCCAGCAGGCTGTTTCATGAGCTAATTCTCCTTTTGCATAGAAATTGTGAATGTAATCTTTTCTGACTAACGTAAATCACAAAAGCCAGTGTTTTTCAGGCACATAGAATCAAACTGGTGCAGTAACAACTGAGGTGATGGTACAGTCGAGGTGGCGACATCATAGGTGACCATAATCACAAGATTGGTTGAGAATTCATAACTTTGGGTGTTGCTGGGAATTTAGGGGGATGTGCTTCAGCAAAACGAGGGAGAGAACCAAGAAAAAATAGATGAGCGATTTCAGGAAGAATCTATGCATCTCGCGAGAGTGGTGAGGAAAGTCTTAGGATGAGAGCAAAGTTGCAGAGGAGCCAGGTGAGGTCAGAACAAGAGGGTGTGGACTCTGGGGAAAGGGGACGTTTGGTCCATACAATACCACATATGATTAAAGAGTTTGAAAAAAATCAACCGTCAAGAAAGGAAAATGAAAAAATGGAATTAGAGACTTCTGAAAGCTGTGTAAAAAACTGCATAATAAAGGAAGTTAATTTGAACATAATACTTTGCTTTACTGTGGGCAGTAGTTACCAAGCAAGGAGGGCTAATCCTTGCTCCACTAGGGTTTTGAGGTAGGATGGAGAGTAAATAAAGTGATTTCATTGGCCCAGTGTACAGCTGAAAATTTACAGGAAACAACAGCCAACATTTTTATACCCCATTAAGGTAGGAAACACATCAACGTTCATTATCTTGTAAAGGACGCTATTATAGTCAATTCTCCTTACTTGCAATAGGAGGTTCTATGAAGTTGCCGGGAGCACTGATTAGCAAACCCTGAATCATTGCTTCTAGGAGGATGTTCTAGGGTTAGGTTCCTTCCAGCCTATGGTAACAATATTTTTGCCAACTGATCAATAGGTAACCTTGTTTTATGTGTGTTTCTGTTTGAAGACACTTTATTTAATATATACTGTTGATTCATGAACACCGAACTCATGGCCAACAGCATGTCTAATTCATGACTGAACGAAACTTACGTACCATGTATTTTCTCTGTGAAGCGCATCACAGCCTTTGCATGCTTGGGAACACCAGACAGCATTCAGAGGTACCTTGGGGGCCATTTTCAACAGCAAAGTCACCAACAGAAAGAGCAAAAATTCAGAGAAAAACGTAGCACGAAACAGACTGTGAAAAGACCCCTTGTTTGTAGTAGGAGAGTGAAAACAAGAAGGCGAGCGTGGCCTTGTTCCACCGCAGCTGGGAATGTGGGTGATGCTCTGCACAGGTCTTTGACCCCAGAGGGGCCACCGGCACTGATTTCAGGGGTACAGATAAAGCTTATCTGGTAGGTGAAATGGTGAATTTGCAGTCCACCAATAATAAGGATCAATTCTATTATCTTTTTTTATAAATGAAAAATTGAAGCTTAAACCGAGCAGATTTCCAGACTTCCACGTAAGGAATAGATGGTAGAACTGATTCCTGTGCTTTTTGCACTTAGTTAGGCTATAGCACTTGCTGAAACAACCTCCCACACACAGGGGGGTAGCACAGGGACTTAACACAGGTACTTGGGGGTATGGGGGTGGGGCAGGCTCTGCACCCTACAGTCATCCAGGGATTCAAGCTCATCCATCCTCTAGTCCTTCCCAGAATCCCCTGCATCCTGTGGGCTGACCTACAGGACACAGGGAGAGTGCAGCGGACCACAGGGTAGATTTTAGGAACAAGGCCTGGATGTGCTTTGCCTCACTTCCATCCATATTCCAGTGGCCCTATCTAGCTGCAAGGGAGGCTGGGAAACGTTCTTATGTGCCCAGGGAGGAAAGGAGTAGGGTTTGGTGAACATATGGTGTTTTCTCTGTCATACCCAATACAGGAGGGCATCGTCATATTTTTAGGCTATTTTATATTCTTTACGCCATTTTTCTTTGTTGCTTTAAGAAGCGATAGGGACTTGCACCTCTGTCTGTAATTGAATAAAATTGTGGAAGAAAAGAGTGGAAGCTGAGGTTTTGTTTTCTGTGCGAAGTTTCCCTGTGTGCCAGGGAAAATGAGCTGATTATTTTCTTATACTTAACTGGGTATTTCAATGGAGTCTTTTCCAAAATTAAAAGAGTTTTCCAATGAAATGAAATGACTTGATTTAAAATTAAAATAGATACAGAGACTCATTTTTCCCCCTCAGTAAATTTTCTGCACTCAGGTTCTTGCCTCCCATAATTGAAGGCAACCATAATAACAGATTTGATTGCATGGCTTTTACTATTACTTTTGAGGTAATTGCCAGATTGGCATACACAGTAATTTGTATGTGAGAGGTGATCAGATGTGAACATTTCCATTCAATCATCTCCCTGGAATTCAGACACATCACTGCTTCTGGCTTCGGAATTAGGACCAGTAATTGTGGCTCTGGGATGAACCATGCTTCTGAAATAGGCTGTGTTTCATTTGTGATCAGTAATATTATCAGACTCGCCTTGGGAAGCAGAGCTGAGAAGATTCCTACCTTACTCTGTACACTGAAGTAGTAGTAGAAATGGTAGCAGAAATATTAGTAGTTGTTTTGAAAATATTAGCAGGAAATGTACAGTTGAGGAGTGCCTTGGAAGGGCGCCGGCTTCAGGATGTACAAGTGTGGAGACAGGATGAAGAGCGCTGAAGAATTGGGATGAAAATATAGAGGCTTCTTCCTTTTGCTTTCAATCCTAAATTTGATACCGGGTTATTTTTTTTTTTAAGCTGTACATATTTATTTATTATTTATTTTTATTTTTGGCTGTGTTGGGTCTTCACTGCTGTGTGTGGGCTTTCTCTAGTTGAGGTGCGTGGGCTTCTCATTGGGTGGCTTCTCTTGTTGCAGAGCATGGGCTCTAGGCATGCGGGCTTCGGTAGTTGCAGCACGCAGGCTCAGTAGTTGTGGCTCTTGGACTCTAGAGCGCAGGCTCAGTAGTTGTGGCGCATGGGCTTAGTTGCTCCGTGACATGTGGGATCTTCCCGGACCAGGGATCAAACCTGTGTCCCCTACATTGGCAGGAGGATTCTTAACCACTGCGCCACCAGGGAAGCCTCAGAAGGGGAAACATTTTATTCCTCTACTCCACAGAGAGCCTAGTGGTTATTCTCTGTAGAATAAAGACGCTCACGTGAATTAAAGACCAGCAGCCGCACCACTGCAGGTCTCTTCTTCCTCAGGAGCTGTCTTTATACAGGGATGTGTTTCCCCAGCTTCCTTACACAACTCGGTGAAGTGCTCTCCATGAGAGGCCACCAGTGGCTTTTGTACATTAACCCTTTAAAATTCTTTTTTAATTCATAAAATGTTAACTGTGTAAGATATCATACACACGTACCCAGATGCAAGTGTCACGAGGTTAAAGTAAGGGTATACATTTGATATTTTTAGTTTCCTTTTTTCTATTATGCATATATAATTTAACCTCTTCCCATCTCACCTCTAATATCTGATTGATGGAGATGAGGAAATGGGCTTGTGTTCAGTGTGTCCCTAAAATATAATTAGTAAACACACCATTGATTCTTTCTTTATGAATTTTGGGTTTCATCATTATAAAAAGCACTTTCATTCCCCTGCCTGTCCTTAGTTAATAAGCCTTTACTGAATATCCTGTATTCACAGCATTGTAACAAGGACTCCTGGAGACTGAAGAAATGCCTTAAAGAAATTTAGATCAATCCTATTGCAGGAATCCTACTGCAGGAATAGTTATAAATATAAATAGTTATAAACAATTACCATTGTTTTAGACATATTCTGTTTGATATCACTGAGCAGCCGTAAGAGAGAAAAAATTGTTGAGAGTTTAATCTGCTTTTGTTCAAGTTCTGACTTATTTCTTTTCGATTTGACCCAGTTTCTTTGAGGCTTGGGCCTGAGGGCTATGCTAATTTATATGATTGATGAGCTGTCTTTTATTTTGTGCTATTGTCAGAAAAGGGAAATTAACCTCAAATCCAGTCATGGTAATTAGGCCGCAGCTTAACTCACCCACTTGTCCTGGCGGTCAGTTTCTTCTGCTGCCTGTCTGTCCAGTTCTTCACAGACGGGTGGCACATTAGCACCTGGGCAGAGAAACCCTTGTCTATCAGAGGTTTGTCCTTGAGACAGAATAGATTTTTTTTTCCTACTTTTACCTCTTCTTGAGGGATTGTAAACTTGGGACCTAGATTTAACAGAAAACCCTGAAGGCTTTGTTGGAGCATAGAGTGTTGAAGACAAGAAACACACAAATGGATGGGTTTGGGGGGGGGGTCTCTTTCCTTTATTAAGAAAGGGAGCTATTTTTCATTGTATCATTGTGTATATAGCTAGCCGCATTCCAGAAGTAATATTATTTAACTGAACATATGAGGTTTGTGGTTATCTCTTTTCTTCTTCTTGCCCCTCTTCTTTTTAATTGCCCTGGTTTCTGTAGACCTAGAAGATGTCTGATTGGGTGGCAGTTCCAATCTGTTACCATCTCAGGGTGTAGGATGGGATAGAAGATGAAGATGAAATATTGTTTTAATATTACCTTTCCTTAGTGGTCAGCAGCTTTAGGGATTCACAAATAGCTTGTGGTTTAAAAATATTAAATAAGAGGGCTTCCCAGGTGGCGCAGTGGTTGAGAGTCCGCCTGCCGATGCAGGGGACACGGGTTCGTGCCCCGGTCCGGGAAGATCCCACATGCCACAGAGCGGCTGGGCCCGTGAGCCATGGCTGCTGAGCCTGCGCGTCCGGAGCCTGTGCTCCGCAATGGGAGAGGCCACAACAGTGAGAGGCCCGCGTACCGCAAAAAATAAATAAATAAATAAATAAATAAATAAGGGATTCATCATTGGAAAGCGTCAGCATGACCAGCCAAACCCAGAACCCAAGTGATTTAAGCTATCGTGATACCTTTTATATGAGAAATTCAAGGCTAAATAAAATAGCTTCTATTCTCTTCAGACATCTAAGAACACGAGGGAAATATTCTGTTATTATAATAAAATACTCTCAGGTCTATGTTAAGAAGACCATGTTAATAACCTTCAAGCAAGACCCTTCAGCACTTAATAGTGGAGAAGGCAATATAATAATATTACAGGTTCCTGGGGGTCAGACTTCTGACAGCTCATTCTTTGAGTTTGCAGAGACAAGAAAATGAGACACGGTGAAATATCTAAGCACTGAGGAAAACAGTTGTCACAAAACCCACGTACTTCTCTTTGTAGGAAACATATGGAAATACCCTAGACCTTTCAGCTAGAGCCCATTTCACTGTAATTCAGTGAAAGCAGCAATTCTGGTTTAATAAATTTGATTATATATTTTCCCCCAGAATCTTTAGTCCTTTCAAGTTTATGTGGACAACACATTATAAGACAAATCTCACCCTGGGATGTGACCATCGAGAAGGAGACAGGAGCATCATGAACTATAATGACATCGAGGTCTGGGATGTTTATTGAATGGACAAGTAACTCTGCACATCTCAGCACCCCTGAAGGCATTATCATATTGTAGAGTCCAGCATAGTGACAGATTTTATAATGATGACCCCTAGGCACAAGAAGATATTAAATCATGCTCCGCCTAATAGGGAAATGTATTGTTCCCATTTAAGAACATGGTGTTAAAATTATTTTTTAAAGGCCCTGGCGTTCTAGGAATAAAGCATCATTATTTGGTAAATTCAGGTATGTGACTCCTATATCATCTAGCAGAGCGGGATGAGAGGAGCCTTGGTGTAATTTTTAGACTGAATTTAACACTATTCCAATAGTGTTATATTACTGGCATAATAATATAACATAATATATTGGCATTTATTAAGTATGTTTGGTCTAAATAATTAGTACCCTGTTATTTTATGATTGCCGTGATCTCTTTAGTTCTATTATCACTCTTAACAAGGAAAAAAATGAAGATCACCTTCTTTCTCCCTGGACTAAGCTCTTACCTGGGGAGGCCCCAGTGCAGCATTTAGCATATACCAGCCAGGCTAAAGAATGTGGCCACATTACCTGAAGCGTCCAGGTCTCCCTGAGAGCCTGCCTTGTCAGCCCCTCCTCAGGGTGACCCACTCCCCTCTCTGCCTGGGCCAAGTCTCTGATTGGAAGCCAGCTCTCCGGGAGCACATGTCGTCCTGTGTCCTTGGTTCCCTAGCGCAGTCCCCAATGGGGGCTCTTCCAAACCATTCCCACGCCTCGGGCTCCCAGCCCTGAGCTCTTAGTAAATGACCTCGCCCCCAGTTTGGAAGTTTCAATCTGTTTGATATGAACTGTTTCTTGCTTTTTATTTTCCTGCTTCAAACCTCTCGTGTTCTTACTTCTTCCTCTCCCCACGGTCTCAACAGAAGAGCCACCCCTTCTCCTTTTTAAGGGTAAACTCTGCCCATGGGCCCTCTCTGCCACTCCTCAGTAATTGATCCATCAGCCTTCCAAGAAGGCTCTACCCCTCTGCTCTCCGGAAACATTGCATCTCCCCCATTCCATAGCCTGAATTATTTGTCAACTCCGCTTTTTCCTTCTGCCCTTGTCACCTCCTTTCTCAGGTTCTGAAGCAGGAAGGAAGGGCACAGCCATCAAAGGAATGACATAACTATTAAGAACAGGATATGACATCGACTGGTTAGAACCAACTAGGCCCAAGATGGCGGAAGATTCAACTTCCAGTACACCTTGAGCACCCTTAGATGCTCCTTTAATTCATTAGCATATGCTAAATGACACGCCCACAGGTGCCATGACAATTCCCAGGCTGACCGTAAAAGGCCAAAAAGTGGGCGGTGCCCCCGTTCCTGGAAATCCCTGCCCCTTCCCCATGACAGTTAGAATATTCCTCCCACTCTTTAGCCTATGAAATTACCCAGCCCATAAAAACTAACGGCCGCCATATCTCAGGCCACTCTCACTTTCTGAGAGGACCCCATGCCCTGGGGCCGCCTCTCTTGCCTTTTGAGAAGGCCCACACTCTGCCTGTGGAATGTGTATCTCTCTAAATAAACCTGCTTTCAGTTTACTATCGCTCACTCTTTTTTTTGTTTTTTTTTGCGTTACGCGGGCCTCTCACTGTTGTGGCCTCCCCCGTTGCGGAGCACAGGCTCTGGACGCGCAGGCTCAGCGGCCATGGCTCACATGCCCAGCCGCTCCACGGCATGTGGGATCTTCCCAGACTGGGGCACGAACCTGCATCCCCTACATCGGCAGGCGGACTCCCAACCACTGCACCACCAGGGAAGCCCTACTATCGCTCACTCTTGGATTCTTTGCTGTGTGAAGCCAAGGACCCTCACTTGGCGGCCCGTCCCAGAGACTCACCCGAGACCTGGGACATGACCATCCTTTTGTGCCCCATTTTTCCTACAGCCTCACCTTCCATCCTCCCATCATCTTTTGCCATCCACCTCTGTCGCCTCTAGAGATGCCTCTCTCCAAAGTCACTGATGACTTCTGAATCCCTTAGTCCTTCAGCTCTTCATCCTCCTTGACTGCCCACCTTCTTTGGTACTTCTGATCACCTTTTCTTTCTGGGAGCCTCTCTTTCCTCAGGGCTGTCTGTATTTTATCACAATCCTCACTATTCTGTTTCTCTTCCTACCTTGGTAAATGCCCTCTCTCCGTACCCTGCGTCAAATCTTTGGGGGAAATTGGCACTATAGAGATAGGCTAAGAGTTTGGTATTTTTCTGTTCATCACTGATGCCCCAGGGGTACCTGTGTCTAAGTTCAAAGACTAGAGGCTTAACTAATTTGTCCAAAGCCAAGTAATCAATAAGTAGGAGAGTCTGGACTAGTACGTGGGTTTTCAAGGCCAGTGTTTTCTCAAATGCCTACATGAGGACACCTTCTGTTTCCTTTGACTCTTTTCTTCCCCGAGTCCATCAGTGTGGGCATCCATCTAAGTTTATCTCGCAGCTTTTTTCACTGTGCTTTTTCCCTTAGCCCCTCCATGTGTTCTCATGACTTTAACTACAATCTTAATCTAAACTTATCTTTAGCAGGACCCTTGCCCAGTCTATGTACCTGTATTTTTATTGGGTACCTGGATGCCACACCAGCGCCTCAGAATGAACAGCCACATCAAACGACATTCATAAAGCATTAGGAGATTCACAAAGTGCTCCCACATATATAAGCTTACTTTAACCGCTTCATAATATAGGAAGGGCTGTATTATCAACCACTTTGACAGATGGGGCAGTTGAAGCTCAGAAAGGTTACAGGGGTTGCTCAGAGTGACACGGGGGAAAGCAATAGAGCTGGGTTTGTGAATTCAGATCCTTTTGCCCTTTGACAGCTCTAGGCTGTCGGGGGTCTAGTCCGAGGCTCTAATGGCCATTGTGTCCCTCTGCTTTGCCCACAAACAAGTAATACCACAGCAGAAACAAAAATGCAAACCAGCAGAAGCCTCACCCTTGTGCTTGGCCACAGGGAGCCTCCCTGTCTTACTCATCTCCGAGACCCTTGCCCAGCACAGGGTCTGTCTACCGACGGAGTTGATTAATAAGTGTCGGCTGGTTTCGGTTGAATTGCTAAGGGTGCAGGTCTTCTGAGACCCAGACACCAAACCTTACAATCATCTGTGACTCCTTCCTTTCTGTTCTACCAATATTTTAAATAAATAAGCCTGATAGAATTTTCTTTTCTCAATGCTTCAGGTGTTTCTATGCAGCCCTCTCTTTCTCTTTCAGACACACACGCTGGGGTTTTCATTTCCATGTGTCCCTTGTGTTGCTGTCCCCTCCTTCCTGGTTCTAGGCTCCAGCCTGGGTCTACACTAATGTCACATCGGTCTTCCCCAAACACAGCTCTCCTCCTGGACGCAGACATTCTTATGCATGAGGGACTTTTAGAGATTGTCTGCTCCAGCCCACCTCCAAGAAAACAGCAACAACGAAATATGGTCCCAGAAAGCCAGAGTCACCCGTGCGGTGGGAGTGCACCTCCCACGACTCAGGGCTTCGTGATTCCCTGTCCAGGGCTGTGGCCTCTGTGTCATTCTGCATCTTGTCATTTTCCTGTCTGGGAGTCTTCTGTGATTCTTCCCTGCCTGCCAGATGAAGTCTGGGTCTCTTTTTCCAGCATGGAGACACTCTCCATGACCCATTTCCAACATGCTGTTCACATTATCTGACTCTAATCCCTAAATCCATGTTCCTGCCAAGATGTGCTGCTTACCGTTCTTTCAACATGCCCACCGCGTTTTTGCCTCCTTACCTTTTGTAGGTAATTCTCTCGACACAGAATCCTTTCATCACTCTTCATCTCGAGCTGTCCTTTCCACGAAAAGTTCCCTGACTCTCTTCTAGTTGAAAAGGAAGGGTCTTTCCCATTTGTGAATGCTCCTAGCATGTTGCTTTTCTGCTCCGGATCTACCTTGGTCTGCCCTACATCCTGTTTCTTTAGCTGTGCTCATCTGATCTCCCTTTTGATTCTAAGCATCTTTGGAGCAAGGAAGAACTAGCTGTTGCCCACCCCTGTATCCCTCACCATCCAGCAGAGTGGACTGGCCTGGCCTGGGGTCCATAGGAGAGAGGTGACTGGACAGTTGAAACATGACAGAAAGCACTGGGGAAGCTCCGACCAGCACATTAGGAGCATTGGACCTCAGTTCATTCCCTGAAGAACTTCGGGGTTTGGTCTCCATTGCTCCATTTCCTTGGAAATAGCTTAACTTTTAAAATGTCATGGAAATGCTGGGGGTGAGGGGAGGTGCTTTGCTCCCCTCCTTTTCTTGCCATGTCTGCCCCACGGCGATTGCTTGTTGCTTGAGTAATGAGACTGCTTTCACAAGTGGTGTAAAATCGGCCTGTTTCCATCACAGACACACTGCATGTGATTGGCTCTGTGTGGCCTTGGGAGAAATGGATGTTTACGATCTGGGATGTGATGTTATATTTCACAAACACTGTGGATGTGATGAGGTGAATAGTCATTTCCAGGGCTGCTGACTTCTCATCATCTATGTAAACATTCATCAGTTTGTCTAATTTTACTACATAGACTTATATGGAAATAATACGCCTAATCAATGGGGCAACTGATGAAAAAAGAATTCTGTATCTAATGGCTTTTGGGTATTAAGTGAGGTAAGTGCTAAACAGAATACGTGTGAAGTATGAATTATATAAGACAGGTTGTATTGTTCAAATCTGTTTTTTGCATTTGGCACATACGCACTAACAGGAACTTGATTTTTTTTTTCTGCCCCTCCCTGTCACCTGCCCTTACTTACTTTGAGCCCAACAACTTAAACTGTGTCTGTACGTAGCTAGTAATTGAACATTTCCACTCATTTTTTAAACCATCTCAAGCACCAAATTATCCAGACAAGCTGTGCAATTCAGTTACTAAGCAAATCGAAAAGCAGACCAATTATCTATCATTTGCTGCTAGATCCTAGGAGTATAGGCTACACACCGTTGTAAGTTGAATTGTGTGTTATTTTAGGATCAGATCCTGGAAGGACCTAGTCCTCAGAGCATTATTTGTTTTGGGCCTGACCCTAGGCCACCACTGTGCAATAGAAATAAAAGGTGAGCTTCGTATGCATTTAAAATTTTTCTAGTCGCCACATTAAAAAAAAAAAAAGAAATGGCTGGAATTTTAATGGAATTTTATGTAACGTATTTGACTTAATTTTAATAGCATATTTTATTTAACTCAGTGTATCAAAAGTATTATTTCAGTATGTAATCAATATTTTAAAATTTATTAATGAGCTTTTTACTTTCTGTTGAATACTGGCGTGTATTTTATATATCTCAATTCTGACTGGCCACATTTCAAGTGCGCGGTAGTCACACGTGGCTAGTGGCCACCATATTGGGCAGCACATGTTATGGCTGATTAGGATGGAATTGTCTGAGAAGGAAAAGGTAAAGGAATAATTTTACCATTTACTCCTAAACAGGAGTCAGCAAACATTTTTTGTAATGAGTCAGATAGTAAATACTTAGGCTTTAAGGGTCATATGGACCCTCTAGCAACTATTCAGATCTGCTATTGTATCCCAAAAGTAGCCACAGACGATACATAAACAAATGGGTGTGGCTGTGTTCCAATAAAACTTTATAAAAACAAGAGGTGGGCAAATTAGGCTTGTGGGCTGTAGTTTGCCTACTCCAGTTCTTAAGTTTAAAACAAATTGCTCTATCATGTAAATAAAAATAATTTCTGTTTGGAATTACTGCTTCTATGTTGGATAGTTCTATTTCTATTGAGAAGCTAACATACAGCAAAATGATGGGTTCTATAGTTTATTTCATCCTTTATAAAATGATTGTTAATGCTCATTTTGTTACAATGCTTTGGTTTGTTTGTTTAGAAAATGAAATGTTTTTATATCACTGTTGATCACAACTTTTTTTCTCCCTCCCACCCCCATCTGGCTGGAATAACATTTCCGGACGGCTTGGCTGTTGCATTTCTACTTGTATTATTATTTTACAACAGGTAAGACCTTTTCTTTCTTTTTGAACTATGGTTCTAACTAATTTTATAAAAATTAACATATAAGATTTTGTTTTTAATTTAAATGTTCAGGGATGCAGTGTGAAGTAGTTTCTATAAATTTGTCTTAGGCTGTCTCAGCTACAAGGAAATAGTCATTGGTGCAGAATATATGGTGAGATAGATTTCAGTCAGCTGTGGAATAATCCCTGCCTGAAAATATTTTATTAAACATATTTTACATTTAATACACAATTTAAAAAATAGCTAGATGCAGGATTCTGATGCTGTCTTATTTTTTCATTCCCAAAATGGATATAACTATCATAAACCCATATACACCTTTATGTGTGTTATTGTGGTTACATTAAAACTTTTTTTAAAATGTATTTTATTGAAGCTTAGTTGATTTACAGTGTGTTAATTTCTGCTCTACAGCAAAGTGACTCAATTATACATATATATACATTCTTTTTCGTATTCCTTTCCATATGGTTTATCACAGGATACTGAATGTAGTTCCTTGTGCTATACAGTGGGACCTTGTCGTTTATCCATTCTGTTTTTAATAGTTTGCATCTGCTAATCTCAGAGTCCCATTCCATTCCTCCCCACCCTCCTTCCCCTCAGCATGGTTACATTGAAACATTTTTAAAAACTCTTCTTACATCAAGAATGCTGGAGGGAGACTTGTCTTTTGTTGTAGTGTTGGAGAGTGTGCTGTGATATTCTGTGAAGCTGGGAGCGACTGTACAATGAATTGACCGTCTGGTTATGTAATGGAGAAATCTAGCTTCGGATTTGTTTTGACTGCTTTATACGAACCAATTGTAGACCGGCTCACTGGAGTGTAACGGGAAAATGTAAAGAGAGAAGATACGAACACCTTTAAGTCTCCTCTTGTTATGCTATTTTATCGTGTCTTTGGGAGAAAAAAAACCATTTTAAGATTTGTTCTCCCCCATTTGAAACAACAGTAACAACAATATCACTCTGACCCCCTGGGGAGATGGATCAGCCTGGAGTGGCTGGGCTGGTGGTCAGGTGATCCGGTGACCGACTGATGACCCCTCTGTTCCCTGTGGCAGTGCCTGGTTCAGACCTTTCCACTCCTCCAAGCACTGTCCTCCCCTCCATCCCTCTTACACATCGCCAGGAAGGAAAAGCCCTCTGAAAAGAAAGCCCTCAGCTTTCCCCCTCTCCATCCCCCAAATTTATCCTTTTATTCTTAATCCACTTTCCTCCTCTTTCGAATTGCAAGGAAAAGAAATAGCTTTCAGAAGCTAAGTTTTGCACTTGCCACTTGTTTCTGCCTCCTCTAACTTCCGCTGGGACCTTGTTTCATCAGTTAAGGCTCTCCCTGTGGCATCTGCTGTCTTTCTCCAGCGGATCTTTCCCTCCAGCCTTCAGACATCATAAAGTTTCCTGGGGCCCGAGAGAAGCAGAGAAAGCTGTCCCCCACTTCTCTTCTCTTCCTTCTTTTCCCCATCACGTGTCTCGGAAGCGGTATCCTTACCTCCTTCTTCTTCCACAACCTTTCTGCTGAAATTGCATCCCTCCCCATCACCCCCCTCCTCAGGCTCTGCCTTGACTACGCTGCACTCTTGGAAGGCCCATCCTCGTAACTGCAGAGCATCCACCTGTGAGGATCCCGAGCCTGTCTCAAGCTCTGCTCCCTCCTCTGGCTCCAGTGCGCGTCTCTATGCCTGCCTGGCTGCACTTAGGACCAACATCACCCATCATCTTCCCTCCTCCCTTTCCTCCCATTATCAGAGTTTCAGTCTCTTCCTCACTGTCACTCTGTCCTTTGTGAGAGCCTCGGTTCTGCCTCTGCCCTGGCTTTTCCATTTCCTCTGCACATCCCACATGTGCTCTCTGTGGGATCACTACCACCTCTTCCCCCGCTGCTTGCCCCTGTTACCTGCTGCTGTCAGATGAATCTTCATAAGGCATCATTCTGATCCCACCACTCTGCTGTTCCAGAATCTTCCTCGAATCCTCACCTTTATTGACAAGATGTGGAAAGCACTCAGAACTGTGCCTAGCACACAGTAGGTGCTCAGTAATGCCATTATTTTCCTCTTCCTCACCATTATCTGTATTCTTGGTTTCTTATTTTGCCATTTAAAGCTTTCAGTGATCTGGGCCAACCTTCTTTTCTACTGTATTTTCTGCTGTTCCCTTTCATATTTGTTGCTTTTCTCTCCTGCCTTCCACCATCACGGATGGATGACATACTTAGATTTACCAAGGACTAGCGCTAAAGCAATGAATGACAGACCTTCCCTATGCTCAGGGAGCTCTGGGTCCAGGAGGGCCCCCAGATGCATGAGCAGGAAAGTGGGACACACCCTGATGGATTCTGTAATAGAGTGTAACATAAGCTGAGTAACTCAGTTTTATTCCTGTTTTCCTGGATTTATGGCTTAGGAGCAAAGGCGGGGCCAAAGGCACTGAGAACCCTGCCTTCTATAGTAGCTACCAGCAGTTTGGGCCAGAGCCCTTCCCCAGCGCTGACCCAGAGGCAGTAGAAGCAGCCCTGCTCTAATGGGTCAGGAGAGCCCTGGAGAGGACACGGGGTTGGCCCTGGGTACCACTGGCCACGAGGACGCTGGGTTCCGGTGCTGCTCTCCTCTCCTCCAGGCCAAGTGCAGCGTGGTGGAAGCTGTAGGAGAATTGTTCTTCTGCCAGCCAAATGGCTGAGTGGAGTTTCCTGCCCGCCTGGGTGTAGGCTGGGCTTCTCAACACGTTGGCCCTCACTCTACTGGGATGATGAAGACCCTTCCGCTGAGGGGACTGAGCTTGAGGAATCTGGAGGGAACCAAGACATGGGGGGAACTGGGAGGGGAGGGGGGAATGGTGTTCCAGGAAGAGGAACCTGTGTGTAAAAGCTTGAGGGTGGGAAGCAGAGCAGAAACAAACCCCAGGGAATTGCATGTACTTACTCCCTGGTATGAGAAATCCATACAGTAGGAATGAACCGGAGAGGGGGGAGGGGACAGGTCAAGGAGGGGGCTTTACTCCGTCCCATGAGTGACAGGGAGCATTTTATTTTTATTTTTTTATTATTTATTTATTTATTTTTTACATCTTTATTGGAGTATAATTGCTTTACAATGGTGTGTTAGTTTCTGCTTTATAACAAAGTGAATCAGTTATACATATACATATGTTCCCATATCTCTTCCCTCTTGCGTCTCCCTCCCTCCCACCCTCCCTATCCTACCCCTCCAGACAGGGAGCATTTTAAATAGAGGCAGGAGGACTTCCCTGGTGGCGCAGTGGTTAAGAATCTGCCTGCCACTGCAGGGGACACGGGTTTGAGCCCTGGTCCGGGAAGATCCCACATGCTGCGGAGCAACTAAGCCCATGTGTCACAACTGCTGAGCCTGCGCTCTAGAGCCCGCAAGCCACAACTACTGAACCTGCATGCCACAACTACTGAAGCCCACGTGCCTAGAGCCCATGCTCCGCAGCAAGAGAATGAGAACTGCGGCCACCGCAATGAGAAGCCTGGGCACTGCAACGAAGAGTAGCCCCCACTCGCCGCAACTAGAGAAAGCCCACGCGCAGCAACGAAGACCCAACACAGCCAAAAATAAATAAATAAAATAAATAAATAAATTTAAATAGAGGTAGGATATGCATGTGCACCGCCAGGAGAGACCAGTTTCTCCTCTAACTCCCGCTCTCCCCTCCCCTATCTGTGCCTATTGAAATCCTGCTTTTAACTGAAAGTGGATTTGGAATACTGTCTCTTTTAAGAAGCCTCTGTGATCTTTCCAGCTGGTAGCAAACTCTCAGAGTCTGCATGTCACAATGACACTTTCAACTCCCTGTCTTGTAGGACACACCTTGTGTTCAGGGCCCCTACCCATCACCACCTGCAGGGCCCTGACCCCATCTCAGTGCCTAGCAGCACCTAGCAGGTGCCCTGTAGATGGTTGATGAGTTTAAATGTGGTCCAGACAGTTTTGAGTATTTGTCCTGTTTTAAGATTTCACAGCAGGTTTACTGAGTATCGCTATTTTCTGATATAATGATACTGATAATGATATAATAATGATACTTTCATTATACTATTTAGCCTTGGCAGTATTTAGCCAAGATCAATCAAATCTCTTTAACCAAATGAAACAAGGCTTTTCTGGGTCCACTAGAAATCTACGAAGTCTGAAGAGTTTTCTCCTCAAAACCAGGATGTCAGGCAAGAACTGAATGTGTTCTCTGGTTCCTTCTTTTCTACCTGCTCTTTTTCATGCTCTTCTATATGAGACCATTGTCTGAACATCTTTGGATCAATAATTTCTTCAGGACATGGTCACACACCAAGGTGGACCTACTAACCTTTACTTAACGTTTGAGGGAAGATGAGAGAATAATTTTTTAGTTGTTTCACTGTGCTGTACTTTTCTTTGCCAATTCTTACTACACACACACACACACACACACACACACACACACACACACACACACGCTGTAAAACATGACTTGTAGAACCTAACAGCGAAATATGTTAGTGAGCTTTATCCCATTTTTATTTCTACCAACAACCAGGGTGGTAAATTTGTGAGCTAAAATGTCTCCAGTTGTGGTGTGTTCTTTAAACTGATAAGAAATAAAGGCATACACGTTTACATGAGATGCAGATCACAATTTGCTTATTGGATAAGTATTTTCCTAGGACAGAGCTCGGAAGGAATCTTGTTTCCCCCTCCCAGTAGGCAAACCAGCCTTGGGCGACTCCCTCTGCTGCACTGGCTTCCCTGGGCAGCAGGAAGATGGCCATTTCAGGGAACGGCGATGACTGTAGATCATTGCCAGGCCCTGAGACCCTCTCCCAAGGACATTGCGGTGGCTCACAGCCAGGCCTCAGAGCACCCACTGGGAGGGTAGTAGTGGTGGGAGGGAAGAAGTGCACTCAGACACATCGGAGCCCTGGGAGAGGCCATTCCCTTCCCACTTCTCCGTCTGAAACAGCTCTCTGAGCTCTCCACAGGATCCTGTTCACTGTGACTACAGAGTGGAAGGTAATAGGACACACTGGAGCATGAATCCATGGTTCCAAAATGCCATCGTGCATTATTTATACCCCTCGATACAAAAATATATCAGAAATGAATTTAAATGATAGAGATAATATTTCTTCTTTTCCCCCTGATGATAGATTCAGACTGGGTAAATTCTTTTATTTCATCCTGTCGCTAAAATGGGCCAGCATGTTATAGAAATGCGCTTTTCTCTTTGAGGTGAGTGAAGTGGCTTAGCTCAAGGAAATTTTTCTTTGAATAAAAGAGTTTTCTTATTTTTTTTAAACGGGCTTTTAAACTGTGTTACATTATCTGCTGATCAGCTTCGGGAATGTTAGAAGTTCTGTCATTTAAAGCTCTGCGGGAAGATGAATAGAGCTACAGAAGCTATCGGTGAGTTATGAAAAAAAGATGAGTGGTGGTATGTTTCTCAAGACTTATACTCCATAGCTTCTGATGGCATTTGGGGAAAATAACATGGGAGAGAGAGCACAGTTTGCTCAGTAGTCTATACTAATTTGATTGCTGTTAAAGAACCAGGTATAAAATGATCTGTAGATAGAGTAATCATTATTGAGTGCCTGGTAGGTGCCAGGTGTGGTTTGAGCACTGTACTTATCTGACTCACTTAATCCAGTCCTTGGGGTTGATATTAATATCACCTTGTTTCACAGCAGAATAAAGACAAGAGGTTAAGTAAGTTGCTTAGGAACACAGAGCTGGGAAGAGAGGAGCTCGGGCTTTGAACACAGGCAGCGAAATTCTGGAGCCCGCGTTCTATACCATTCCTCCGTATCGCCCATGCTGGCAGGACCAAAACTCGTTTGGCCCAAGGTACACAGAACCTGTAATTTCTTTCTTTTTTTTTTTTTTTGCTTTATTTTTTTTTCTTTTATTTATTTTTTTATACAACAGGTTCTTATTAGTCATCCATTTTATACACATCAGTGTATACATGTCAATCCCAATCGCCCAATTAATCACACTACGACCCCCCCACTCCCCTGCCACTTTCCCCCCTTGGTGTCGATACGTTTGTTCTCTACAGCAGTGTCTCAATTTCTGCCCTACAAACCGGTTCATCCGTACCATTTTTCTAGATTCCACGTATATGCGTTAATATGCGATATTTGTTTTTCTCTTTCTGACTTACTTCACTCTGTATGACAGTCTCTAGATCCATCCACGTCTCTACAAATGACCCAATTCTGTTCCTTTTTATGGCTGAGTAATATTCCATTGTATATATGTACCACAACTTCTTTATCCATTCCTCGGTCGATGGGTATTTAGGTTGCTTCCATGACCTGGCTATTGTAAATAGTGCTGCAATGAACATTGGGGTGCGTGTGTCTTTTTGAATTATGGTTTTCTTTGGGTATATGCCCAGTAGTGGGATTGCTGGTTCATATGGTAATTCTATTTTTAGTTTTTTAAGGAACGTCCATACTATTCTCCATACTGGCTGTATTAATTTACATTCCCACCAGCAGTGCAAGAGGGTTCCCTTTTCTCCACACCCTCTCCAGCATTTGTTGTTTGTAGATTTTCTTCTTTTTTTTTTTTTATTGGAGTATAATTGCTTTACAATGGTGTTTTAGTTTCTGCTGTTTAACAAAGTGAATCAGTTATATATATACATATGTTCCCATATCTCTTCCCGCTTGCGTCTCCCTCCCTCCCACCCTCCCTATCCCACCCCTCCAGGAGGTCACAAAGCACCGAGCAGAACCTGTAATTTCTGCCTAATGTTTACACACAACTCTCAGTCATCTTCAGTTGGAACTTCGCTTATACAGCTATGGGTTAAGAGGTGTTGACTCTTTTCAACAAGAGAGCCAAAGATACCTACCTGGCTGGGAAGTCATCTGTTCACAGTCTTGAATGTTTTATGTTAGCAACAAAGCAGATGATAGATAGATAGATGATAGATAGATAGATAGATAGATAGATAGTTGATAGATGGTATATAGACAAATGGATAGACTGACAGATGGATAGTTAGAGAACAGTTCATAGATGTGGGAAGAGACTGGCTGTTAAAATGCACCTTTGAAGCCTTGTATTTGTTAGGCTTTCATGTGAGCCATGTAGACAGCATCCCAGGCACTTGGGAGATTTGTGATTTTATGCTACTGGTACTTTTACAGGAACACACGGTTCCTGCAAGTCTTGTAATGGAGGAGCTAACATTTTCATCGTGTCATCTTTTTCCTGAGTAATAATAGACAAACAAAGTGAATCCTATTTTCCTGTTAGATTCTACTTATTTATTTAATTGAATATTTATTTACTTCAGGACATTCTTTTCCTACATGGAATAAAATCACCAATAGGAGTAAAATCACACTTAAAATAGGAATAAAATAAAATACACTCACTTAAAATCTTTTCAAATAACTTAAGATTATAACCCCAGAGAAAGCAATACAGAAAGAAAATTTTCAACTATTAGTAATGTGTTGGGCTTTACTGAGCAAACCAAGGAATAAGATAGCCACTGCTTCCTAGACAACACCAGGTGGGACGTGAAATTTCTGTCCTAATTGTAGTCTCAGAACTGTTTCCCTGTTGCAGTAGCTCTGTTATGGGGGCAATTCTTCAGTGTCGTTCCTGACGTCCCGGAAGTCACCTCCACGTCCTCTTTCTCCTAATTCTCACGTGTCCCGGTCCCCGTGGCTGCTGTCCTCAGAGGTGCCAGCTGGCTGCAGGGACATCTTCTGCTGCAGTTCACCTCTCTGGGCCTCAGGTTCCGTGTCTGAAAGTGGGTAGAGAGCAGTGTCTCGTTCAGAGTGTTGTCACTGAGGCTTAAACTACCAGGCACACTGACCACTCTGTCCTCTGCTTTCCCTGAGAAAAAGAGGCAAAACTGAACTCTAAAAAGTTGAGGAGGGAGACGGAGAAAGACCATTTGCTGGGATTGACATTGCCACCTGCTCCAACAATATTCTTTTTTTTTTTTGGCGGTACGCGGGCCTCTCACTGTTGTGGCCTCTCCCGTTGCGGAGCACAGGCTCCGGACGCACAGGCCCAGCGGCCATGGCTCACGGGCCCAGCCGCTCCGCGGCATGTGGGATCTTCCCAGACCGGGGCACGAACCCGTGTCCCCTGCATCGGCAGGCGGACTCTCAACCACTGCACCACCAGGGAAGCCCCAACAATATTCTTTTTAACAGAAACATTGAAAGCTTTAAAAACAGTGGGTCTTTAGGTGCTTAGAAAGTGATCTTTTACGTTACAACATTACGTAAGTGGGTTCTGTGGATCACTTTATAGATTAGGTTTGCCTTCTAGTCATACTTTGGGGTTCACCCTACGACCTGTATGTACAACGTTGCAGTATCACCAGGACATGGAGTCTTGCCTCTGATTACACAGCCAAAGAGTGAGGACTCTCCCTTTTGGACTCAGATGTAAACTCACCCATCTAGTCAGCAGCTTTCCTGCCCATCCTGATGTTGAGGTGTCCTGAAGCCTGTAGTATCTTTGATTCCCTGGGTTCCTGCTGCTTTTGCTCTGAGCCTCAGTTTCCTCATCTGTAAAATGGCCATGGTCTAGTGTTAGGAGGCAAGTACTTTGGACTGCACTGCCCAGGCCCCAGCCCCAGCTCTGCCTCTCTCCAGCTGAGTGAGCTCACACAAATTGCTTCCTTAAGACCCAAGTGTCCCCATGGGGGGTTAAATGGGATAAAGTAAAACTTCTGTCACTTTGGAAGTGCTTGCTACACCTCATGTCTTCAAATTTGGTCCTTCTTAAGTCTTACCTGGGTGTCAGGCCCCTTCAGGTCTCTAGATTCCAGAACTGATGGCCTGGCCCAGCTCAGTGTCTGGGCGGTAGACAGAGAGGGGTTAATACTTCACTGGCTTAGTGACAAGTCAAGTTCTCTGCTGTGCTACTCAGTTTGGTTCCCAATCATTCAGCATCGCTTCAGCAATGCTGAGGATACAGGGATGGAGGAGAAGAGCAAAGTTCCTGCCTGACATTATACTCAGCTTAGACCTTTTGTGAACAGACCTCACAGTGTCAGATCTGCCTTTGAGCTCAAGATCCTGGGATCAAGGAGTGACTGCTGAATGGGTACAGGGTTTTCTTTTTGGGTGATACTGATGTTTTGGAACTTGATATAGGTGGTAATTGCACAATATTAGATGCCACTGAAGTGTACACTTTAAAGTGGTTGATTTTGTGTTATGCAAGTTTTGCCTAAATTTAAAAAAAAAGAAAGGTCTTATGATCAGCTCCCTGGCCTTCACCCTAATTTGTGATTCATCCTAGGCCTGTTTCTTACTGACCTTAGATAAAAAATTATTTTCCTTTATTTGGAACTGCCTTTGAAACTCTCGGGTCAGGGCCAGATGTAGCCTATGTAATGTGACTTCAGAACCTGAAAGAGTGCTTTCCACATGTAATGAGTTAATAATAATTATATCTCCTAGTAATGCCTAACATTCTCCCTCTGCTTCCACACTTTCATGCAGGGCAATGACCCTTTTTGCAAATACTCTTTGGGGAGCACCTGGGGAAGGGAACAGAAGGGCTGAAAGTGCTGAAGGTGACCTTGGCCTCAGCTTTGGTTTCCATGGGCTGTCCTGCCACAGATGGTGTAGGCCTGCGTGTCAAAGCTCCAAAGGACAGAGCAGAAAAATAGCAGTGGTTCTAGCGAAGAGCCCCCCACCTGGCACCAGTACCCTGCTCTGTCTACACTCTCCTGAGTGAGAACTAAAACAGTTACAAGGGCTTCCCATAAAACTAAGGAGGTGTGTGTCTGTCCTATTGAAAAGGGGTGTTTGAGAGCTGTTCAGTGGCTCATGCTGAAACAGGTGTGAGAGAAAACTTGATTGAATCAGTTGTCTTAATGGGACACAAATCCACCATTCTGATGGAAGATCCATTGGATTCAGGCATTTGGCAGGAGCTGGAGACAGTCTGAAACAGACATTTGTCTCCTTGTGGTTGGTATGGATGTCTCAGATTCAATCAATTCTGTAGAATTTTCCCATTTCTAGCTGTTGCTCTGTTCTGGGAAAAAAGGCGGGGAGATGAATGAAGGAGACAGAGAATGAATGAGAGAGAGAAAGAAAGAGAAAATGAGTTTGCATGTGGCCAGATATGATTTACTTTCACAGAAATCAGAGTAGTAAATGAATGAATGTTGTCCATATTTAAAGGTGGTAAATAAATCATAATTAGAAATAATTAATGTTAAGTATTGATACGTGAGGAATATAGGCCAGAAAGAATCCAAAACTGCTTGCTCAGGCCCTGACCCAAATTTTTAACTCCTATTTTTTCCAAGCAGCAATAGGTAACTTTTTATAGGAGGTTTAAGAAATTCCACTCTTTTCCCTTATTTCCTCCAAAAGGTGTAGTTGATGCTTGGTTAAATCACCCTCATGCTAGTTACCCTTCTAGTGCAGGATTTTTTTTAACCCAAGTAACGGGCTTCTAGGATAGTCACTTTGCTACAGATTAACCCTGCCGCATGACGAGAAAGCTTAATCACAATCTAGAATACACAGACACCTAAAAGAATAAATTATATCATTGAATATTCTTTAGATTTATCCAGATGTTAAAAATAATTAATTTTTAAAATTTTGTGAGTCCAAAATTTCACAAAATATTACTGACCCATCATAGATGCATGATCTATTTTATGTTATTCCCTTTTATTCTTCTTTATTCTATCATTTTCTGTTCCACATCATACGATTTCATGTCACAGCATACAACACTGCTGTATGGAACCCATGGACCGGCTTTTGGGTCTCTGTGAATTCCTGAACCAACGTGCTAAACTTCCCTTTATTAGAGCTTTGTGCATTTTCTGGTAGTTGCATTGATGGCATTAACCAAATATTTCAAAATGTGGTCTCAGTGATGCAGAAAACCTGAAGAACTACTTGTCTAGAGGGGCTCTAGTTTCATAATAAATCAGAGATTATTTTGATAAGTTTGTAATTCACTTAATTACAAATTTTATTTAGAGGTAACATTAATGTGAATAACAATTTAAGAAATTATTTTCCCTTATTGGTGGTAGAGTTTCTTTTTGCCCAGTACACTTCCTGAAGCTCGACCATTGCTATACTTAAAAATGAAAGGTTGGGCTAGATTATTTTTAGTTCTCTTCTAACTTTAACCAAAATACTTTATTTTTTATTATTAAAAAAGTAACACGTTTTTACTGAATATTTACAAACTCAGACAAAAGAGAAAAATTAAAATTACCCATTAAACTACCACCTAAAAATAAGTAATGTTAACATTTTGGTGTCTATCCTTTGGCTCTTTTTTCTATGTACAAATGTATATGTTTTATAAATTATAGTTTTTTGTATTACAGTAGAAATTTGCTCATTATAGTATCATTTCTATATGTATATGTTCTGCTATATTTTTTAAATGTCTGAAAATACCTGTAGGATATTTAATTGGCTAATTTATTTAACCAATTCCTATCATTGAGCGTTAATTTCTTTCCATTTTTTTCACCCATCAATAACATGGCCATGAACGTCCTTGTGAATTTCTACACTCACTTTCTATTCTTAGTACAAATTCCTACAAATGGTATAAGTAGGTCTAAAGATATAAATATTTTTGAGACATAGTTCATAGTGATCCATGTTACACATCACCCTCCTGAGAGTCAGTTCTGATGTAGATGCAGGGCTGAGTTTGCTGCCTTGCACCTCCTTGGTCTTCCATGCACAGTGTCCCTACGGCTCAGGGAACCACACTACGCACAATATGGCATGAAGGTGCACCTTTTGCTGAGAGGGTCTTTTCCGTTTCCTTTCATAAAGAAGTGTTCAATTCAGTAACATGGGGATTTCACTGGGGATGGAATCTGCATGGGTGGTAAGTTGTTTACTTGACAGTAATCGAATCCAGTGCTTAGCTGAATGGGATCTGCTGGTGATACCCACCTAAGAGAATTGCTGCAAGTCAAATCAATAAAGCAATTTCAAATGGAAGAAAACCTGAACTCCCTGTTTAAAGAATAAGTAGACAAAGGACTTTTCCTTTGAAACATTGGTAATTAAAATGGACTTTGAAGAACTCGTGAGCTGTGGGAAGCAGATTTGGTATTTCTCAGAAGTCATCTTTTATGAAACGTGACCTGAGTTTCCATCCCGTGCCTAATCTGAGCAGCGGCCTTACAACAGCCCCTGCTCGTCCCCCAGAGATGTGGTTTTGCATGGGGTTCTGGGAAGATGAGGAAGCCAGGAGGAGAGAAGCTGGGAAAAACCGTGAGACACTATAAGGAAATTGAACTAGCACAATTTAACTTGGTCTGATGATAGGAGCAGTTTCTTGCCTCACAATCACTGGAGGAATATTCTTCCTCTCTCCTGCTTTGCTTTGAAGAACATTTTGTGAAATCTGGATTTATTTATTTTTTTAATTTCCAAATTTTTCCCACTGCAAATAATAATGGTAATGACCCTGATCTCCCTAGCTTGTCCTACTTGTATAATGAGAGTGAGGGTCAGACTGATGTTAATGATTAATTAGACACTCGTCCCCACCTGTAACCATATGATCTCACCCTGGCAAAATTCCCTTCGAATACCTGCGGATTCCTGCGGGGGGGTGTCTTCTCTCCTGTCTTCCCCTCTGAGCCCCCCTGTGTAGAGTGCAACTCTGTACCTCGACCTTGGCTTCTGGTGCCTTCCGCCCCAGTCCTGTCTCTGTTCTTCCAACCACAGTATAAGTGCTCAGCTAATACCTGGTAAGTTTTTATTTTTGCGGTACGCGGGCCTCTCACTGTTGTGGCCTCTCCCGTTGCGGAGCACAGGCTCTGGACGCACAGGCTCAGCGGCCATGGCTCACGGGCCCAGCCGCTCCGCGGCATGTGGGATCTTCCCGGACCGGGGCTCGAATCCGTGTCCCC
The DNA here is from genome assembly GCF_963455315.2 of Globicephala melas. Classification (NCBI taxonomy): domain Eukaryota; kingdom Metazoa; phylum Chordata; class Mammalia; order Artiodactyla; family Delphinidae; genus Globicephala; species Globicephala melas. Next base: position 88,942,616 of record NC_083321.1, read on the forward strand.
TGCATCGGCAGGCAGACTCCCAACCACTGCGCCACCAGGGAAGCCCTATCTGGTAAGTTTTGTTGAATGCATCCTCAGGGTACCACATATTCTGTGTCCCTTGGAGCCTAGGTTACAATAAGGCCACACTGTCACGTGTGAAAGGGGAGTTCGCTCCTTTCTCAGGTTGTCATACTTTTGCCTCGGGGACACCAGAGCAGCTTGCTTATGCCCCCATGTCACCTAGAGCCCCTCATCGAAAAGCCTCTTCTGGTTTCTCCGTGTCGGCCTCCTCTTTCTGGGCTCAGCCCAAGCCCATAGGTCTAGGCTGGGGATGGATCTGTGTAGTCTCTACCCTAATGAATTCAAGATCACTGCTACCCTCCAACCTGAGTCAAGTTGGTGAGCCTGGCTCTCTTCTGTATTTAGATAAATTCAGTTGCTGATAGACTCCCCTTCCTCCAAGCTCACCGAATATGCTCGGAGATGTCTGACCCGGATTCAGGCTACCAGTCTGTGAAATAGGCCATTTGTATGGAAGAAGACTGAGGCTCAGGGAAGTGAAACAACCCGCCCAGCTAGTAAGGATGATTGTTCTGATTCTAAAACCCTCATCCATGCTCTTTTGTAAATTCTTGATGCTTAGCTGGAGCCCAGTGTCAGCCAGTTTAGCGCCAGGACTGGTACGTTTGCGGGCTTAATGTTAAAATCCCAACCTCAGCATTTTAAACCCTTACCTGAGGCATTAGCCATACCCTTTACAATCTGGTTGCCCTTGAGAAAGGGTACTTTTCCAGTTGAATCCTCAGAGTGCTATTGAATTTCATTGGGTAAACCCTGAAAATCTAATTGTAGATAATAGCTATGCCTCAGAAATTACACAGAAGCTTAAAAGTTCACTGGAAAATTCTCTCCTTATTCCCTGATAAGAGAACTAAAGAGAGGCCTGCGAGGCTATTTTTACTGTGGAGAATTTGACCTCTTTGGCTCTCTGGAGGCCAGGTTGGTCTGGTCCCCAGGTCTTTGCATATGATTGCTAATAGCTGTATGTTTTGGGAGAAAGCCAGAAGTTGTTTTTTTCCTTTTCCCTCATTCGTGATACCTCTTGAGTGTCATTGGGGACCTTCTCCATAACAGTTGTGATTAACCCCGAATCAGAGGGAGCAGAGAGCCACTCACAGGGGAAACATAACATTTATAAAAAGGATCGAAGCCCTTTTAAGGGAGGATATAGGAAGGCCTTGAGGCAAAGTTCTGCCTTGAAGTGACCACTGTGTCACTGGCCACGTTCGGTGCTGATTTGTCTGAAGAGTGACAGGCCTAGTCACAAAGCAGTCATAGGCGGCCATGTGTGTGATAGATGTGGCACAGCTCACAGGGACACATCTAAAATTTGCTGATGCATTGAACACATTCTTTATGTTTTGAAATGTTTTAATATACTTCCTTGACTTGCCTTATTTTCATAAATTTCTCTTTCTCTGAGGAAAATTTGAACATTTCTCCCTTTTCAAATTTCAGTTTTTATGAGGTTGACATTTCCCTCAGTGTATTGTTGGCTATAAATTATTGAGATATATTAAATAAAGCTCTGCTTCCTGGGCCCCAAACACCTTGTAAAATGGATGAAAAATAAATGATTTAAGAAGAGTCTAGCTGATCTGCAGAGCCAGTTACAAAAATAATGATGCCGATAAGAATGTAGAAGTAGAAAATGGTCGATGTTTTAAATTTAGTATTTGCCCCCAAACCCAGAGCTATGCTTTACGGATTTTTTTTAATTAATTGTGGAATTCTCTAGTAACCTAAAAGTCATTTCCATAAAGAGAAAAATTAATAAGATTGTGCAGTAAGTTTTGCACATAAACATACTCTTTTTAACACAATTAACATGCTCTTGCTGTTCTCAGTCCTCTCCTTGCTGTTTTAGCTACACACCCCTTCTGTTGAGTTCTCTCAAAACCATATCTTTGTGCGGCAGACAGACTCTTAGATTCACTGTGGTTCCCACCTCTTGGTTGTAATGCCCTTGAGTGGGGGAGGGAATCTGTGACTTGTCTCTAGCAAATATGATATGGCAGAGGTGATGGGATACCACTTCTGTGATTACATTACGTAAGATTGTCTGTCTTACTGAGCCACTCTCTCCTTTTCTGGCCATGTTGGAAAGTCCCACGTGGCAAGCACCGGAGAGGGACCTCCAGTTCCAGTGAGGCCCTCAGCCCAACAGTCTGCAGGGAAATGAATGCTGGAAACAACTGCATGAACTCGAAAGCAGATCCTTCCCCAGTTGAGCCCCAGATGAGACCACAACCCTGGCCAGCATCTTAAAGACAGCCTTGTGAGACCCCAGGGCAGAAGACCCAGCCAGGCTATGCTTGGATTCCTGAGCTACAGAAACTCTTAGACAATAACTGTGTATTGTTTTAAGCCACTAGATTATTGTAATATTGTTATACAGCCATAGATAACAGATACATTTTGGTACAGACTTATTCTCTGGGTCTTACATCCCTATAATAATTTAATCATCTGTCATTAAAAGTCTCTTGAGCATCTACTACAATGCTAGGTTTGGTGTTAGGTGCTAGAGAAACAAAGAATGAGTAAATCATAGTTTCTTTAAACTATATTAGTAGTGAGTATTGTGGAAAGTGCTAGAGATATAGTGATAGAGGTCATTCAAGTCTCTTACAGGAACACAGGCAAGGAACCTAGTCTATGGGTGGTGAAAGATGAAGGACAATGGCAGGAATGACTTCCTAGCAGCAGAGACACCTGAACTATATGTAGTAGTGACTGGGAGATAACCAGGTGAAGTGTGGGAGAGGACAGAGAGGTGGTGAGCACCCAGACAGAGAGGGCATGACATTAGTAAAGGTGCAGAGGTAACAAACAGCATGAAGTGTGCTGGGAGCTACAAGCAATAGAGTGGGGAAGTAAGAGGTGAAATACTGTGCTGCAGAAATGGGTAAGGATGGGATAAAAGAGGGTCTAGCTAACAGTGTTAGGGAACTTAGACTTTATCCTCCAGGCAGAGCAGACCATTGAAGAATTTAAACAGAACGATGAGGACACAGTTTTATTTCAGAGGGAGAACTCTGGTTACTTGGGAGTCTGAATCTGAGAGAACTAGGGTGGAGTCAGGCCAGTTAAGCTGCTGTGAGTGACTAAACTAGGGGTGTGGTAGAATGCAGAAGAAAGATAAGTTTTAAAATATATATGAGGGAAACTCTAGTAATTTGTCACTGATTGTGGGGTTGGAGGTGAGGGATAGGAAGAAGTCAAAGATAACTGGTATGTTTCTAGCATGAATGGACAGACTCTTATCAACTGAAATAGAGAATACAAAATCACAGTTTTGTGTACGCAGAAAAAGAGGTGGCTATGTGAGGTGATGAATGTGTTAACTAACCTTATTGTGGTAGTCATTTTGCAGTATACATATACTTCAGATCACCATGTTGGACATCTTGTGGACATTACACAATGTTATATGTTAACTGTAGCTCGGTAAAGCTGGAAAAAAGAAAGAAAGAAACAAAACCCCAAAATAACAGCTTTGGCATGGAGGAAGATGAATACATTCAATTATGGACATGTGGAATTTGAGTACCTCTGGGATCTCCAAGGTGAAGATGTTCAATAAGCAGTTGGTTGCACTGTTCACTGCATTGCAGGACTTCCCGTGCCCCACTTTATGGTCCTGTAGTGCAGAGGATGTGGGGGTATCGGTGGATTTCCTTGGATGGGGAAGTGTTGTCCTCAGAGAAGAGCCTGCCATTAAAAGCTGGATGTGGAGAAAGTGTGGAGAGAGTGGGTGAGTGGGTATGTTTTCAATGAGAAAGGTTTCCAGAGAGCCTGGTAGAAAGGGTTGTGAGAGGGGATGGATCTTAGAAGAGACGCTGAGAGCACGAGGAATGAGGGCGTTTTGACTGAGGTGGAGTGTGTTCTTCCCTGGCACAGAAGACATGCCGTCAAGCACTGACCTCTTCATAGGCTCCCACATTTATAGAATCTTTATATTGAGGAGGATGTTTGGCTTATTGAATGGAACCTTTTGAAATTTGCTACTTTTAAATTCAAAATTGGAGTTGGCTTTCATTCTGTAGTTGTTTGGAGCAGATGGTGCAGAACTGCTTCTTCTTGACCTTTAAAGGAGCTGCAAGGAGTAGAGTCCAGTCATAGCCTATTTCTGCCACTTCACGCCTCTCACACTGACTCCCTCTTGCTTAACTGCAGCTGCTTTTGTAGCCAGCTCAGTGTAGGGTTGCTCCACAGCTATTGGCCTGATGCAACTGAGAGCAAAGTGGACTCACGTAACAAATTAAGATGCCCTAATTTGGGGAAAGTCATTATTCACTCTTGGAAGTGTGAGTAAATGAGAAACATGGGTTTGGTGAACTGAAATCTGCTGTCTCTGTTATTGGCCATTGTTTTCTTCTAATCATAAAGTCTTGGTTCTCCATTTACTTTATTGTTACTTTCATGCTCTAGTCAAAGAGTTTGAAAAAGTGACTAGGAGAAAGACTGCACAGTAATAAAAAGGCAAGAGAACAGAGTTCTAGGCTTCTTCCTCCACTTGCCAAGGAAAACATGATGGATAAACTCTGCTATCTTAAGCAAGTCACTTAATCTTTCTGGGCCTCAGTTGCTCTCTTAGTAAAATGGGATAAATTGTACATTTCCAAGCATAAGATAGAGCTCAAACGGAACCTCTTTCAGTGCCTCAGTTGCTCTCTTAGTAAAATGGGATAAATTGTACATTTCCAAGCATAAGATAGAGCTCAACTGGAATCTCTTTCAGTCTTTTTTAGATCTAAGACCCTTCCAAAGCTAAGGGGTCCATGGGAGAGTGTTACAGTTATCTGTTGCTGTGTAACAAACAAGCCAAAATTTAGTGGCTTGAAACAGCTCTTTTATTTTGCTTATGTTTTTGTGAACATGAGAAAGGATTTGGATGGACAGTTTGTGCCTCATCCTCATGGCATCAGTTTTGATGGCTGGGCCTGGAGGATCGACTTCCAAGATGACTCCTTCACTTATACCTCTGATGCCCATGTGCTTGTTCCCCTGCCTCTCCACATGCTGACTCATCTTCCAAGGGCCCCTCTGGAGGCTTGAGCTTGTCACAGCACAGCAATCTCAGGGAGGCCACTTCTTATGTGGCAGCTGGTTTCCAAGAGGCAGAAAGTGGAAGCTGTCAGGTCAGCTAAGGGCCTTGCCTGTAACTGGCACAGTGTCGCTTCCACCATATTTTATGAGTTGAGGCACCACAGGGCCCACCTCTTGATGGCAGAGATACGTTGCACAAGAGCATGGGGATGGGAGGTATTGTTGCTGCCATCTTTGTAAAGTGTGCTCTGCCACAGCCAGTGGTTCCTTCCCATTAAGTGGAGAAAAAGCATGGTTTTAGGGATAATGTATGTAAAGCACTTGGCACTATAGCAAGTGCTTAATGAATGGTACATTATTACTAATCCAGTGGAAACAAAGGGCAAACAGAAAAGGTTAGCCAGGACCTCTTTCTTCCCCAGAACTCTATAGGGAGTGTGTGTGTTTGTGTGTGTGTGCGTGTGTGTGTGTGTATGTGTGTGTGGTGGTGGGGGGGGGGCGGGGGGCGTGTTACTTAGGAGATAGAATAGATGAATAAGAATATATTAGAGAAGATTGAATACTGAATGTGAGATTCTCAAAATAGTCTGGATGAAGTAGAAAATGTCAATATTTTTCTACTTTTTAAAAGATTTTATTTCAAGGTTTTTTAAGATTAAAATTTTTCTGACTTTAAAGTATTTGTATCTAGGTTTTGTAGATCTGGGTTGCTTCACTTAAAAAGATAATTTAGAAGCATTTCAGACAAGATGTTTAACAGGATTCTGATGTATAACCCTTGCTGGTTGATACATCATGTTTTATGATACCGCAATGGCTGATTCCGGCGGGTGATTGAGAATCAGTGTCTCGTTTTTGGCCTTATGAACTGAATTTAGATACTTATATTCATGTGTGTATAATGTAGGCATCTTCACTTTAAAGACCTAATCCAGGTCCTTAAGAAAATACGTGTTCATTTCTTTTAACTAGTCTGTCTTTTTAAGGCTCAGCTTATCAAGAATTCTAGTTTAGGGAGTTGATTTAGAAAGATTCTTCCTCCTATGAACTCAAAAACATGGTTTAAATTTTTCACAGTTTGATAAAGGCTATGTTGTTTTTTGTGGGATCCAAACTGTGGGAGACTCAGAAGGTTACCCGTTGTTCCCTGGCCAAAAAAGTGAATCTCACATTTCGGGCTACAAATTTTATTTTAAAAACTCCTATACTTAAATTTCAGTATTTGGAAAGATAATGTTTATATATCTTTTGCATTTCACTTCCTCAGTGTTCCCCAATATTTCCTTTGAATAAGCAGTTCAATTGTTGTTACTAGTCACTCTGACTTTTTCTAGGACTGTGCAGAGTTTGCAAGGAGTTGATCAAGTTGTTGCATGCAAGTAGATGAAGGAAGACAAAAAAAAAAAAAGGTTGTTAAGTGACTGACCGACCTTCTTAGCAGGAGAGTTACATATTTTACTGGAGACACCTTCTAACTTTATAGTGTCAGTAATATCTTACCTCCAGTACCTCCCCCACCCCAACCCTACACCTTCGTTTTACTTGTAATCTCAAAAGTGCTGAATTACAGAAGTAAATATTCCAAATACAGAGAAAGTTCTTAGATGGTGAAGGCAAGCCTCCCTAGCACTGACACTGAGCAGAGCCAGGAAAGGAACAGAAGAGATCTTCTGCTTTGAAATTTCCTATTTCCCGTTCCCCCTCTGGGCCAGCTTGGTTGGCTCGAACGTGAGACAAATACGTGGAACTCACATCCTGTCCTCTCTATGAGTAAAATAGGGGACTTGAACTGGGGTTCTCTGTTTGACTGTATACGTGTACAACCCAAGTGGGGATTTGGTTTTCATTGGATTAATTCAGTTGATAAAAGTGAGTCCATCTCAATGGTCCAGTTGGTAAGCACCTGGCCTGTTGCATCCGTGTCCGGCAGGCATACAACCTGGCATCAGCCTGAGGAGAAGCACCCTACCTCCTAGCTGTCATCTGCCAGGAAGGTGGGAGGCAACGTGAGCACAAGGCATGCACTGGTTCACACCGCTGATTTTTTTTTTTTTTTTTTTGTGGTTCGCGGGCCTCTCACTGCTGTGGCCTCTCCTGTTGCAGAGCACAGGCTCCGGACGCGCAGGCTCAGCGGCCATGGCTCACGGGCCCAGCCTCTCTGCGGCATGTGGGATCCTCCCGGACCAGGGCACGAACCCGTGTCCCCTGCATTGGCAGGCGGACTCTCAACCACTGAGCCACCAGGGAAGCCCCACACCAATGATTTTTGGTACTGGTAAAATATACATAACATAGCGTTGCCATTAGTGACATTGATTACAGTGACAGTGTTGTGAGGCCATCACCTCCTCTAGTTCCAAAACATTTTCATCAGCCAAAAGAAAACCCCATACCCATTAAGCAGGTGCTCCCCATTCTCACCTCCCCCAGCCCATGGCAACCACCAGTCTGTGCTCTGTTTCTCTCAATTTGCGTATTCTGGACATAAATGGAATCATACAATATGTGTGGCCTCTGGGCCCGGCGTCTCCACTGAGCATCATGCACATCAATGCCTGTGATGTGCTGGGCGCTGGATAAACAGTGAAGACAAAGCCAGCAGGTTCCCTGTCCTCATGAATTTCATGGCACAGTGGTGGCATCAGACCAAACAACAAGTAACTAAGTAAACAAATGACCTTGAACCACGCTAAGTGCCACAAAAAGACAAAATATTGTATTGGGCTAGAGAATATCGATACTTAAAAGTCAAGGAAGACCACTCCAAGGTGATGACATTTAAGTAGAAAATTGAAAGTTTAGAAGGAACCAGCCCTGTAAAGAATGGGAGGAAGGAAATTTCAGAGAGAAGGAATAGCATGTGCAAAGGCCCAGAGATGGGCAAGAATCTTGCAGCCTCTCCAAGGAGGCAGATGTGGCTGAAGCAGCCTGAGGGACTAGAGAGGCAGCCAGGGCTCTGGACTTCACTCTGAAGGCAGTGGGATGCCGATGGAGCATTTTAAGCAGAGAAGGAACATGAGCTAACTTACCAGGTGCTATGTGGAGGGCAAGGGCAGGACTGGCCAGTCAGGGGCTGTTCCAGGGCTTTGTGGAGGGCAGAGATTCACAGCCATATCCTAGTATGGTGTGTGCTGCCTGTTGTTAATTCTGAGATCACTTTCCTAATTCTCTGATTTAGACTCTGCTCTCTGCCTGTGGCTAGGCCCGCCCTGTGGTTGTGGTCAAGCCTCGAGCTCAGAAGTCTCCACCTTCAGCGTGCAGTCTGAACTTGACATTGCACCTACTGCACAGGTCATCTCTGGACCTTGCTCTGCCTCCTCTGGAGATCCCTCAGCAGCATTAATAGACTGGTTATGCTGAGCTCTTCAGAAGAACTGCAAGGTGCACAGTTCGCATGTGCTGTGTTGGCACCGTGGGCCCGCGTGATCGCTGTGACTCAGATGGGGGGTTCACACCTTCTGCAGTTCTCAGGGGCCACTCACATCTCAGACACCATAGCCTGCTTTGCTAAAATGCCAAACTCATACGATCTACCCTAAAGAAGCATGTTACTTCATTCTGACCCTGTTAGGCTAATAACCGAATCAGATTTAGTTTAAGTGAATACTTAAGTGAACTTTCAGAGCACCAGAATATGCATTAAGGGCTCATCAGTGTTACTTAAAATCAGTCCTCAGAAAACATACTCTATACACATACCATGTGTGTCTAGTATCTTGTTTGGCCCTTCCTGTGGAAATAATGCAGTTTCTCTGCCATATATAGTCATGTATCTTCTCATAAAAGATGGAAGACGTTCTGATCATGTTGTTCCAGATTTGTATGGACAGGTCTTCCAAGTACTGAGACAGTTCTAATCAGCTGTAGGAGTTGATTATTTTCTGTGGGAGCCCTGACTACCTTCTATTAAATGGCATGTCTGGTGTGGAGTGGTTGACATTCTGATGGAGTAGGGGCGTGTGGAAACTTTAATCCTGTGTCTCATTGCTCTCTCTTCCTCACTGTGACACCTGTTTTTAACCCATTAGCACTCCTCGAGACGGGTTGTGATGGTGTACTCTAGGGGATCAATTTCTTTGTGCCTTCAGCCAGTAGTAACATGACTGTAGTATTATTGCTGTAAAAAAAAAAGTATATTTGGAGTAAAACAATACATTTAAATCAACACTCACTTTTAAGTAAGATGATAAAAATGAATAAGACAACCATAAAGAAGTTGAAACTTGAAATTATATCATTATATCTTTGGCTCTTGAAAATATTTTCCCAGACGCTAGAACTTTATTTATCACATATTAAGTGCTTATTAGTGTATTAAATATTTACATGCATCATCTTATTTAATTCTCCAGTAATCCTTTTCAGTTGGTATCATTGCTATCCCCATTTTATAGGTGAGGAGACAGAGGCTTACCTACTACTAGCAGATATACCTCAACCTGTTCTTCAGCTCTGTATTTCAGATCGGCAAATGCTCATTGATCCTTCAATGCTAGGCTCCATGAGGAATTTTAAGTGTAAATGACATAGTTTTCTTCTGAGGCACTTTGAAGAGAAAACTTAGAAGTGTTGAAATTTTCTGGAGAATTAAAAAATACATAATATTTTACTTAGTACATAAAAATATAATTGCATATAGAAATATTTATAGGTAGGTATATGTATGCGGGTTAGTAAACACACATATATTTCTTTGCTCTGTCACCTGAAAGGGCTTAAAAGAAGTGATATCTCAGTAGCAACAAGCATACTTAGTGCCCAGATCCTTGGAGAAATGGCCGATTCTAGGACTGGGGCAGGACATAGACAGCATGAGCCTGGAGCATCGTGTAGTGCCAGAAAGTAAGGAAAGGCTCCAAAAGAAAGAAAGAAAAAAAAGAACCACATTGATGCGGGTGTGTCAGAGAAACACAGGAGTCAATTGAAAGAGCTCCCAGTGGCCAAAGCTGGAACAGTGTGAACAACAAAATAAACAGAGTAGTATTGGATTATAACCCAAAGTACAAAATAAATATCCATGAGCTCATACTGATACAAGTAAATGATTGAACAAATTAATATATGCAGAAGAAAAGGCAAATTTCATGTGCAGAAGAATTCCAAATAAATCATAGAGATACTCCACCCTAAAGGTTGAGGAGCATGCCTTCCCCCTCCTTAAGGATAAGATGCACATGCTGACTTCCTTCCTACAGTATGGAGAGGGGAGGAAAAAGGGTAACTTGACAGTGGAGAAACCTGATGAACACAGCCTTAGCCAAGGGACCAAGGGCAAACGTTGACAGTCATAAATCGTGTGGATAGGAGGCAGCCTTGAAATGGCTGACGACAATGGCACTTCACCTCTGTGGTCTTCCTCCCCAAACCCATAACCCCGATCTAATCATGAGTAAAGTATCAGACAAATTCCTACAGAGGGAGCGTCCTACAAAATATGAGACCAGTCCTCCTCACAGCTGTCAAGGTCATCAAAAACAAGGAGAGTCTGAGACGCTGTCACAGCCGTGAGAAACCTAAGGAGACCGATTAACTAAGTGTATGGATGGGCTTCCGGCACATAAAAGGACGTTAGGAAAACACTAAGAAGTGATGAGTAAATGACAGACTTGGGTTATTGATAACGTGTTAATACTGGTTCCTTAAGTGTAAAAAGTGTACCATAGGTCTGTAAGATGTTAATAGTAGGGAAACTTTGTATAGGTTGATGTGGGAACTCTGTACTAGTTTCCCAAGCTGAAACTGTGTTTTATTTTATTTTTTTGCGGTACGTGGGCCTCTCACTCTTGTGGTCTCTCCCGTTGCGGAGCACAGGCTCCAGATGCGCAGGCTCAGCGTCCATGGCTCACGGGCCCAGCTGCTCCGCGGCATGTGGGATCCTCCCGGACCGGGGCACGAACCCGTGTCCCCTGCATCGGCAGGCGGACTCTCAACCACTGCGCCACCAGGGAAGCCCTGAAACTGTGTTTTAAAATAAAGTCTGTTAATAATGATAATTTAAACAAGGTCCTACTGTATAGCACGGGGAACTATATTCAATATCCTGAGATAAGCCGTAATGGAAGAGAATATTAAAAAGTATGTATATATACATGTATAAGTGAGTCACTGTTCTGTACAGCAGAAATGAACACAACATTGTAAATCAACTATACTTCAATTTTTAAAAAGAATAATGATAATTTTTAAAAGAACATGTGAGCATTTTAGTGTGATTCATGAGAGGAGGTCATTTGGCTGGCCCTCGTCCCTTCATTTTCATAATGCATCTGGCTCATTTATCTTGTAAGTATAGAATGTAGATGTGAATTTACTCAACCAGGGATTGTTAGATAAGTAATTTTGGTAAAAAGAAGTCATCTAAAGATCCCTTTGAACCTGTCTGACTTTAGAAGATGAACAGTTCAGGGGGGAAAAAAAATGTCTGTAGGCAAGAAGCAATTCTGTAATTTAATTTTAGTCTTGTAAAAGTCCACATAAAGTTATTAAGGTTATTTGTATACAGAAATAAATTTGTTTTCTTTAATAGTTGTTATAATGGATCTTAAATTAGCTTTTTGTCTTTTCTATTTGTCTTCTCTAATTATATAAGTCTTTGCCCATCACATGACATTAATTTATATCCACTGCATCCATGTAGGACAGAGGAAAAAGAGGCAAAGGCCAGGGGTTGTGCTAAGGCCTCTCAGATCAAAACTAGACCGCAGGCATCTCCACTCCTGCTTTCTGTGCTTTGCCCACTGTGAACATGTTGGCTGACTTTCAAATTACATACTCCCTTAATCAGCTTTTGTCTTATGGCTCTAACCTCCATTTTCCCTTAGGATTTTGGAGGGCAGGTTTTATTATAAATGTACTCATTTTAGAATGAGGAATGTGAAGCCTTTATGGATTCTCTTTCCTTCTACAAAGAATTGGACCAGGGAGGGTACATGTAGCGTCGTGCACATTTTTTGTACAACACTGCATGAGGTCTGTTGCTTTATCTCTGTATCCTGCTCTTCCCCCCGTGAGGCTGGGAGCTCTTTGAGGGGAAGGCTGTCGTCCCTCTTAGGGTAGAGTTTGACACAGAGTAGGTGGTCAGTAAGTGGAATTTGAATAAATAATAGAGAGCAGTTCGGTGGAATTGACAAGTGAGTTGTTTGTAACAAAGCCACTTGTTCTCAGCCTTTTCACACTTAGGTCTCCCAAACTATGTTTTATTGGAAGCCCAGGGTTTCTTTTAAGGATGTGAGTGTCCTGGACAGGAAGGAAGTGTGGCAGGACCAGAAAGTACCACAAGCAGGCACTTCTGTGACTCAGCACTTGAGAGCCATGGCCCCAGTCAGGAAGCCTTTACCACCACTGCCCCTTGGCAAATTGGCTTCCTGAATTGGTTTTGGGATTCATGGATCAAATCAAAGCGTCTCATTCCATGAATGGAAAACACTTTTCATTTGACTCATGAATATTGTCACCATTATTATGTCACCTGGTGTTTGAGATTGTGACACAAATGCCTCTCTAGCTCTGTCACCTGTATCGAAAGCTGCAATTAGCTCCTTTCTCCTTTCTGGCCTCAGTGAGTTCATAATCCCTTTGGTGGCCACCTAAAGCCAAATTGTCTTCTGCTCGACATGTGCCCCCTGATATGTTACAAATGGCTCCATTAAAAAAGGTTCCTGGGGTCAAAGAAGCTTGAAGATTGTTGTGTTAAACAAAGTCAAAAGGCTTTCTTTGCTGGGAGACTTCTGAGAGTCCTTCTAATGGTAATGCAGACTGTAACCTCCAAGGAGGTCATGAGTATACCAAGTTTCCAAAAGTTGTATGAACATGGGCAACAGTGGTTAACAACTCTGGCTTCAAGGTGATATTCATCTGGATTATGGAACTTTGGGAAAGTTCTATAATTAAGCTTTAGTTCCCTCATCTTGAAGGCAGGTGTACTTATAAGAGATGTCCATAAGATTATTATGACAATTAAATGAAATGATTGTGTATAAAATGTTTGGCACTGTGCCTGGCACTTGAGGTGTCCTTAAAAAATGGTTGCTAATGGTAATATTCATAATACTTTGAAGAACCTAGAATTCTGCAAGATAGTCCTACAAATGCTGATCTATAATTATATTGGTCATTCATTTCATCTAGTTCTACAGATGAGGCTAAGAATAAATTCCTATGATTTATTCCATAGTCTGATACGTCTACCATACCATAATCTTCCATCCCTAGTATAAATGCCAGCTCTTAGTCTTACAGAATATAGGGTGATGTAGACATTCTACCAAAAGGGTCTCATTGCTATACCTGGCCCTTGTGACTGTTTTAGGGACCTTACCACTGGAAGATGTGGGGTTTTGATGATTTGGACCTAGAAATAGTAGTTCGTCTATTCAGTTGAATCATTATGGCCCTTTAACTTCACATAATACTATGCAGTCTGATTCTGCCAAGAAGGCATAATGCATGGCTCATCTATGGAGAGAAGGGGTTTTCAGCGTCACTTGATGATTGGGCTTAATTTATATGTGGTTAATATTTGTACTATATTAGCAGATGTCCTGGCACATGGTACTTCATTTGTATTCATTAATTCATTCATTTATTGATTCTCAAGTATTTAATAATTGCTTCCTGTATTCTGGGCATGCGGAAGACAGAGATGAGTGAGAAGTGACCCTTGTCTCCAGAGCCGTGGAGTCCCCTCGTGGAGGCGGCCCTGAGTGTGAATAATCAGACAGCAGTGGAAACAGGTGTCCGGAAGAAGGACAGAGAGGTCTTTAGGGAGAGGGTGGCATTCAAACGCAAGCGGAAAAATCTTCAAGGTTGTGTGGAAATTTGCCATGCAGCTAATAAAAGAGCCCTAGGACCTTAAAGTGGTTTGGTCTAGTGTGAGTGGCAGGGGGCAGTGGGAAAGGGTAAGTTAGGAGTGGCAGGATGTGTAGACAAGAGCAGACCATGATAAAGCCTCTGTGACCGGGCAAGGAGTTTTGCTGAATTTTAGGAGTTTTAGGATTTTATAACATGATGATTCGATTTCTTTTAAGGCAGATAACTGGAAGAAGAATGGAGAAGGACCCAGAAGGATCCAAAGTAGATCCAGGGAGACCAGTTAAAGGAGATGAGTCATTCAGGACTGGGCTGGGTACAGGGCAAGGTGTATTTCTGTTTAGGAAAAAGGGGCATGCTTGAGTTTTTTTTAAAAAAATTGTTCTAAGCAGATGAAGAGGGACTTACAAGGCAATGGCCTTGGAGATGGAGAGATGAGGTTTAAAGGATTCTTAAGACAAAGAATTAACAGAATGTGATGACAGTTTATAGTCAATATTATTTTGGTGGGAAGGAGGGAGAAGGGACATTGGGGATGACTTCTGGCTGTGATGATTGGAGGGGCAGTAATGCCATTGACCGAGATAGGGCGTGTGGTGGCCAGAGACAAGAACGGTGTGTTATTTCGGGAGTCTGTTGTGTCTGACGTGTCGGTGAGGTATTCAGGAGGATGTCTGCAGTTTTAAAAATGCAGCTATGGCTTTAGCTCTCCTAAAGGCTCAGGCTTGGAGATGTGGATCCAGGATTCAGCATCCTACCTGGGGAAAGGGGAGTCATGGGAGAAGTGAAGGTGTCTGAATGGAGGCTGAATATGAGTGAGCCAGTGAGAGGGTCAGAACCCAGGTGAACAAAGGGCCAATGTACTGCCTATCACACTGAAGAGTGTCCTGGTTTAGATGGTAAATGGTGTGATCATGCTTGGTGGAACTTTAGGGAATGGCAGTGTTTACCAGAAGAAATGGACACTGAGAATAACCAGATAGAAAGGCTAAGGGAAATAGAAAAAAGTGACGTCATACCAAGTGGAGTAATGGAGAAAAAAGCTAGATTGCAGCACATTTGGTATTAAATGAAAGATGAGGAAATGTCATTCATTCAAGAAGTTCGCCTAGAAAAAGAAGAATGCACAGGGAGCTGGAGAAGGGCATGGGTTGAAGGAGAGCTGTTATATCTTTGAAAGGAGACATGAACATTTTAGTGGACCTGAGGGAATGGGCAGCAAAAGATTAGGGTAGAGGAGAGAAGAATGATTGATGGGCAGGACCCCAGAGGGAGACAGAAGGAGATCAAGGGTACAGGTGGGAGACAGAAGTCTCAAATAAAAGGTATGGCTTTTACTTTGTAATTGGAGGAACTGTAAGAAGGAGTGATAGGAATACAAATAAATTTGGAGGTAGTTGGGAAGAGAGCCTGAGAGCTGATAAAATCTATTCCTCAGTGGCCTCTATTTTTACCAACAAGGAAGAGAAGAGGTCATTTGCTGATGGACAGGGGAGAAAAGGGAGGATCTGGGTGCTTTGAGAAGATGGTAAAAATGTGGATAAATGGGAAAGGCAGCTGCCTGGATACCTCCCTCACTAAAATGTTTTTTTGGGGTGTGCTGAAACTGGAAACCACAAATTTATCATTGGTCTGGTCTGCATAGTTTATTTTTCTTCCGTAGCACTTGGCAAGCCCTCTGCTGGAGGGGCATCAGTGGATGGTTGGATTGAACCTGTTCTGGGCATGTGTGTGTAGTGCAAGGATGAGGGGTTGAGGAATTAGGTTGGAGAGTGATTAAGCCCCAAATTGGGGGATTGTGAAGTCAAGGAGGCTGATTGATTGGAAGGAAAGGGACGGGAAGAGGATATAGTCCTGACAGGTGGCAGGAGTTGATATGGCTGGAACGGGCAAATAGAAAGGAGGGGGAATGATAATGGACCACAGTTGGATATTGCACTGGACCAATTTAGGATTACAGAGGTGAAATGGTTCCCAGTGGTACCAAAGCCCAGGATGTAGCCATAGAAATTTGCTGTGTTTGCTGAATGAATAGCATGGTATTCCCTGGGGCTTTTCATTTGAGCAACTTTTCCAAGTATTGCTTTGGGATTTGTTACTGCTGGTGGGAATTGTACCGAGAAGCTGGATCTTTTCACAGCTGGTTTAGGTGGAATACTTTGCTGGCCATGAGCAAACGGCAGAACTCAGTTTTCATTTGTAACTCTTACCAAATTTAAAAAGTTTTTGAAGGTTTCCAATTTTTGGGCAACTTTTCATTGGTAATTGATAGTTACATTAAAAATGACCACTGATCATTGATAATTCATCATTTTTTTCAGAAGCTGTCACTAGTAGTTTTGTTATATTTTGTTGTTTGGACCAATGGTAGCTTTACTTTTATTTGGACCAATGAATTTTGACTAAGTTTATTAATAAAGACTGAAATTGAAGAGTGAATTAGGGGCATTCATTTAGGGGAAGGCCAAGGGCATTGCCGTATTTAAAATTAAAAATTAATCAATGAAATATTAGTCTCCAATGTATTATAGGTGAATTCAATGTGTTACTTTTCATTGTCGATCCATTCATTTGCAATGTCAACTTTCTGGGCTGGGAAGGCAGAGCATCTATAGAGGATTTGTACTGATGCTCCAGGTAAGCAAAGCTCAGAAAAGCCTAATCTGGACCTGTTTTGTTGAATTGTCGTGTTTGAGTCATTGTGTAGATTTCTCACGCACTATCTACCCATGGGGGATGACATTTGAGGACCACCTTCATTTGGTGCACGTTTATTGCACGACTTTAACTATAACTCGTGTCTTGATTTACATGTGTGGGACTCAGTACGCACACTTCACTTGAGACAGTTCCAAGCTGGTTGCTGTGTTTCTGGAGTCATCTTTCTTTTTTGTCTTTGTTAAAACACAATTTCTTCCATGGGCTTTAAACCAATAATCATGGTTTCTAAGTGTTTTCCATTGCTTCTTGCCTTGTTTTTTTTGATAAATTTATTCATTTATTTATTTATTTTTGCCTGCGTTGGGTCTTTGTTGCTGCGCGCGGGCTTTCTCTAGGTGTGGCGAGTGGGGGCTACTCTTTGTTGCAGTGCGTGGGCTCTAGGCGCGCGGGCTTCAGTAGTTGTGGCTTGCAGGCTTCAGTAGTTGTGGCTCATGGGCTCAGTAATTGTGGCGCACGGGCTTAGTTGCTCCGCGGTATGTGTGATCTTCCTGGACCAGGGCTCGAACCCGTGTCCCCTGCATTGGCAAGCGGATTCTTAACCACTGTGCCACCAGGGAAGCCCTCTTGCCTTGTTTTTATATTGTTATTTTTTTTCTCCAACTAAGTGTAAAGACATCTCTATAGAAAGAAAAAGGACCTTTTTTTCAAAATCACAGCTCCCTTACACTGAGTCCACGTGAAAAGATGTATTCACCAAAGTACGAGGGTAAGAAAAGGAGAGCTGTGTGTAGAAAAGTTATCTTTAAAAATTTAGCTTAAAAAACATTTTCATTTCTCACAAATCACAGGAACGCCTCTGCCGAGATATGTCTTTCTTTACACCTCTCTAGCCGTCACCCCACCTTCTGGCGCTCCAAGAGTATTTTTAGCATGGCATTAGACTCTATTGTATCATGTCCCTCAATTTTTTAATTATAAGGCTAATTTATTTTAATTTTGTTATTTTAAAAGTTCTCTAACTTTTTAAATGCCCTGGAGCCATATGGAAGCATCTCATTCTAATGGAAGCTAATGAGAAAAGAACCTTTTACAAAACATTTAAATATACATAGTACATTTCAGAGCACCCAAGGTGGATGGTCATGGTGGGAGGGCGTGTGTGTCGGAAGTGAGGAATGCATCTGTCATTCTTTTTCGTCCTGATCAATTAATTTGTGACACCAGTGGAAAGAACGTTACAGAAGGAAATCTGCAACAGTCACCTGCAATTTGAATTTCGAAAATGTTCTTATAAAATACCTACATCTGATATTTATGAGTCTTTAAGTGGCAATATTTAGCTGTTTTCTGAGTGGGAGTTGATTCCTGCTGTTGAGTAAGGAGTAGGTGTTAGAGAAGCATTAGTAATGAGATTTGGAAGGAAAACCATGCCAGTACAGAGGTAAGAAGAATATTTTCCAAGAGAACACCTTCACTCAGGTAAGTTATTTTAAAAATTCCTTTGAATGTTGCTGCTGTGTCCTTTTCTCCAGATTTCTTTTGAACTTGGCTGTCTCAGGTCCTTATTCTTCCTGAATACTGAGGACATGACATCAAACATTTGAAGAAGAAGTTGTAAATTGGGGATGATCAGGGTGGCCATAGGCAACCGTAATACAGGACAAACCCTGAACTACGCCACGAGACGTGACTCATGTATACTGTGATGGGAATGGTGCCCTGGATTTGTATAACATGGGGCCCCGGGTCCGGTGTAGGAGTGCAGCCAGGGAGACGATCGTTTCTTCATGTTGCCCTCTGCAGTGGCATGTACCTAGAGTAGCCGAGTTCTTTCTGAGTTATGCCTAAGTAAAAATCTTGGGTCCCTCTGTGAAAAGGAAAAACAGCCTAGGACAGCCCTGTCCAATGGCACTTTCTGCAGTGGGGGAATGTTCTTTTTCTCTGCTGTCCACGATGGTAGCTACTTGTCACATGTAGCTATTGGACACTTGAAATATCGGTAGTATGACTGAGGAGCTGAATGTTTATTTTTAATTAATTCAAATTGAAATGAAAGAGCTCCATGTGACTAGTTGCTACTGTACCGGACAGTACATGTCTAAGAAGAGAGCAGCTTCCTGAATTTCTAACCCCTTCCATGCTCTGTTTCCTGCTCTATCTGTGACTGTAAATCCGTCCTGCTTAGGGCATCCCTCACACATTTCTAGAGGTGATGACGTTGGACAGGAGGAAACTTGCTTGTTTACATGTTGGAACTTGTAGATCTGTACAGCGGCTCAATCACTGGCCACCCTCCTACTCAGGCGAATTCATCAGCCATCCTTGGAACTCAGCTATTGAGTTCCGTGGTCTGGGGGAGAAGGCAAAGTTGAGATGAGTAGTTCTCGAGTCACTAGTTGTTACTCTTTAGGGTAAAGCTCTCTGCTTTCCTTGGCTACCTCTACAAATAAGAGATTGCCTAGGGCTAAATGGCGAGAACTTTAAAAGGTCCCAGGTGGGTCTCTGGCACGCCAACTCAGGTTAAAGGGAATACCCCGGGGACTTGATACGAACCACTTTATCTGGCATCAGGTATACGTGCTAGCCAGATGGACTTGACTAAACCACTTACTCCCTCAGAAACTTAGTTTCTTCTCCATGAAAGAGAAGGAATAATAACTATTCTGCTTGCTTGTGTAATTGTTAGGAATGAAAAATGAAATAATGTACATTGCAAGATGCTGTTTAAATGCTTATCATCATTATTGGACAGTGGCCTGTATTTATAACTGGTTTCCTTGCATCCATTCTCTCTGACTCTTCATTAAGGAGAAAGGAAGCTAAAATGAAAAAAAAAAGGGGGGGGGATTTAACATCCTAAAGGAAATGTCTGGAACAATCAAAATCTTACAGTTGACTCAAAGAAAAAGGTCTGATGTCCAGTGGGCAAAGGTTCCCTGTCCTCTTTTGAACTGACTTGTCTAATGAGGTTGGGCTCTGGCATGGATAGGACTGGGGCAGCATCACCAAACTCAGTGTCCCTGGTCAGAAGCCACTGCAGAGAGACTTCTGGTCTGGAGTGGAGAAGGGGGGGCATTTTCAGTAAGCAGTTTGCTGATTCAGCTTCCCTCCTTGTAAAAACGCATTTGCCCATCCTCCACTGGGCTCCAGTTTTTGTTCTTTAAGTTGGGAAAATTGCCCGTTCATTCTCCTGTCCGTTTCCTTAGGAGCATTGCCATGGTCCCTGCAGACCTGTGGCAACACGTCACTTAGTTGCCCTTAGAGGAAAAAATAATATGGGAAGGAGCAGAGGAATGGGTTCTCCACTGCTGTACAGGTAAAGGGGTGTTTCCTGGTTGTCATTAAAAAGCAAATAGTTAAGTGATTATTTTCTTTTTGTTGAATCCTCAGCCCCAAACCATTTCTCTTAATAACAGCCCCTTAGACTACTGTCTGATCTAAAATAGTCCCTGCATGTAAATGCAAAGTAAAGTGAAACATTTATATGTACATTTTCCTTCTATGAAAAAAGGAGGACAGATTTGTTTCTAGCATTTCAAAGAATTCTATTCAGGTGGTTTGAACTTGATAAATTATCTTATTGCCTTTTGCTACATCATGTTCAGGCTACTTTATTTATATATTTGTGCCTATTCTCTTGACCGTATACCAAAATGTTGGCATGAATTACCGTGAGCAGAAAAGAATAGAAAAGGTTTCTATTTTGATACAAAAATATGATTCATTCTGACTGTGAACAAGACTACTTTTAAATATCTGACCTCAAAATGTTTTAACATTTAGTTATTATGCATGTTTCAATGCAGGACCCTGATTCATGAATAAATAACTCTGACTCATTCGTTCAAGAAATATATTGAGCATCTCTTATGCCAGGTACTAGGGACCCCAGGATGTATCAGACACAGTCCCTTCTGTCTAGGAGCCTTAATTTGGTGGAGAAGGCAGACTTGTAAGCAAATGATGACAAAGCAGTACGATTGGTGCTGCAATAACGGTATGAAAAGCCTGATGTGATGTACAGAGGAAGAAATTGCTCCTTTTCCTAGGGAGTCAGCCGGCAAAGGTTTCATCAGGGAGATAGCATTTGATGTTGATGTAGAGACATTTGCTGGGCAAAGAAAGGAGGAAGAGCAATTCAGGAGGTTCCTTCTCTATATAGGGCTTAGGGGAACACTTCGCTTTTCCTAGGCACACTGTATTTAACTTAAATATAGGCACTTGTTCTCCGAGTATTATATAGCTGACCCCTGGGGTCCACCCAACAGTCTCAGTGGGCTGTACTATGTACCTCTGTTCTTGAGCCAGGTTTTTGCTTGTGTTCTCACCATCCACTGTCGTGAAGTTGGACACCATGCCAGCCCATGTGCCAGATTTGTGTGTTGGATCCCCCTTTCTTTTATCTTACCCAGCATGTTCGTAGTGTCCTGCCCAGCTCAGGGTTTTGCATGTAGTAGGTACTCAGGAAGTACTTCTTGAACGGATAAACACAGATGCTTATTTTAGAGTCTGTATTGGTTTCATAGGGCCGTCATAACAAAGAGCACAATCTTGGTGGCTTAAACAACAGAAATGTATTCTCTCCCAGTTCTGGAAGCCGGAAGTCTGAAACCAAGGTGTGGGCAGGGCTTTGATCCCTCTGAAGGCTCCAGGGGGACTCCTTCCTTGCCTCTCCCACTCTCTTCTAATGGTTCCGTAGTTCTTTGACTTGGGGCTGTGTAATTCCAGTCTTCCTCTGCCTTCACGTGGCCTCTGCTAGTGTCTCAGATCTCCCTCTGCTTTTCTTAAAAGGATACCTGTCATTGGATGTAGGGTCCACCCTAAATTCAGGATGATCTCCTCAATTTAATCTGCAAAGACTCTTTTTTCCAAATACGGTCTTCTTCACAGGTTGTCAGGGTTAGAATATGCACATATCTTTTGAGGAGTCACTGTCCCACCCATTATAGGGTCCTTTCCAGGGCCTGAGACTAAGGAGGGTATCACAGTTATACCCTTTATTCAAATAACTGTTTTCATCGCACAGTTGGGGTAGACATGGAGGGTAGCGGTGAGAGAAGATTTTAAAGGTGTCTCATTATATTTCATTTTTTCGTATCCTCCACGTTCTGAGGAAGGGTCTTCTGGGAGAGCATTTCAGAGAGTCATCTAGACCACACAGTGTGGTCTGCCTACAGCTCGTTTGACCCACATCACCATACTCTAGACCACTATAGCTGACTCCTGACCGCAGGCGACTTGAGTGGGTTGGAGACCTGTCCCAAGTGCAACCAACTCAGAAGCTGCCCAGTATTGGCAAGCTGATGTGGTCCACTTGTCATTCTCTCATAATGATTTGAGTACTGAAACTCAA
Organism: Globicephala melas; assembly: GCF_963455315.2. Lineage (NCBI taxonomy): Eukaryota > Metazoa > Chordata > Mammalia > Artiodactyla > Delphinidae > Globicephala > Globicephala melas. The sequence continues at coordinate 88,964,532 of NC_083321.1, forward strand.
GACACTAAGTTAGTTGGCAGTGCACCCTGCAACTGAAAGGTCCTGGAGAGTTCTGGCCATTGGGCCGTGTGCCCACTGGAGTAGAGAGGAAGCCCGTCTGTAGGGAGAGTTGACCCAGCAACGTGGAGAGAGAAGTAGAGGCACCACGAGAGAGGGTGGCCCTGTGGCCTTGGAGAAAGACAAGCCTTTGATCCCAACCTCCTTCCAGTTTGCATGAGGCTGTAATTTTGTGCTTCTTATCCTTGAACTTCCTTAAGAGATAAGCCTACTTAACACTTGTGTGTTAAGTTCATACTATGTATTAAGTATTTTACATGTATTATCTGATTTGTTCCCCATTTGATAGCTGCAGAGATCTAGGCAACAGAGGTTAAGGGACTTTCCTAAACTCAGTCAACTGATAAGTGGTAGAACAAGGCTTCAAATCCAGAGACCAACTCCAACCAGTGCTCTTCTCTGCTCCGCTGTCTTCTTCAGGACCTTCTATCCTGGCTTTCATGAGCCTCCTTTTTTTCCCTCCCAAGGGAGCCGAGTACTATGTCTGTTTCTTGTTTGTTTCTTATGTCCCAGAGGCAGAGGCTGACTCATCTGTCTCATCTATTTATTAACCGGATAAATAATTAATTGTAAAGACTTTGCCAAGTGTTTTAATTTACTCTTTATCTGGTCAATGTGAAAATTAAGGTTATCTGTGATAAACCATGGAGCTATGTAGTTTTTGTGATACACGTTTTTCGGAATATGTTTAAATGTTTCATCATAAAATCAGTAAACGTTTTTTTTTTAAGTTAGACAAACTTGTGTTTGATGAATAGCAGACCGTGATATTCTAGCACTTTCAACTGAGTTAGCCAGTCCATGAAGTCTATTTTACAGTGGCTAAAAACATCTATTTGGTAATTCTCCAGTCATTTTCCTTTACTGGTAAGACATGGTCACTCCATTTTAACAAAACCACTTCAAGATTGACATATTAGAGAAATGAACTCTTGCTTCACTTACTTTTTCTTCTAAAGGAATGATCCTCATTCTTTGGGAGGCTTTGTGCACAAAGGTATCTTTAAAGGCTTAAAATCCTAATGATTTTGCAGTATTATAATTTAGGTACAAAGTCTTCAGGGATAATACCAGAGATTCAGATTCTGAAATTCTACAGAGAATAGGCTCAGATATCTGACTGCGTTTCTGGAAAAGAGAAAAGATTTGGGGCTGAATAAGGCATGTGGAATTATAGTTATCTTTTTTTTTTCTACCATCCATTTATGTAATTATGAACAGCGAGACTGGCAGAAGATGATACACCCTATCGAGTTAGTAATATGTGATGTGATTTTCAAATGCCCACTACAGAAATGTGCTTTACCTGGTAATTTGAAACAGGTCTCCCAGGTAAGCATATATGTTTCCCCAAAGCCTGAAATGTCCTTAAAGAAACACAGTTTCCTGATGAAAATTTCAATTTGCAAAGTAAAAATATAAAGTATTCCATCTAAATCACATACAGGTTGTCAAATCAGACACATAAAACCCTGAAAATTAAATGCTCTGAAAAGACTTCTTTTTTTTAACTTAGAAAAAAAGACCTGTCAGTCAAGTCTGATGTGGGTGGTATTCACAAGCGACACTGCTTTTGTATGTAAGATCAAGCATCTGTCCAATTGAGCATCTAATTGGTAATCATGGATTATTAAGTTAATTGTTTGAATGGAGGCTATAACTGATATAATTTCTAAAGCTCTAGATCATATAACAGTATTTTTACAGTGACAAGAGGAAAAGAGACATGGCTGTGACTGTGAATTGCCAAAACATTGTATCGTATAGAGGGAGTCTTAAGAAGACTCATGTTAGTTGGTGCTGGCTTTGTTTTCCCGGTGCTTGCTGTGACCCTAAGTGCCAAGTCATCGTGTATTTAGTTGCCAAGGTAAATGGAAGTCATTAAGGGAACAGAGTGGAGTGGCTTCTGCTGTGCTGTTTTTCACTTTGTTTTGCATATTGCTTGGATCCAGAACAATCTGGTTGACATTTGAGTGAAGATAAGCCCTGTACATGTGGTTTTTTTTTAATCAGTTAATGTCTGGCAATAATAATTTCTTACATTTCTTTAGCCTTTACATTTTATAACTTCCTTTCATATACGCTGTTTCATTTAATTCTTCCAACACTAAACGGTAGTGATTTCTCTTCCAGAATTCAATTGGTTGTTGGAGGATATCCCCAGTAAAGACTGGGGGTGCCTGTCAGAGGAGAGACTGTCACTTTGTTCCCCAATTGGATGACTCTCGTGTATCAGAGCAGGGGGAAAGACATCTGTGGAGAGACAGCAGGATGGGGGGGCTGGCATCTGTGGGGAAAAGAGGCCTAAGACAGCTGCCCACCTTCCATCAACCAGGGCTCCATTCCCAGGAAGTGCAGAGGATAGATCCCACCTATGCTTATAGGATCCAGAGCTGGACGTGGACCATAGCTGATGGGAGGTCCAGTCTTGCTGGGACCTCTGCAGGATGCCTGCTTCCTAAGAACCTGTGTGATGTCTCTTAGCTAGGGGTCTGCAAAGATGACCCCATCTCACAGGGCATCAGAGACTTTTTAAAATAGAAGAAAATCTCATCTGAGGGTTTTTTGTTGTTTTGTTTTAAATGAACTAAACACAACAATTCCCGATAAAGGCTAAATTTACTCCGCCTACCTGCAGTTAAACGCAATTTGCACGTAATGTGTCTACATATATGTACGCTTTTACTCCATATGCACATAAGTTGAAATCTGCTGTACTAATATTGTCTTTTACTTTGTATTTTTAATATCCTATTAAGATTGTAAGCATATCAAAAGCTGTGATTGTCTTTTCTTTTTTTCTGTTATCCTCCCAATCCTGGACTACAGACTTGGTCAGTTTTACTGACAGATCAGTTGGTACTTCAGGCATTTCAGCTTGACAATGGCCAGTCATAATTGATAATCGGGAGGGAATCGATGGAAGAGAAGAAAGACCAAGATCCATGCAAATTGTTCTCCTAGACCCTTTAGGCTACTTAGTATTTAAATTGGAAAAGCACTGGTTATACATTTTTTGATATGCCCATAGACTTGACTGTGTATCTCCTGAGATGCAGATTCGATTTTGAGAAAACATTTTGAACAATAATTTAATATAAAGCCATGGTCATCTTACTGTAAACCACAGGGCTTAGTGGAAATTTTTGTCGTGTCACCATAGATACCCAAATCTAATTTGATTACTCTGGTGAATAGTTGCTAACTCTAATCTGATATTGACTGTTACTTTTCATCAGCTGGAAGTAGTCTGCTAATTGAGCTGGAGCCCAGCCAGAGAAATCTTTCAAAGGCGTAGTTTTATATACAGCAGTTTTAATAAGCAATTCAATGAAACCTTTTATAAAAGCAACAAAGGCAAGAAGGGTCTGGACATGGTGAGCGTGCCTGTCACATCGTACGAATGAACAGGAGACAATGCTGGATCGTGTCGGTCACTCTAACCTAGTTTGGCAAGGTCAAATAAGAATAGCATCATTTATTCAGCAGCCAGGAAGATCCTTATTTGCTTAACAGCTCTGTCAAAAGCAACCCTCTACTTCCCTGGAGTTCAATAAATGAGCAAGGTGCCTCTTGTGCTATCAGAGTGTGTGCATGTACAGTCATGGGAGGAGGGTGGTTTTTGCTGCTTGATTTTTCAGTCACAAGGAAAGTTACATCGGATATCGTTACTCGGAAGAGAGGTTTTTCAAAGAGACAATGATATCTTTGCCTGTCATCACTTAGGAGCTGTGAAGATAAATGGATAATCCCCAAAACCCAGTGAGCCTAATTTTTTTTTCTTAAGGAAATGGAAACATAGGGCAAATTGTTAGGCCAATGATTTGTACTTGTGTAGCTTAACCAGCCTCTGCTAGTGGCTGAGGGGTGGAGTGTGTTTTGTTTGTTGAGTTTTTCCTGCATGCTGAAGACTGCTAAGCCCTTTACATCCCTTACTTAATTCCATCCTTATAATACAGTCTATCATCTCCTATTTTATTGATAAAGCGACTGGATTTCAGAAAGTTCAATAGCTAGCTCAAGTGCACACAGTGAATATCAGGCTGTGCAAACTGAAAGTCCTGATCTCTAGTCTTTATAGTTGTGAGGAAAGAACGGGAGGTGAATATAATACTATTCGCAGAAAAAAAAAAATTACAAAACTTTGCCTCATTGGCCTGAAGTGATAGGTATACCATACTTCCAGAATAACTTCCACTTGGGCCACTGAATTTAAATGGACCATCATTTACTTGTCTATATTGTTGAATGGAAGGGAGATGCTGTATGGAAAGCATTTGACACATATTAGGTGCTTAATAAGGAGTCGTCTTCATTGGAGTTGCTTTCTGTATATTTGGCATGATTTTGCTTAGTCCCGTGCTTCTCAAACTGTGTTTATAAAGTACCACAGGGAACTTGTTAAAATGCAGATTTTGCAAGGCCAGAAGTGGGGTTGAGATTCTGCATTTCTAAGATGCTTCCAGGTAATGTGGTCCTGGTGGTCCAAGTAGCAAGGGCCTCTTTTATATCCATTCCTTGAGATCAGCAATGGGTTTCCCATGAGATGGAGTGCAGTGTATAACTTAAGAGATACAGCGAAGTACCAGCCCAGAGGAGCTCACACATCTGTCCTTGGCCTCAGTAAACACATTGCAGCACCAGCTGAACAAACTTGGAATCAGGGATTTTAATAGAAATGGGGGGACTTCCCTGGTGACGCAGTGGTTAAGAATCCGCCTGCCGATGCAGGGGACACGGGTTTGAGCCCTGTTCTGGGAGAATCCCATATGCCGCGGAGCAACTAAGCCCGTGCGCCACAACCACTGAGCCTGCGCTCTGGACCCCACGAGCCACAGCTACTGAGACGGCATGCCACAACTACTGTAGCCCGCGGGCCTAGAGTCCGTGCTCCGCAACAAGAGAAGCCACCACAATGAGAAGCCCGCTCACTGCAACTAGAGAAAGCCCGCGCACAGCAACAAAGACCCAACACAGCCAAAAATAAATAAATAAATAAATTTATATTAAAAAAAAAATAGAAATGGGGAGAAGCTGGAGAGGGAATAGAAATATAAAGAAATGTTCCAAGGCAAGGAAATAGGTCTCTGTAGGAAAGATGAAAGTAATTGGAAAAAGTTGCTCTTAAATGTGAACAGGTCATTATAAAAGATCTTGATTAAAAATTCCAGAAGACAAATGGTCTGAATCCCTCATTGCTTTCTTCATCAGGGCCCCACTGGGATGAGGAAGCCAGGTGCCAGGGTGTATTATTTAAGGAGGCGCTCATTCTCAGGTACCCACCCTGGACTTGCGCCAACCTGAGAGTAGTGCTTCCTTAAATTTGGGGTCCTGGACACCTCACTCTCCTCACCCCAGTGCTCGCTCTGTTCCTTATATAGGTGGTACCTAGAGTTGTCAGGTTGGAAGGGACCTTAATAATCATCAGCCTCCTATTTTATAGATGTAGAAACTGAGCCTTAGGTTATATGATTTGTTCATTGGAATTAATGCTGTAACAGTAGTTGATAAATTCTGAAATGCACATTTTCACCCTCAGTTTAACATCTCTGAAATGAGGATTGTCTTATAATTGGTGGCTTTTGACCACTGTGTCATAGTTTGGTCAACAAGGTTTTTTCTTTCTTAGTGGTATGAAAAATAATAATGCTGCATCTTAAAATTGATGGGTTCCTATGTACTACGAAATACAGTCGTAGTGAACTGGTCTCCTGCCTCGGTATTCAGTGCTCCTCTGCTCTATACCTTGTGATGTGGTTAACCTGATGTCCACATGGTTACCCTGATGCCCTTTTTTTTTTTTTTTTTTTTTTTTTTTTGCGGTACACGGGCCTCTCACTGCTGTGGCCTCTCCCGTTGCGGAGCACAGGCTCCGGACGCGCAGGCTTAGCAGCCATGGCTCACGGGCCCAGCCGCTCCGCGGCACGTGGGATCTTCCCGGACCGGGGCACGAACCCGTGTCCCCTGCATCGGCAGGCGGACTCTCAACCACTGCGCCACCAGGGAAGCCCTATCCTGATGCTCTTAGAGACAGCTTAGCGTAATGCTTAAGAGCACTGGCCCTAGAGACAGGCCACTCTACCAAGGATCAGCTGTATATTACTGATACATCCAACTTACTGCCCTGTAACATGAGAATGATAAAAGTGTTTGCTGCCTGATAGTGTCCTTGTGAGAGTGAAGTAAACTAGTCCGCAAACCAGTTGGAACAGTTGTGGCACATAGTAAGCCCGCAGTAAATGTGCTGTCGTTATCGATGGCAGTCTCGCTGACTGAGTCATCCTGAACCCTGACGCTGTCTGCACAGCCATGTGAGTGTCACTGTCCTGAGAAGCCTGCTAAACCCCAGACAGGATCCTGGGTGTCAGCATCATTAAATTCTTATGCTGACTACCAAGGGAAACTGTAGAATTTCTATCCATAAAGGTTATTAAAAGTATAAATTGACGGGCTTCCCTGGTGGCGCAGTGGTTGAGAGTCCGCCTGCCGATGCAGGGGACACGGGTTCGTGCCCTGGTCCGGGAAGATCCCACATGCCACGGAGCGGCTGGGCCTGTGAGCCATGGGCGCTGAGCCTGCGCGTCCAGAGCCTGTGCTCTGCAATGGGAGAGGCCACAGCAGTGAGAGGCCCATGTATCGCAAAAAAAAAAAAAAAAAAGTATAAATTGACAAAAATTTGTCTTGACTGGTACGGATGTTGGCTTGTCTGCAGGCAGAGCTGGACCAGGAATCCCGCGCCTCACGTGATCAAGTCTCATAACAAGCGCAATCTAGTTGGACTCCCCAGCGTTGAGTGGAAACCTTTTGGGTTTCTGAATAGAGCCAGGGTAGATTTATTTCACTCAGCTCACGTATACCGTATATAGATAGATAATAGCTCATGAAGGTTTGGAGGTTATGCCATTCTCCCCAATTATCTCCCTTCTGAGAGCTGGGGAAGCTATTCTCTCACAGTTCAGCAAATGATATCTGACTTCTGTAAGCTTCATTACGTACCAATAACGGGAATAATTGTACCCCTTGATAAATGATAATAGATGAGTACAAACAAATTTGTTTCTAACCCCAAATTCCATATAACTATCCTCACATTGCACTGACACTCATGAGGCAGAAAATCTTCTGTCTGTGGCGGGGTTATAGGAGCCCTGGAAGAGAAGTTGGGGGAAGAGTCTGCCTTTCACGGCTGTAGCTGTAAATCGGAAGGAACTGGCAGTATAGGGCTCTTGGCTCAGGGAAGCCTAACAGAGCCCACGGACTGAACGCTGGTTTTTCAGAACTGACAAAGTAGGGACCACTTTTGGCGCACATTTTGCGATGAATCGTCTAAAAGGCACCTCTGACTTCCTACTAATCTTCAGGTAACATGTATACGTTTGTGACTGATCCCTCTTCGGTAGTATACATTTCACTGATCAGTTGACAAAAGTCATGAAGGGCAAAGCAATCTGATACCGAAGATTGAACAGCTATTACTCTCTGCAATGGATCACAGTTTAGATGCTCAGGAATGTCTCTTGCTTCTAAATTCTTACTAACATCGTTAGTGAAGATGGTGCTAACAGTCCATGCAGCACTGAGGTGCGTCCCTATTTCTTACTTATCTCTTTCTCATCAGAAAGTGTGAGCTGTACATACTGGCTCAGGCTCTTCCTAACTTGGAAAGTTGGGAAGAGGTGTGAACGGAGTAGTAGATTGGGAAAGCTTGACAAATTTCCAGCTTCGGGCAGAGTCTTTGTTAGGTAGCTTGAAACAATAAAGTTTGAAGTGTTAAATTCTCAGAAGACAAATCATAATCCTAATACAAGGCGAGGAAAACAATGGTAAGGTTTTATGTTAGAATATCTGAATAGCTTCCCTTCAGTTGTCATGGGTAGTTATAAGTTGACTATACTTCAGTCCACTTTGTAGAAATACAGGGTATGTAAAGAATTAAGACAGAGCACCTTCCAGATTAGCTGAAGCCCAAAGACATATTTTTTTTTTTTTTGCCTGAGACCATAGAATCTATTTTTCTAAGACTTAGACAAATGCAAATTTTAATCAGAAAGAAAGCACATATTGTATTGCAGCCTTTGAGATAGTTGTTCTTCTCAGACAGACTAGCTAAGTGCATCACTGGTGATGCCTACGAAAGGCAGAGAGAATCATTTTTTGGAAGCTGGTGGACCTTTGTGCAGTCCTTTGCAGGCGGACCTGGGCAGGTCATGGTTGTATCTCCTGCTTCCTAGTCTTTCTCTTTACGTCACTATGTTTATAGAATTTGTGTTCTCAGCTAACAATGGAAAGACTGAAAGGCAGAAAAGCCTAAAGAACACTGTACAGATGACCTGCGCTGACTCTGGTTTCTTGCTTTTTTGGTTTAAAGTGAACCTTTGCATCCCTAATTCTCTGTCTCTTCTGATTCATAGTTGTTGCAGATCTTAGCAGCGTGTCATTCAGTCCCATTTGTTCGTCCCTTTCTGAAGTTATCCACACATAAGGGACTCCAGCCATGCCCTGCCTGATGTGATACAGCTAACTCAGGGGTGCAGAACTCCCCATTCATAGGAGCTGTTGAACTGGGTACCCTGGAGAGGATGAGTATGAGGCATGAATAACGTTCAATTTGTTCTTCTTGATCACTTACAGAGCTTCCTAGCATAATTCGCTTCATTATCATTATAAACAGATTTGTATAAAGATGTCTGTGCATTGCTCTTTCAGCCTTTTAACAGAAAGCAGGTTTACTGCTGCTTTAAGGAGCTCTACACATGCCATTGACTTGTGGCACAATAGAGGTCAAAGGACATGGCCTCTCCTTAGGTGCTGACATCACAGTGTGTCCTCGGCATGATGACAGCCAGCCAAGTCATACTTCCGTCAGTCTGCTTTTCTAGTGTCCTAGCAATTGCCTTCTAAGTAAGACATTTGAAAAGAAAACTGAACTTTAAAATCACCTTGAAAAGTGGCGACTTTGTTCCCATGTTGTGACCAATTATTTTAGCAAAATAAATGGCTCTGGAGGGGCACTGTACACTGAAGAGTGAGAGTTTAGTGTTAGTTTTGGATTTGTTTGGGTTTTTTTGAAGTTGCTTCATCAGAGAAGCACCACAGGCTTTAAACATAAACGCTAAGTAGATTTAAATCCTGTGCTTAACTCCAAATCATAGTAAAATTAGTAAATCTCAAGGGAATGATATTTATTCCTCAGTCAATGGTAGGCAGATTAGAGGATGGGAATTGAGAGAGAATGAAAGCTAACCAATTGAATTTTATTATCTTTGGAGGAGTTGGAAACTATTGTTAATTACTTTTTGTTTGGGCTAAGATAGCTGTAATTGGGACCAGTGTGTATTAAAAATGTCGAGTTAGCAAAGCAACTGAGAAATCAGAAGGTGCCACACCCAGGCGTTTCATTAAACCCCACATTTGGCTTCAAAATTCCTAAGGCTTTGGGTTCTTCCCTCGAAAGTTTAAAAGATAGAGTTGATTTAGATTTTTTAAAAAATCAGGGCATAAAAGCTATTAAGTAGGTTTAATTTACTAAATGAGCAACCATGCTTCAAGTTAGTGATAACGCTTAGAGGTACTGAGCCTCTTTCCTCGCTTTCCTGGTTTTGGAGTGGCATATAATCCAGGAGTCTGCAGAACCAACCTGCTGGAAGAGTTTGGAAAAGTGATGGTAGCTGTGTGTTGGGGAAAGAAAACAGAATGTTTCACAAAAAAGCAGTGGGGGAGACATTTCAGAAAGGGGAAGATGAGGATACGTGATAAAGATAATCTGTTATGATCTTCATGTTATTGAAAAAAGTATATTTTTCCAAAGGAAGATTACAGTGCTTGCTATCATGATTAACTGAACCAAAAAAGCATAACCAGGGATTTGGGTGCATTTTTCCCCCCCAAAATAATGTGCAGGCTTCTTTGTCTATGTCTGTTAGGTTTTATGATCGTACAGGAGAAAGAAATAGATTTTTCAGTACATCCAACTTAATATTGTGCAGTGAAATATGTATTAAGTTGATGAAAGTAACATCTTCAAAATTTATGGGGGCTTGTGTGCATTGAATAATGGTTTTCTAAGTATCTCTAAGTTGTGGTATTTGATTGTTTTTGTTTCAAAACCTCAACAGGGAGTTATGAGAAAATGATTTTTAACAGTTCTTTCTGACCTCATTCATATTACATTGTGCTGTGTACTCGGAGTTGATAAGTTTAAAGGCTCTGACAGGGCAAAAAACACTGTTGGTTGTGTGTTTTTGTTAACATTCATGAGGACTTTGCCTTGCGTGGATTATTACTTAGAGTATTACTGAACCATATTAATGGGATCAAGACATACATCTTCTGTAAAAGAGAAGTTTTGCATCACTGAACAATAAAGCAAGACAGCGGAGTTTGTGGAAAAGATTTAGAATCACACAGCACATTATTTCACTTTCTGCAACATAATTTGTAGTGAAATGCAGTGCATGAACTCTTGAACTTGTAGGGAATGTGTGAAACATGAAGGCCAAGGAAGTAATGCTGGGGGATGATTGTGGAGTTATTTTCCTCCCCTTCTTCTGAACACAGATGCCCTGCTCAGTGGCCACAAAGTCGTTACCTAACTGGGAGCGTACTGGGGAAAAGTCCAGTCTGCGAGTTGGGTGTCTTACTTGTGAGTTATATCCATAAAGCCTAAACTCTATAGCTCCAGTACACTAGAGGGAAAGGAAAAAAGGGCGTTTTGAATTAAAATTGGAAGAAATCATGAAAACTTTCATAGAAATTTAAATTATACCCAAAACATGACTCCCCAGAGTTAGCACTTCTAGACGTATTTGGGCTCATGCTCTGTTTTGGCTGTGGTTCGTTTATTCTGTCAGCAGGTGCTCACAAGCACCTACCATGAGTCAGGTATTGTTTTAGGCACTTGAAATACATCAGCAAAAGGAATAGCAAAGATTCCTTCTCCTGGACTCCCATTCTAGTGGAGATTAAAATGGACAGTAGAGAGCAATTGAGTAAATGGTATAGTACTTCAGAAAGTGCTAATAGCTATGGGAAAAGAAAGTATAGAACAGAATGAGGGATTTTTGTGGAAGTGGACAGAGTGTGGGTAGTCACACGTTGATTTCCTAGAAGATCCAGTCTATATGAGGGATCCTCTACCCCCTCTCCCGACACACATACACTATGCAGCATACATCAGTTTTAAATTATAAGCTAACTGCTTCTCAACAAGGTTGAGTAACTGCCCCAGATCAAAGAGTAGGTAAGAGAGAAATTTTTTTACCCTCAAATATTTTATCAGACCCCACTGCCTCCCAGCTAAGCAGGCCCATTTCAGTAGCTTTCTGCCAGGCATATATCTTGGCCCACGTGGTTGATTGCAGGATGGTGTGTTGCAGATATTTTATTGGACTCAGGCTTTTCTAGGCAACACAAGGTTCCAGTGCCAGAACATGTTCATCGCTGCAGTTATATCCTCGGGAATTGCAGCTTATAATACCTGGAAGTCAGACATGCATGAGAGGATAAGAAGGCTAGGATCAAAATGTTAAGATGAAAAAAGGAGGTTAACAGGCAGAGCTGTATCAGAGGTTGGGGGAGATAATTGCTTAACAAGAAAATTTTGTCCAGGGTTGGTACTGAGGACAGCAAATAAGTCATGAATCATAAAAGAAGACAACATGCATAATTAGATAATTTGGACTCACATCCAATATCTCATTCAATCCTTGAATCCTGTAAAGTGGGTTTTATTCTCCCCATTTCACGGATAAGTAAACTAATATTTTAAAAGGTTAGGTGGCTTGCCTGACTAACAATTATCCATACAAAGGTGGGATGATTTAATTTAAAAAAAAGTGTGATGAGAATTCAAACTTAGATTTTCTGGCTGTAGGTCCTCCTCCTTTTCAGCACACCAGGGAGTGAGAAGATTAAAACGGAAAGAAACAGAAGCAGTACTGTGAGGCAGGTACTTTCATTATAGTGATTATACTTTACAGGTAGGGAAACTGAGGCACAGGGCACTTAACTAACCTGTCCAAGGGCACACTGCTACCAAGGAGTGGAATTGGGATTCAAATCCAGGCAGAATGGACTCAGTTCTCAAATAAAATTGCAATTACATAAAAGTTTGCTTCAATTCTAAAGATAATTACCCGATGGAGAACTTGAAGGGTCAGGAAAGTCTGACCATCTCCCCGCCGACCCTGCCTGATCGTTGCGAGGGGGAGTATAAAATCAAAAGAGTAGAGTCTAGGTGGCAAAATGCTTTTCATCTTAGACAAATAAGTAATTACACTTGCTACGGGAAGAAAGGAGTGAGATTATATAACATCTGTTGTAACTGTCAGTAAAGAATCCCCTCTTTGTTTCTTGGCAGGAACTGGCACCGGCCCATGATCACTAGCTCACAGCAGTGGTCCTCAAACTCGGCTCCCACACAGTACCAGTCCTAAAATGCTAACTGCTAAAATACAAAAACGTTCAATACTAAAATGCTCAATGTTAAATCAATCATAGCAATCTTAATTTGCAGAAAACTACTGTATGGGTAGAATTTTTTCTCCATTAAAAACTTCTTCATTATCAATTCTTCTCGAGCCTTTGGAGCTTGGCTTTACTTGCTAGTGAATGACAGAATAAATGGGTAACTCAGAAAATACCGGGTCTGCCCAGTTACATTTTTATACACACGCAGGCTTGCGGTTCTCTGTTGCAGCCATAACACAGATCACTAGTATTTGGTGCTCTTCAAGGAGAGTTCTTACTTGGAGGCCCCTTAATTCACGCCGACAGCAGGGAGCGGGACATCTGATGGAAAACAGGTCACACACTGCCCACATGGCTTTTCTTTCTGGCATCTAGTTTAGGACAGAGAAGGCTCACTTAGGGAAAGCTTGTTTCAGAAAAAAATGGTCAAGCGGGCTTCGAAGAATCTTAGCAGTTTCATTGCCCCAAGTGAAATGGGAGAACAATTTTCCTGTTAGATCCTCAAACTTAGTTTCCATCCAGATCTTCCTCCCTCCCCCAGTGCTGCAACTGTGATGCAGCTCTGTCCTGAAGGTTCTGCCGCCTGAGATTGATGGTCTTGTGGGGCACAGCTGGAAGGAGCTTCTTTACTCTGTAGCCTTTGGAAGGCATCTCTTTGAGTATTTTAAAACGCCCGATCCTTTTTCTCTAGGAAGGAACATTAGGAGCAGACTTTTTTTTTTTTTGCGGTACGCGGGCCTCTCACTGTTGTGGCCTCTCCCGTTGCGGAGCACAGGCTCCGGACGCTCAGGCTCAGCGGCCATGGTCACGGGCCCAGCCGCTCCGTGGCATGTGGGACCTTCCCGGACCGGGGCACGAACCCGTGTCCCCCGCATCGGCAGGCAGATTCTCAACCACTGCGCCACCAGGGAAGCCCCCTAGGAGCAGACTTTTACGGAAGGGAGGCACACTTACCCAGTAGCCACTGGACATAATCATGTACATGGAAGTCATTCCTTTTCTGACTGGAGGAATCGTTTCACACCTTTTTACTTAAAAGCAAATGAGCAGATGGATTGTAAAGGGTCCTCTGCAGACCAGTGGAGTACCCGGGATGGAATCCTACCCGGATGGGCCATGAAGTCATTACATCGTCCCAGTGGGCCCCCTTCCCTGGCCAGTGGGAAGCTGCTGTGCGATGTGCTTCTCTGCAGGAGACCCCCCCACCGGACCCCCCTGCCCCCCCCCCACAAAACACCTGCAAGCTGCCCTCACTGCTGCTACCTCTGGGGGGTAACAATCAGTAGCAGAGAAGTGCTATCACGCTGCTTCAAACACACAGAGAAAACTCGAGTTCCTTTAGGCAGTTAAAACAACAGCTACAAAAACAAAGAAGGATGGCTTGGGGGAGGGGGCTTGAGGGTGAGCCCATTGCTATAGCTCTTGACCATTTGGCTTATAACCAGTGTGGACCCATCAGGGAACTTGAACAAGGACAGCATGAAGGGTGGAAAAAAGGTAAAGTGCATTTGGATGTGAGAATGGGGGACAAGTTCTATCATTTGGCACCATTCTGATCAGAGAAATCAGACTGATACGTTGGTTAAAATCACTGTAGAGATGATGACTTTGTATTTTGGTATCTGCAGCTTTGGCGTGCTGGAGGAGCCTCCATACACTGGCCATTCTGTCTTCAGAGCTTGAACTAAATAGTCCCCTCAGTCTTTCTTGCTGTTGTAGAACGGAGAGGTTTCCCACGGGCTGTGCTTTTAGAACCTTAATGCACAGACGGGAGACCAGGGCTTCTGTGCTGTTTTGCCACTACTGGGGCACATCCCACTCCTCTGCAGCAGGTTCTTTGAGGCCCATGTTTGGGTGACAAGCACTTAGGGCCTGGGACTACCGTGGTGGCCCGCACTCTTGTCTCCTGCCCCTGTCTGTGCCCACAGGTTTCAGTCCTGCTAGCTCCACGTCGCCCATGGCTGATAGGCTAATAGCAGGCAGATCTGGGCCATTTGAGCTGGAATGAAGGGAGAGCAAATATTTTTTTGTTGGCTCTCAAACAGCCCTGGTAGCTTTGACCTGGTCTTTTCTTTTTTCTTAACAAATGTTTTCAATTCTCTTGGGTCCATTAACATTTTTTAAAATTTATTTTATTTATTTATTTTTATTTCTTTTGGCTGCGTTGGGTCTTCGTTGCTGTGCACGGGCTTTCTCTAGTTGTGGGAGCGCGGACTTCTCATTGCGGTGGCTTCTCTTGTTGCGGAGCACGGGCGCTAGGCGCGCAGTCTTCAGTAGTTGTGGCATGAGGGCTCAGTAGTGTGGCTCGCAGACTCTAGAGCTCAGGCTCAGTAGTGGTGGAACACGGGCTTAGTTGCTCCGCAGCATGTGGAATCTTCCCAAACCAGGTCTCGAACCCGTGTCCCCTGCATTGGCAGGCGGATTCTTAACCACTGTGCCACCAGGGATGTCCCTGACCTGGTCTTTTCTAAGTCACATTGTCAAGAACATCTCTGGCATGCTTTCTAGATAAAGAGAAATATAGAGGGAAATATTTAATATTAAATCATCTCCATTTCATATGCAGAAAGCCACAGGTATGTTTTTATACAAGTGCTTTTATATAAAAGGAAATAGTATCGGTTTTGAATTATTAAATAATTTAAGCATTTTTTTAAATGAAATACGTTTTATATTTCTCTTCTTCTTCAAGCTGTTAGGTTGCTTACGTTAAATTGGACCTTTGAGGTTTCGCAGTTAAGATTTCCCGATAACCTTAAGCTCAGAAAGGGACTGAAGCTTTCGTATTTAGTGGGGTCTTATCAAAACTCAATACTTTTGTAAAAGGAGCATGACTGAAGAAGAACGGTAGAGCTGCCCCATCATAAATTATTATATGCTAAGTACTCTTGATGGATTTGTGCCACGTCCTTGAATTCCCCCCTGAGCAAAGCTAGTCCCTATATTCTCAGCATTTCTTTTTCCCTTGTATCATCCTCTGATATAGCACTCACTCTGCTATAATATAATTATTATTTTTTTAATATGTATTTATTTACTTTTATTGAAATACCGTTGATTTAGAATGTTTCAAGTGTACAGCAGAGTGATTCAGCTATACATATATATATTCTTTTTCAGATTCTTTTCCATTATATGTTATTACAAGATATTGAATGTAGTTCCCTGAACTATACAGCAGGTCCTTCTTGTTTATGTATTTTATATATAGTAGTGTGTATCTGTTAATCCCAAATTCCTAATTTATCCCTCCCCCACCTTTTCCCTTTGGTAACCATTAGTTTGTTTTCTATATCTGTAAGTCTATTTCTGTTTTGTAAATAAGTTTGTTTGTATCATTTTTTTAGATTCCACATATAAGTGATATTATGTGATATTTGTCTTTGTCTGACTTGCTTCACTTAGTATGATAATCTCTAGGTCCACCCATGTTGCTGCAAATGGCATTATTTCATATAATTTTTTGTTTGTGTGTTTATCTTACCACAGGCTGAGCATCCAAGATCAGGGATCTTATTCAGTTTACCCAGTTCCCAGTGCAATGAAGGGCACTCAGTTGGTACTGAGCAAATAAATGACTGCACAGTCGAATGACTGTTTGGACATGGTTCCCTTCACACGGGGAGCCTCCCACACCCGGGCCAACTTAGTGAAAGGACACAGGCTCCTTCCCAGAAGTTCTGAAACATACTAGGGATACTGCAGGAGGGGAGGAGAAACCACACCAAGCTGAGAATCTCCGAATGCCTTCTCAACAAACTGGAAACAATCCAACGCATAGCAATAGCTAATGTTTTTTGAGTTCTTAGTTCATCCAATCCTCACAACAACCTTTTGAGTAGGCTTTGTTAATCCCATTTGGCAGATTAAAAAACTGAGTCTTAGGAACGTTAACTTCAAGAAGTGACATCAGTTAGGTTAGCCTTGTGAGAGGGTGCCTGCGCTTCGGAACTAGAGTGTCTAGGGTCAAATCTATACCTTGTCAACTACTGACTATATGACCCTGAGCAGATTACTGTACTCTGTGCCTCAGTTTCCTTATCTGTAGAAGGCCTGACAGGGTAAACATTCAATATTTTTATTGTAATTAATGATTGCTCTTAGGGATTCGGACACAGACCTGTTGGGCTCTGAAGGAGGAGACAGTTATGGGAGGGCTGTCAGCACCTCTGGCAAGGTCAGGTCTGATTTGGAGAAGCTCCCTGGCTTAGCAGAGCGGAGGATGGCTGGCTTGGGGATAGCTGTTGGCTAGGAGATAGGTGGGCACTTATCATAGAATTCTAAACCTGAGCTGAGTCTTGGGCAGTGGGATACTGAGGTGGGTTTGAATTTGAGACACTTTTCTAAAACAGAATTGACAAAAGGTGTTATCAGTTAGAAGTGGGGATTGGTGGGGGGGTAGGAATTGATGACAGTGAGAGATTTCCATCCTAGGGAAATGGTGGCGGTACCTTTGCCTAAAATGTGGAATAAAGGAGGAAGATGGGAGGTTAGCATGTTCCGTCAGGTAAGTATGCCCACATGAGTGTGTGCTGTATTCAGGGGAGTGTGCACAGAGGGTAATCAGAAATGCCCACTGCAGCTCAGTTCAGAGGTCAAGGCTGGGGCTAAGGGTATGTTTCTGGATAGTAATTGAAGACATGGGTGCAGATGAGGAAACCCAGAGAGGTGAAGGAGGGTGAGAAGGGGCAGGGGCCTCAGAGAGATCCCAGTGTTTAAGTGCAATCAGATGTACCAGCATGTCAGTGAATGGAAAAGGAGAGTGGGATCGCTTTTGAAGAGGAAGGTGTAGGTAAGGGTTTTTGGTCTGTTTGGTTTTGGGGGGAAATAAAACCCCAATATTAATCAAAAAGAGTTCAGTCATACTCAAAAGTAGAATAACACAATGAACCCCTATATACCCATTACACAGATTCGACAGTAATCCAGATTTTTCCTCGCTTGTTTCATCTGCCGCTCATTATATGCTGGAAGTACTTTAAAGCAGATCTCAGACACATCCTCATTTCACCTCTATGTACTTTCATAGGTGCCTCTGTGAATACTGACCCTTGCCTGCACAGCTGTCATGTCACTGTCACGTCCAGCATTAACAGTCTCTTCTACTATCCGGTCTTATTTTGCATTTCTCTGTCTCAGAACTGTCTATTTAGGGGTACCTTTTGTTTTTGCGTTGTTTTTGTTTTTATTGAAGTATAGTTGATTTACAATGTTGTGTTAATTTCTGCTGTACAGCGAAGTGACTCAGTTATACGTGTATATACTTTCTTTTTCATATTCTGTTCCATTATGGTTTATCACAGGATATTGAGTGTAGTTCCCTGTGCTATACAGTAGGACCTTGTTGTTTATCCATTCTAAATGTAATAGTTCGCATGTACCAACCCCAAACTCCCAGTGCATCCCTCTCCCTCCACCTCTCCCCCTTGGCAACCACAAGTCTGTTCTTTATGTCTTTTTTAAAGTGAGGATCCGGGCGAGGCTCACGTGTTACATTTGGTGGTTATGCCGCATGGGCATCTTTAACTCCAGAGCAGACCCCTGCTTTTTATTTTTTATGCCATTGATTTGTTGAGCTTTCTACAACTGTCCTTCTGAAAGTCCCACTTTCTGGATTTGTCTCTTTGTTTCCTTATATTTAACTTTGAAGAATGTTTAAAAGATACGGGATTAGCAGGGCAATGGGGGGGTGGGGGCGTGGAAGGGGGGTTGTGAGTAGGTCTGAAAGCTGAGTAAGGAACCAGGGTAGAGGGAGAGATTGTGCCAGTTCTGGAGAGGGAGCCAGTGTCGGGAAAGCTTTCAGTGGCCGTCTGCTTCTCTGTCCCAGAGGAAATCATTCTCTATTACCACAGTATGTACACTGGTGAATATTTGTACACAAGCATGAAAAAGTGTGTATGTGTAAATATATGTATGTATATGTATGTTTACATGCGTATGTATATACATATATATATATACACACATATATATCATGCCATATTTTGGCATACACACACACACCATATTTTGGTGGTACTGGGGCAGAAGTGCTGGTTAAGTCAGGAGACTTGGATTCCAGTCTGTACACTGCCCTGGTACCAACTTCCCTGGGACTCTGAGCGTGTTTCCTATGTACTTTTATCAGTTTCCGTATCTGTAACAATGCGTCCATTGGAGTAGATCAATCCTCAGGTCCCTTCTAGCTCTGTGCTGTTTCTGAATCTTTAAATATTTTGTTTGTTTTTCTACCTGCCTGTGTTCCTCCCTGTCCCAGACTCTCAGTGGATCCCTGTTTGACCTTACAGGTTATAAACTCCTGGGCCTGGGATTCAAAGCCCTCAGCTGACATCTTTACATCCTGCTGCCTTGTGTCTTCAGCCGTTCTAATACGGCCGGCAGAGCGATTCCCTCTCCCCTGATAGATGCGTGTGCCCTGCCCCGTCCTCCTCCAGGCCCTGCTCACAGCACGCCCTCTGCCTGGAATGCCTCCGCCTGTCTTTCCCATCATAAGTTTGTGTCAAAGCATGTCCTGCTCCCTCTTTTCCGTGCCTCATCTTACTCAACCAGGCATTGAGCCCCTGCCCTGCGCCAAGCCCAGCGCTTCACAAGTATCATAGCTAATGCTCCAGTGGCAAGTCCCACAAGCTAGAAGACTTCTTATCCCCATTTACAAGGGATCAAATTGAGTCTGACAGGGTTAAGAAGTTTGCTGCAGATCACACAGCTAGGAAGCCTCAGAGCTGGGATCCCAGCATGGCGCACAAGTCCAAATCCCAGCTTCTTTCAACCCCTCCAAGATGCAAGCCCCAGAGCATACTGGAAATCTTTTTAATGCTCTTATGTAATGCTGTCTTCTGCTTTAATGGATTCAGCATACTTTTATTGAGGATCTACTGTTTGCCAGGCACCTGCACAAATATTCACTCATCTGAGGGCAGGTTCTGTGTCTTACTTATTGTATTCTGTGCAGGACTTAAATGAGAGATGGAATACAAAGGAGAAACTCAGTACGTGTTTGTTGAGTTCAACTGAAATGAATAGCATCACGCAGCTAATATAAAGTGATCATCAAATGAGGAATCAAGAGGGTTTCTCTGGTGGCGCAGTGGTTGGGAGTCCGCCTGCCGATGCAGGGGACACGGGTTCGTGACCCGGTCAGGGAGGATCCCACGTGGCGCGGAGCGGCTGGGCCCGTGAGCCATGGCCGCTGAGCCTGCGCGTCTGGAGCCTGTGCTCCGCAGCGGGAGGGGCTGCAGCGGTAAGAGGCCCGCGTACAGCAAAAAAAAAAAAAAAAATTAGGAGTCAACAAATGTGTTCTCCTGTTAGCTGAATGATATGGTTACCTGTCAAACGACTGCCAGTCTCATTGGGAGCTGTTAGAATATCAACTTGTCGAGAAAAAAAAAAAGGATATAAACTTGTCATTTGTTGAAACTCAGGGGTGAATTGGGCTTGCTTTTACTCTTTGTCCCTAAGGCTAGTAGCTTTTTTTATAAGAATATATTTTAGGGCTTCCCCGGTGGCGCAGTGGTTGAGCGTCCGCCTGCCGATGCAGGGGACGCGAGTTCGTGCCCTGGTCTGGGAGGATCCCACATGCCGCGGAGCGTGAGCCATGGCCGCTGAGCCTGCGCGTCCGGAGCCTGTGCTCTGCGATGGGAGAGGGCACAACAGTGAGAGGCCTGCGTACCGCAAAAAAAAAAAAAAATAAAAAAAAAGCAAAAAAACAAACAAAACAAAACTCATAGATAAAGAAGAGATTGTTTCAAGATGGTGGAGTAGAGGGATGTGCGCTCACTCCTTCTTGCAAAAACCCTGCAATCACAACTAACTGCTGAACAATCATCAACAGGAAGACACTGGAACTCAGCAGAAAAGATACCCCACATCCAAAGACAAAGGGGAGGCTGCAGTGAGATGGTAGGAGGGGTGCAATCATAATAAAATCAAATCCCATAACTGCTGGGTAGGTGACTCACAAACTGGAGAACAATTATACCGCAGAGGTCCACCCACTGGAGTGAAGGTTCTGAGCCCCAAGTCAGGCTTCCCAGCCTTGGGGTCCAGCAATTGGAGGAGGAATTGCCAGAGAATCGGACTTTGAAGGCTAATGGGATTTGATTACAGGACTTTGATAGCACTGGAGGAAGCACAGACTCCACTTTTGGAGGGCACACACAAGCTAGTGTGTGCAAGAGGACCCAGGGGGAAGGAGCAGTGACTCCATAGGAGACTGAACCAGACCTACCCGCTAGTGTTGGAGGGTCTCCTGCAGAGGTGGGAGATGACTGTGGCTCACCACGGGAACAGGGAAACTGGCAGCAGAAGTTCTGGGAAGTGCTCCTTGGCATGAGTCCTCCTGGAGTCTGCCATTAGCCCCACCAAAGAGCCTGTAGCCTCCAGTGATGTGTTGCCTCAAGCCAAAAAACCAAAGAACCAAGCCAAAAAACCAACAGGAACTCAGCCCCAACCAGTGGCTGACAAGCAGATTAAAGTTTTACTGAGCTCTGCCCACCAGAGCAACACTCAGCTCTACCCACCACCAGTCCCTCCCATCAGAAAGCTTGCACAAGCCTCTTAGATACCCTCATCCATGAGAGGGCAGACAGCAGAAGCAAGAAGAACTACAATCCTTCAGCCTGTGGAACGAAAAGCACATTCACAGAAAGACAGACAAAATGAAAAGTCAGAGGACTATGTACCACATGAGGGAACAGGATAAAACCCCAGAAAAACAACTAAATCAAGTGCAGATAGGCAACACTCCAGAAAATGAATTCAGAATAATGATAGTGAAGATGATCCAGGACCTCAGGAAAAGAATGGAGGCAAAGACTGAGAAGATGCAAGAAATGTTTAACAAAGACCTAGAAGAAATAAGGAACAAATAGAGATGAACAATACCATAACTGAAATGAAAAATACACTAGAAGGAATCAATAGCATAATAACTGAGGCAGAAGAACGGATAAGTGACCTGGAAAAGAGAATGGTGGAATTCACTGCCGCAGAACAGAATAAAGAGAAAAGAATGAAAGGAAATGAAGACAACCTAAGAGACTTCTGGGACAACATTAAACGCACCAACATTTGCATTCTAGGGGTCCCAGAAGGATAAGAGAGAGGGAAAGCACGCAAGAAAACATTTGAAGAGATTATATTCGAAAACTTCCCTAACATGGGAAAGGAAATAGCCACGCAAGTCCAGGAAGTACAGAGAGTCCCAGGCAGCATAAACCAAAGGAGAAACATGCCAAGACACGTAGTACTCAAATAGACAAAAATTAAAGACAAAGAAAAATTATTAAAAGCAACAAGGGGAAAGTGACAAATAACATACAAGGGAACTCCCATAAGGATAATAGCTGATTTCTCAGCAGAAACTCTACAAGCCAGAAGTGAGTGGCAAGATATATTTAAAGTGATGAAAGGGAAGAAGCTACAACCAAGATTACTCTACCCAGCAAGGATTTCATTCAGATTGGACAGAGAAATCAAAAGCTTTACAGACAAGCAAAAGCTAAGAGAATTCAGCACCACCAAACCAGCTATACAACAAATGCTAAAGGAACTTCTCTAACTGGGAAACACAGGAGAAGAAAAGGACCTACAAAAACCAACCCATAACAATTAAGAAAATGGTAATAGGAACATACATATTGATAATTACCTTAAATGTGAATGGATTAAATGCTCCAACCAAAAGACACAGGCTTGCTGAATGGATACAAAAACAAGACCTAATATATGTTGTCTACAAGAGACCCACTTCAGACCTAGGGACACACAGAGACAGAAAGTGAGGGGATGGAAAAAGATATTCCGTGCAAATGCAAATCAAAAGAAAGCTGGAGTAGCAATACTTATATGAGATAAAATAGACTTTAAAATAAAGAGTGTTACAAGAGACAAGGAAGGACACTACATAATGATCAAGGGATCAATCCAAGAAGAAGATATAACAATTACAAACATATATGCACCCAACACAGGAGCACCTCAATACATAAGGCAAATGCTAGCAGCTATAAAGGAGAAAGTCAACAGTAACACAATAATAGTGGGGGAGATTAACACCTCACTTACACCAATGGACAGATCATCCAGACAGAAAATTAATAAGACAACACAAGCTTTAAATGACATACTAGACCAGATAGATTTAATTGATATTTGTAGGACTTTCCATCCAAAACCAGCAGATTACACTTTCTTTTCAAGTACACATAGCATATTCTCCAGGATAGATTACATCTTGGGTCACAAATCAAGCCTCCGTAAACTTAAGAAAATTGAAATCATATCAAGCATCTTTTCGAACCACAACACTGTGAGATTACAAATAAATTACAGGGAAAAAAATGTAAAAACCACAAACATGTGGAGGCTAAACAATACGTTACTAAATAACCAAGAGATCACTGAAGAAAGCAAAGAGGAAATCAAAAAATACCTAGAGACAAATAACAGTGAAAATATGATGATCCAAAACCTATGGGATGCAGCAAAAGCAGTTCTAAGAGGGAAGTTTATAGCTATACAAGCCTACCTCAAGAAACGAGAAAAATCTCAGATAAACAATCTAACCTTACACCTAAAGGAACTAGAGAAAGAAGAACAAACAAAACCCAAAGTTAGTACAAGGAAAGAAATCATAAAGATCAGAGCAGAAATAAATGAAATAGAAACAAAGAAAACAATAGCAAAGATCAATAAAACTAAAAGCTGGTTCTTTGCGAAGATAAGCAAAATTGATAAACCTTTAGCCAGACTCATCAAGAAAAAGAGGGAGAGGACTCAAATCAATAAAATTAGAAATGAAAAAGGAGAGGTTACAATGGACCCCACAGAAATACAAAGCATCCTAAGAGACTACTACAAGCAACTCTATGCCAGTAAAATGGACAACCTGGAAGAATTGGACAAATTCTTAGAAAGGTATAACCTTCCAAGACTGAACCAAGAAGAAATAGAAAATATGAACAGACCAATCACAAGTAACGAAATTGAAACTGATTAAAAATCTTCCAACAAACAAAAGTCCAGGCCTGATGGCTTCACAGGTGAATTCTATCAATCATTTAGAGAAGAGCTAACGCCCATCCTTCTCAAACTCTTCCAAAAAATTGCAGAGGAAGGAGTACTGCCAAACTCATTCTTCAGGGCCACCATCCCGCTGATAACAAAACCAGAAGAGATACTAAAAAAAAGAAAGTTACAGACCAATATCACCGAAGAACATAGATGCAAAAATCCTCAACAAAATGCTAGCAAACAGAATCCAGCCACACATGAAAAGGATCATACACCATGATCAAGTGGGATTTATCCCAGGGATGCAAGGATTCTTCAATATATGCAGATCAATCAATGTGATACACCATATTAACAAATTGAAAAATAAAAACCATATGATCATCTTAATAGATGCAGAGAAAGCTTTTGACAAAACTCAACACCCAGTTATGAGAAAAACTCTCCAGAAAGTGGGCATAGAGGGAACCTACCTCAACACAATAAAGGCCATATAAGACAAACCCACAGCAAACATCATTCTCAATGGTGAAAAAGTGAAAGCATTTCCTCTAAGATCAGGAAAAAGACAAGGATATCCACTCTCGCCACTATTATTCAACATAGTTTTGGAAGTCCTAGCCACGGCAACCAGAGAAGAAAAAGAAATAAAAGGAATACAGATTGGAAAAGAAGAAGTAAAACTGTCACTGTTAGCAGGTGACATGATACTGTACATAGAGAATCCTAAAGATGCCACCAGAAAACTACTAGAGGTACTCAATGAATTTGGTAAAGTTGCAGGGTAGAATATTAATGCACAGAAATCTCTTGCATTCCTATATGCTGACAACAAAAGATCAGAAAGAGAAATTAAGCAAACAGTTCCATTCACCATTGCAAAAAAAGAATAAAATACCTAGGAATAAACCTACCTAAGGTGGTAAAAGACCTGTACTCAGAAAACTATAAGACACTGATGAAAGAAATCAAAGATGACACAAACAAATGGAGAAATATACCATGTTCTTGGATTGGAATAATCAATATTGTGAAAATGACTATACTACCCAAAGCAATCTGCATATTCAATGCAATCCCTATCAAATTACCAATGGCATTTTTTACAGAACTAGAACAAAAAATCTTAAAATTTGTATGGAGACACAAAGGACCCCGAATTGCCAAAGCAATCTTGTGGGAAAAAAACGGAGCTGGAGGAATCAGACTCCTGGACTTCAGACTATACTACAGAGCTACAGTAATTAAGACAATATGGTACTGGCACAAAAACAGAAATATAGATCAATGGAACAGGAAAGAAAACCCAGAGATAAACCCATGCACCTCTGGTCAACTAATCTATGACAAAGGAGGCAAGAATGTACAATGGAGAAAAGACAGTCTCTTCAATAAGTGGTGCTGGGAAAACTGGACAGCTACATGTGAAATAATGAAATTAGAACACTCCCTAACACCATACACAAAAATAAACTCAAAATGGATTTGAGACCTAAATGTAAGACCGGACACTATAAATTTCTTAGAGGAAAACACAGGAAGAACACTCTTTGACATAAGTCACAGCAAGATCTTTTTTAACCCACCTTCTAGAGTAATGGAAATAAAAACAAAAATAAACAAGAGGGACCTAATGAAACAAAAGCTTTTGCACAGCAGAGGAACTATAAACAAGATGTAAAGATAACCCTCAGTATGGGAGAAAATATTTGCAAAGGAATCAACCAACAAAGGATTAATTTCCGAAATATATAAACAGCTCATGCAGCTCAATATTAAAAAAACAAACAGCACTATCAAAAAGTGGGCAGAAGACCTAAATAGATATCTCTTCAAAGAAGACATACAGATGGTGAAGAAGCACAGGAAAACCTGCTCAACATCACTAATTATTAGAGAAATGCAAGTCAAAACTACAATGAGATATCACGTCACACCAGTTAGAATGGGCATCATCAGAAAATCTACAAACAACAAATGCCGGAGAGGCTGTGGAGAGAAGGGAACCCTCTTGCACTGTTGGTGGGAATGTAAATTGATACAGCCACTATGGAGAGCAGTATGGAGGTTCCTTAAAAAACTAAAAATAGAATTACCATATGATCCAGCATTCCCACTACTGGGCATATACCCAGAGAAAACCATAATTCAAAAAGACACATGCACCCAGCGTTCATTGCAGCACCATCTACAATAGCCAGGTCATGGAAGCCACCTAAATGCCCATCAACAGACGAATGGATAAAGAAGAAGTGGTTCATATATACGATGGAATATCACTCAGTCATAAAAAGGGATGAAATTGGCTCATTTGTAGAGACGTGGATAGACCTAGAGACTGTTATACAGAGTAAAGTAAGTCAGAAAGAGAAAAACAAATATCGTATATTAACGCATGTATGTGGAATCTAGAAAAATGGTACAGATGAACCGGTTTGCAAAGCAGAAATAGAGACACAGATGTAGAGATCAAACGGATGGACACCAAGGGGGAGAAGAGGCGGGTGGGTGGTAATGGGATGAATTGGGAGATTGGGATTGACATATATACACTAATATGTATAAAATAGATAAGTAATAGGAACCTGCTGTATAAGAAAATAAAATAAAATTCCAAAAAAAAAGCCCATAGATAACAGAGACTAGAATGGTGGTTGCCAGGGGGCAGGGGTTCGGGGGTGGGCAAAATGGATGAAAGGGGTCAATAGGTACAAACTTAAAAATAAATATCTCATGTGGATGTGATGTACAGCATGGGGACTATAGTTAACAACACTGTATTGCATATTTGAAAGTTGCCAAGTGAGTAAATCTTAAAAAGTTCTCATCATAAGGAAAAAAAATTGTTTTTCTAACTTTGTATGATGATGGATGACGACTAGACTTATTGCGGTGATCATTTCACAGTGTATACAAATATCAAATCATTACATCATACACCTGAAACTGATATAATGTTATGTGTCAATTATACCTCAATGAAAACAGAAGAAAGAATGCTGAAGCTCAGAGACATTAATTTTCCCCCAATTAAATTTATTTAGTGGCGCTCAGAGGCAAGTCTAAGTAGCTTGGTTGTGGAATCCACGATCTTTACTACTATATTATGCTGCCTTATGGACTGTCCATCAGGAGAGGATAAATAAGACCTTGGGGAAATCTGGAAGAGAGTACCAGAAAGCATAATGAGACTTGGGAAGGGTGTTAAGTAATAAATTCATTGTCTGCAGTGGGCGGGACACCCCAGTTTGATTTGTTTCTCTTGAGTTTATTACTGCATGGTTACAGATAACTATTGTCCTGTCACATTCACCATATGCTTTCCTGAACCAGTAGCTAGAATAAATTAATTCTGTTTATAATAAGCTCTTCATTATTTCTCTGAATAGCAGAGCAATGTGAATGAACAAACAAACAAACCAGAAAGGTAGAAAGCAGTTGAAAAAAAATGAGCAGCAGAAGAAGCTAATGGCCACCCAAACCCACATCAATAAAAGAGTGAAAGGATTAGGTTCCCTGGGTGGTTATAGCACATTTGCTTCAAGTGATTTTTATTTTTAGAGAACCGACAGGCTATTTGAGGTCCTGTCCATGGAAAAATCCCAGCTACTCATCAACCAGAGCCCCTCACCCTAAATGTACATCTTGTGCCTGGAAGCTGCTAGGCAGTGCCCTCCTCGGTGGTTTCCATCTCTAAACTCATCTGGGGTGTTGCTAAGGCAACTCTAATGTGGCTTCCCTAGAATGCACTCTGGTCCTTTACAGTGCTTCCAGGTGATAAAAGGGAACGTGTTTAAAAGAGATCATTTCCTCCTTTTTTGGTTCTCCCCATCCCAGGAAGGAACCTGATGATATTTAAAGTAGTAGGATCCAGCCTAGGTTGTGCCTGGAGGAGGGAACCTACTCTTTCTCAGGAGATTTAAGGAAAGATTTACCAGGTTTGCCTTTGACTTGGAAATAGCTTGATATCGATTAACATCCCTCCACCTTGGTGCACTTACCTACTTCTATAGTATTCTTTGGTGACCATCCCAGAGTTCCTATGTTCTCTACTGTTGTGGCAATGATAGACTATCTGAATAATTATTAAAAGTTTTAAAATGAAATATGAAAGAGCCAGCAGATTCTTCCCTAATGGCCTGAATTCCCATGTTGTTAGCATTGCTAAAGGTGTGACCTTGTTTTATTTTTTTGTTAACTTATTAAAGTAAACTTCATTACACCAAGATTTATTCCTCAAACATTGCATGTTTCCTGAAAAAACAATTGATACAGTTATTAGCTTTCTGTTAAGTTATCCATGCTGATAGGTTCACAATAACTGTGAATAGGGATTTCTGCACCTTTTTCAATCTTGGAGGTGAGATAACATAGTGGAAAGAGTGGGCTCTTGAATCAGATGCGAATTCAAATCCTACTTCTACTGCTTGCTAGATGTAAATAGTGGATACGTTAGCAGACTTCTCTGTCCCTCAATTTGCCCACTGTATTCTGATATTAATACTGCCTATATCAGAGTTGTTGGGAGAAGTAACATGAGATAATATAAGTAGTGTGCCTACTATATAATAGGTGTTCAATCAACCGTGGCTATCAATGTTTTAATCCATAAAAAAATATTTTAGGGTAAAATATTTTCTTTGGCTCTACCTTCCAAATTGAATAAACACTATTCTCACTACTGTCACCCCAGAGACCCCAGTCCAAGCTATAATTTTCTCTTGCCTAGACGCCTACAACAGACTCCTTTTTTGTGACCTTGTTTTTTTGGGGTTTTTTTTTTGCGGTACTCGGGCCTCTCACTGTTGTGGCCTCTCCTGTTGCGGAGCACAGGCTCCAGACGCGCAGGCTCAGCGGCCATGGCTCACGGGCCCAGCCGCTCTGCGGCATGTGGGATCCTCCCAGACCGGGGCACGAACCCGTGTCCCCTGCATCGGCAGGCGGACTCTCAACCACTGCGCCACCAGGGAAGCCCCTGTGACCTTGTTTTTAATGGCATTGTAATTTTCCTCTGTTGCTTTCATACTCTACTTCTGTATTTAACTCTGCTTCTCTATGATCTGTTCTAAATTATGATTGCATTGTGTATTGCTCCTTAATTATAAACCGTAGTGTCATACATTCTCCTGTTTCCTCCTCCGCTGTTTTTTTCTGATTATCTAATTTCCTCACTTCATTTGCCTGCATTTATGCTCATTGAATGAACTGTTTATTTTCTATCTCCTTACGTATCAGAAAAAATAAAATTCTTTGGAAAAGAATGTGATTGGAACTTTAGCAATACTTTTAATTATGAAGTAATAATAGTTAACACCTTTGAGTGTTTACAACCTCCCAGGCAGTTTAGTGTATTAATTATTTAGTTCCCACAATCTCCTCTTTGAGATCATTTTCCCCATTGGGAAACTGAGGCCCAGAGGGTTGTATAACTTAATAAATATGGATTTGTTATTTCTTAGGACATGCTTCTTAAATAATTTGTATGTATTATTTTATAACATGAATAAGCTGATTTTGAAACAACTGGGCGTCTCTCCTTTGTTTACACACATTAGCCTATTTACATGATGTTCTGTTAGTCTTTTCTACAAATTGATTAAGAACACTGGTATGCTTGTTTTTATTTTCCTCTAAGGATAGATTAGTGCCTGATAAAAATGAAAGGAAATGTGGTTATTTCCTAATTCTGCAAACTCATTATTTGTTTGGAAGATTTTGGTAAACTCTGCCCTTTAATAATGTTGTGAATAATAATTGCATTTTTTTTTAGTCCTGTGAAAAAGTTCCTTAGGAATATTATTCACTCGGTATTTAGTTTTTAGAGGACTTTTCCCACGAACTGTAAATTGTAAATGTGATAGGGATTGTCTTAAAGAAAAATAGGTGGTTGTAATCCACACGAGGGCACATCTGGGCACACGTGTTCGCACACACAACACTAGGTGGTCTTAGAAGCATGGTTAACCTATAACAGCTACCAAGGAAGTTGGGCCATTTCAGTCCATGTGAAACTTGAAATCAAATTTGCTGCAGATAGTGAAGTGAGACCTGGATGTCTTTAGTCAGCATCTTTCCTGGCCCAAACACTAGTCTTGTGAGCCCCTCAGCTGGCGTGGAGACTATCGCGGTTATATTAATCCCAGCCACTGTCAGGTTGGAAGCTGCCAATGGGATGACTGGCTTGTGGGCATGTTGATACACCATCTGGGCTTCCCATAGATTCCCCAGCCATCTGTGCCTCTCTGCAACATGGTAGTTACTTATTTACTTCGAATGATTAAAAAAGTAAAAAAAGAACTGAAGAGTCGAAACACGAGCAAAGTTTGATTAAAAATTAGACCATCATTCTTCTGTTGCACATACATGAGCCACGAAAAGCAAACACATATTAGCAGTTTTGTGGGGAAGGTGAAGAGTACAGCTAAGATTTCTGGAGCAAAATCTTTAAGATTAGATCAACTATTAAAAGTCTTTTCATTCCCATTCTAGAATTTGAAAGCATTTATAATCTTGTCTTTGGGTTATTTCCTTTATTTCTTCATAAGAACAGACAGATGTCTCCTTGATGGTTAGATCCAAAATAAACTGGGTGATTTTTAGGCTATGAAATTTGGTTACAGACATTTTTCTGCATATTATGTTTGAATTAGGCAAAAGACCCAGTACGTTGCATTCATTGATAAGCACAGGATCGAGTTAAGGGAACAAGAGTACATGGGGAGAGGTTGATTAACATCCAATTAATGAAACTTTGACATCATCACACTCAGGCTGTTGTCAGTGAGCTCGCCAGGTTCCAATTTCTCTTCATTAGTTATTCCGTTTCCCTAGCTGCTTCACTCCTCCGCCTTCATACAACGGCAACATTATTAAGGGATGGATTAAAATGACGTCCACGTTGATAAGAAGTAGTTATCTAGTGTTCCTGGATGTGTTTTGTTACTTGAAAAAAGTTGCAGGCTAAATGGAGTGAAGATTTGAAATGTAAATTGATTCCTTGTCCCTTTGGTAGATAATTGTACTAAATGCTAATTTGTGAGCAACTAATGTGTTCTTGTGTTCACTGATAAGCTGTGTGCTTGAAACAAATTTATAAAAGGAGACAAGTCGTTTGTCGGCAAAAACTCTCAAGCCAGTAAACTTGGTATATCTGACTTATTTTGTGCTTCTGTGGAACAGGAACCCCATCTCAGTTACCTCTGTCTGTAAATGTCCCACCTCCCACCCACCCAGTCACAATGGGTAGTTTAGAACCTTCCCTCTTTCTTGAGATCCATTTTAGAGATTTGGGATGAAACGTACACTTTGGCTAGGTTAGACAAAGGGTCTGCAAACCTTTTCTATAAA
The DNA here is from genome assembly GCF_963455315.2 of Globicephala melas. Taxonomy (NCBI): domain Eukaryota; kingdom Metazoa; phylum Chordata; class Mammalia; order Artiodactyla; family Delphinidae; genus Globicephala; species Globicephala melas. The sequence continues at coordinate 88,995,417 of NC_083321.1, forward strand.
GGGCCCGATAATGATTCATTTTGGCTTTGCACACCCTCTGGTCTCTGCCACAGCTACTCCACTCAGCCTTTGCAGCCCAAAGGTAACCTTCCACAATATGTAAATGAATGAGCAGGGATGTGTTCCAATAAAACTTTATTTATGGACACTGAAATTGGATTTTTATCTAATTTTCATATATCGTAGGCTATTCTTCTTCATTTGACTTTCTTCTAATGATTTAAATATAATTTTTCCAATATGTAAATGTTTTTTGTGGCTCAAGGGCCTTGCGAAAAAAGGCAGTGGGTAGAGTTGGCTGCCCCTGGGGTAGGCCCTTCTTTTGTCCTGTGTGTCCATTTCTCCGTCTGATCTCTTTCCTTTTCAGCTTTCTAAACACAAAGCCAGGACAGACCCCAGTATCTCTTGGTGGTGGATACTGTGACTGTGTGGAGGCCTAGACCAGGGTTTTGTTTTGTGTTGTTTTTTTTTCCTGGGGGGATGGGAGGAGGGGTGGATGAACCTCTTGTTTGTAGGAGTGGAGAGAAAAGCAACAGTGATTTATACTGCTGTACTAAAAGAATTCAGAGTTTAGTCATATAGACTCTGATGCTGCTTCTGTGGTTATCTTTTTTTTTTTAATTACAAGAAACTCAGATGCTATAATTTCGCTAATGGAAATAACCATGATGATATACGTGTGAATGAGCACGTTGCATTTGCGATTTTTGTATTCCTTTAAGAAAATGCAGATCCAATTGTGAAAAGACAACAGGGGTTGACTACGGTATTATTGAGCTCTGGCTGCCTTTCAGTTTGTTTGAAGTCCTTTTCTAATGAGAACAAAGCTGAATTGGGGGTAATCACTCATTGTCTACGTGTGCTAGTTAGCAAACCACCTCTGGTAATTTAGAGAATGCAAAACATCCCTTTCTCCTACATAGCCTCATAATTACTGATCTTTTGAACCTCCAGTTTTGGAATAAATTGTCTTATGCACTTGAATTCTCATATTATTTTACTTGAGGGCAAAGAAGTTAATGTATAACCTGTTTGACTAGTACTTCAAACCCTTGGAAAACTTGCCTTTGATATTTAATGGACATAGAAACAAAGTGCATTTTAATGGTGTAGGTCCTTTTCTACTATTTTCATAAAATAGGTTGAGTTATTCTTTGACTAACGTACCTGTTTATTTGAATGAGTTCTTTTTATTTGGATGAGATCGTGTGTCACATGGGAGGAAACTGTTAATAAAAATCTGATTTGCCTACTGACCTGCTTCAGTCATTAGTGAGAATACATTTGGAGGTCATTTTGGTCCCCATCAGCATCTGTCATCAGGGTTTTGGCTTAGACACTCTCTCTCCACTTCACAATCAGGAAATGATGAGTTGTGAGGGCGCTGGGTGGGGTGGGCAAGATTTGCTCAGGCTTGGCATGTGCTGGTGAGCTTGGAGGGCCTGTGATCTCAATCACACCATGAGGAATGGCCAGAGGGATGCCCCTGCTGTTGGCTGCTGTGCTGGTACGTTGGGCCAGGCAGGGGTGGGCTGCATTGCCTCCCCACACCCAGCCAACGTAGGTTGTACCTACTTAGCCTGCTTGCTTTCACACAGCACTTACTGTTAAAACCTTTCCCTTCACTGGCGTAAAATAACACATTTCTTTCTTCACCAAAGATTGTGATTGTCATTAAAAATGAAATGCTTGACATAGATCCATGCAAACACTTGTACACAGTGTTCATAGCAGCATTACTCATGATAGTCAAAAAAGTGGAAACAAACCAAATGACCATCAGCTAACGAATGCATAAATGAAAAGGTGTTCATTCATACAGGGAAATATTATTTGCCCATTAAAAGAAATAATGTACTGATAGATTGCTACAGCATGGATAAACCTTGATAACATTATGCTGAGTGAAAGAAGCCAGTTACAAAGACCACATATTGTATGAAATGCCCATAATAGGCAAATCTATGCAGGTAGGAAGTTGATTAGTGATTATTAGGGTCTAGGGAGACAGAATAGGGAGTGACAGCCACTGCGGATGTTTTGGGGATGATAAGAATGTTCTAAAATTAGATAGTGGTAATGGTTGCACAATTCTTTGAATATACTAAAAACCATTGAACTTTAAAAGGCTGAATTATTTGGTATCTGACTTATAACTCAAAGCGGTTAGAAAAATGATGCGTTTGACACATTGGAAAATTACGTCTTAACGTAACTTTGTCATCACTGAAAACTAGTTTCTTCAGAGTTATACAGTTTGTATAACTTTACTAAAAATCTAATAACTTTAATAATTTGTAATTTATTTATTTACTTATTTGGCTGATTGGTGTAGGCTTTGCCACTGAGAGAAAAATATTATCCGAAAAAAACTAAGGCTTGTTCCATGGATGACAGATCGAGTTTATTATTATGCCTATTGTGATTTCAGTTATTTCTAAATATTACCAGGTCCTGCTTTATCGAATGAGTACTTTGTGGTTGCAAAGCACTCAGATGGAAAAAACATATATTTGGTCTGAGATCTACATTCTCCCCCCGTAACAACAAACATCTTAACTCTGAAAACTTCTGAATGCCTGGCATCATGGTCAAATATGGCCAACAAGGTTTGTGGTTGGTACTAATTTGGCCTTTGGGGAGTCTAAGAGTTGGTGTCATAAAATGGGCAGTTCATGTGATACCCCGTACCCATGAAGGCTCCCGGACCTAAGTAAGAAGAAAAAGAACAAAAACAGTTCAGTTGCCTCCTAGCCTGGTCTTCCTTTTCTATGACAGCTGAAGATAAAATGTCCTTTAACCCAAATATTATCATCTGGTATATCTGCCTTCGGAAAGACAAAACAAAGATCAGGTGGTCCAAATCTGAAGCATTTCTTAGCCGAAATACAAAAGGACATTGTGGTTTAAAATAAACAGAACCATGGCTCTTGGAATGGGAAGAATGCTCTCTGGGTCCACTAAGGGGATTATTATCGCAGAAGCAGCAGTTGTTTGTGGCAGGAGAAATTATTCAGAAGATTGCTATTTCTGCAATTCTGGGATGCTCCAGCTGCATACATGGGAACTGATAATACTCCAGTCACTGGCCCATCTGTTTCTAAAAAAGGCCAAAGAAAATGTAAAAATGGCAGGCAGAGAAGAGGCAGTTGTTTGGTGTGGGCTGAGACACGAAATCAACAGTTGCTTGTGGTTTCTCTCCCTCATTCTCTAAGCAGTGGCAGTGGAATCAGAGCTCTGTCCGTGTGTCTTACACCATGATTTCTTAAGTTAAAAAAAATTTGCAACTTTCAGTTCAGTTTGGTGAATTCATGATGAAGATGAGCATTAAGAAAATGACTGTACCCTGAAAAGAAGCTGGATGGACTTGAGCTTTTAGCTCAGAGGTATAGAAGGCAAAAATACTTGGGAGGCTGGGAGGAGGATTGTGGTTGTACAGTGTAGTTGAAAAAGCCTGGGTTTTAAAGCTAGAAACACCTGGGTTCCTGTTCCGGCTCTAGCTCTTACTAGTTGTGTGGTTGATAGCCAAGAAATTTAACCTCTCTGCATGGACATTGAGGGTCCTCAAGGGGTTTAAAATACAAATTTGATCAAATTAAATGGGCTAATATGTACAGTACTCCAGGCTTTTTGAGTAAGTGCTCAATAAATGGCTTTGAGATTTAGCTTTAAGAAAGAAAAAATCGCTCCTAGAAATGTTATACCTTTCACATTGACCAGATGGCATACTCAGGCAGTAGAGTCCTTGGGAGCAATCCTAGGAACAGAATCCAGTAGAAGTCCCTAGGTGAGCTTCAACTTTTCTGTTACTAAACCTGTGTTATCCTTTTCTCAGAAATTATTAACTCCTAGGTGATATTCAGAATGTTCTGGAAATTCTATGATCATTCAGAGATAAGTTCCCCCAAACTCTTAACAGTTAGAAAATAAGTTGTGTTCATTTGAGTTAATTGAAAATGAATTGACCGACATTCTCCATTACGTCAACATAGTTCCCAAATTTTAATATTAGATTTTAAAGATTAACTCACAGGAAGTAAGCTCGGACTTGAGGGATGTCTTCTGCTTTGTGGATTATAGTGTATGCCTAATTTTTAATAATACAAGCCTCAGTATTATCATCTGTAAAATGGGTTAAATGGGAAATCACCTTGTTGTGAGCACTGAGTGAGCAAAAGGCTGGCAAAGCCACGCATCGTGTAGTCAGTGAATGATACTTGTCTTGGAGCAGAGCGCTGAAGGATGCCATGTTTGTTCCCCTAACTTTTAAACTTTTGACACTTCAAAAAAGAAGAGAGAGATCAAATTGGGATGAATGTTGTTCAGAGCTCTCTGTCTTTCTGGGTGATTGCTTTATCAGAAGTTGGGAGGAAGTTATCTGCCCCCCCCCACCAGCATGGTACTTAGCTTGGGAAAAGGGGAGACACGCCTACTGTCTTTCTTGATTCGTCTCTCATACGCGGGTCATTTAAATGATGTAAACTTAGAAGCTGCTTGTGATTGGTGTATTCATATCGGGACAAAAAGTTCTTTGTTAACCTGAAAGCATATGGAAGACAATCATTTTTTAATGCTTTCGTCAGTTTCAATCCAGGCACTCTGCACCGTCCAAAACAAGTTTCTTCTTAAACCCTCAACACTCAAATTCTTTTTGTTTTACTGGAGTTGGTCCTGGAGATCTAGGGACTTTTCGATGTGTCCATTGAAATATTAACAATGTTTCAAGAGGAGTCAGGAATTGGAAATTAGAATATTACCAAAGCCATACTCTCAAGTCTCATTTTCTGGACTGTTCAGCCATTGCTATCTTATGAAAGCAAAAATTGATGATTGTAGTGAAATGGAATAAAATATTCATTTTATTCTGAAAATTTATATTGAGCCCTTAATTGGTACAAAGTACTATGCTAGGCACTAGTGGGTGAGGGAGATACAAATGATAATTTTCCACAGGCCGTACTCTCAAGGAGCCTTTTGCTTTGTCATGGGGAGAGGACAGGTATATAAATAATGAATCCAAGGTAGAAAGGAGAAGGTCATTTCTGGTGCAGGAAAGCTGAAAGGGGCTTGATGGAGAAGTGGCACGTGAGCTGCATCTTGAATCACAGGTAGGGTGTGGAGATGGTAAGATTTTCTAGTCAAAGGAACCATCTCCTGTAGTTGAGCAGGCATCTGATAGAGGGGCCTGGAGCTTGGGAGATCATTCCCTGGCTTGTGCAATTTTGCAATAACGTATGCTCCATGCACATTTACACACACACACACATATACATATATACACACACATGCATACACATAGAGACATACACATATGAATGTTATGTCTATGAACTTTACTGTGGCTATAATTATTTTTTGACAAAAATGCATGAAGCCAATAGTCCTGCATTTATTATATGTATATCTTTGGCCAAAGACAGCAGACATGTTTTTAATTTAATTGCCATTTATTATGAAAAGCCTGGACTGGTTCATGAATTATGAATTCATCATGACGATGAAAATTAAATGAGATGTTCTATTTCAATCAAAACATTTGAGAGCTTCCCAAAAGAGATAGACTTACTTCCTGGCACGTCGTACAGTCTTGGGAAGATGAAGGTGGATCATACTTGTTTTTTGTGAACTCGCTCTTACCCCAGAGTCTCTGACAACCAAAAACCTTGCAGAAATGAACGTCTACAATTGCTTGGTCTTTTTGCTCACTGATCTTCAGTGTCATGTTCTTGTTTAGGCTGCCGGCTGTATAATTGGCTACCCTCATCTCCCATAAATTCATGTCATATAATGGGGTGAAGAAAGGTTAGAGGGTTTGGGCTATTCATGTGGGGTGAAGGGGAGAGAATTAGATAAATGCAAATGTATATTTTCATTAAAGGATCGCTGGGTTCTAAATAGTAAGAAAATATGGATTAAAGTTGTAAGGGTGGCTGGTCTTTTACTATTAATACTACATTTCCCAAGGTGCCTTGAATAATGAGCTATAACTTAAAATTCCAAGAATAGAAAACCCCAGGGGTTTGAATTTGCTCAGAGATCATAACAAAATGATAAGAACTTTGTTTAGAAGAATCAGAAGATTTACATTTTCTAAAGCAAAATGTCTACGGTTTAGTTTTGAGATTTGAAACGTGAACGTGTAACCTAAGCCACATTCCTTATGCCCCTACTTACCCTTCTCTCTCCCTATGGCTCTTCTCCTGGGCTTAGAAATGTCCTTTTGTATTGGAAAACCTCCCAAGGTCTCCATAATGATAATCATACTGATGAGAACAGCCAAATAAATAATAAACACAATTTTAGTGCTAAAGTTTACCCAGTGCCAGTGGTCTATATGCACAATCTCATGTAATCCTTGCAACAACTTTATGAGAGAGGAACTATTTGAAACCCTAATTTAAAATGAGGACGCTGAAGCTAAAAGGTGATTAAAAAAAAACCTACCCAAAGCCACCCAACTGGTAGATAGCACAGCTAGTATTTTCCCCAAGCCCTAGCTGATTCTCCATTGCCTCTCAAAGTTAACTCTTTGGTGAAGTAATTCCACAGTCTTCATATCTTATACAACATTTGCTCTCACATGTGCTCTCATGGCTTTGTCTACTCACCATAGGCACACCACAGTTAATTAGTTTTTGCTTGTGTTTTTTCTAAATTGAAAAAATAGTTAAGTTTTTAATGAAAGATTAGAAATATAGGAAAGGAAGATAACAAGAATAAAGAGATCATCACCTATAATCCCATATTGTAGAAAAGAAAAACCGATGTTAATCAAAAGACTGATTACTCTATGATTCCTTTTGTATGATGTTCTAGAATAATCATAATTATGATAAAGGAAAGAAAACAGATCTTTGATGGCCAGGGGCTGGGGTGGGGTTAGGGATGGACTACAACAGGACACAGAGGAACTTTCTGGAGTGATGGGAGTGTTCTACACCTGGATTGGGGTGGTGGTTATATGATTGTATGCATTTGTTGAAATTCATAGAGCTGCATAGAAAAATAGTGAATTTTACTGTACATAAATTATTCCTCAGGAAACATGACAACATGTAAGGCAATATTAAAACCTTGTTGTACCTCCTTTCCTTCCACACATTTTCCTATGCATACTCATTATAAAAATACAGTTTTAAAAATAGATTATACTCTAAATGTCATGTAACCTATTTTTTCACTTAAAAATATATCAAAAGCATTCTTTATAATCAATAACAATTCATCTGTCATGAACAGTGAGCATGATTATTTGAATACACTTATTAATTATGTAAGTTAGCTTTTGTCTGAATTTTCTAATAGCACATCTTGTTTTTAAACTTTACTGTGCATGTTTACTACGAAAAAAGAAATTCAGAACACAGTTGCTTTGACTGAAAAATAGCGAAACTGGTAAATTGCTTAGATAACTTCTTTGGGAACATTCTGTCTATTGTTAGACTTCTAGTTATTAGGTACCTGAAGACTCTACTTTTCAGTACACTTTCCTTGACCTTGAATTGGAGGTATATAGTAAGGCAGGCCCAACCTGTGTGGAATGAGCAAAATAATGAGCTGTTTTTACCTTAATGTTCCATTTGGGCGTGAGGCTGTTAGTCCTTCATAACCTGACTTTTTAAGAATGAACTTCTGTTTTCCATGGGTTTTTTTTGTTTTTGTTTTATTTGTTTTTTTTGGTTTTTTTGCGGTACGCGGGCCTCTCACTGTTGCGGCCTCTCCCGTTGCGGATCACAGGCTCCAGACGCGCAGGCTCAGCGGCCATGGCTCACGGGCCCAGCCGCTCTGCGGCATGTGGGATCCTCCCGGACCGGGGCACGAACCCGTGTCCCCTGCATCGGCAGGCGGACTCTCAACCAGTGCGCCATCAGGGAAGCCCTCCATGTTTTGCTAGTGGAAATATTTACTCTATAAACTTATTTTCGGGGGAGTATGAATGTTCTTTCTTTTGAAAGGTATAATAAATATTTTCCTTCTAAAAGTAGATGGCTGAAAAGAAAGTCAATTATTTTCCTCATAAATTCAAGTAGACCTCTGTTTCAAAAATGACATCAGCTAGATCACTTCACAGGGTAATGACATTTTTCCTGCCAGACAGAACACTTGATTTACCATTGTCGTGAAGTCGGTGTGCCGTCTTGTTTTCTGTTCACGCTGCATGCTTGAAGTATTGTGACACTTAACGCTTCCCATGATGAAAAATAAGAAAAATTTGACAAGGCTCATTGTTTACCATTATGTAGAGAAAGATCTCTCCACAGACGTTAGGAGAGCTTCTTCATGGGTCTTGCTGAGTGTGCGCAGCCGTCTCTGTTCCCCCGCCCCGAAGTTAACACACTCTTCACCTCTCTCTTGAGGATTTTTTTTAAAGTACTTGTTAGTTTCATGAAAGCCTGTCTGCCTAGAAGAGTAGGATTAGAACAAGAAGCCACCTTCTTTATAGGAAGGATCCCCCAACTTTTGGAAAACATTTTAGACTCAGTGGGTTTGATTAGCTACTGTGTTTTTATCTTTCTGGGTCTAAAACTTCTATCCTCTGATCTAGTGGTAGCTTTGTAGAAAGGACCTGGCCTCCGGTTTCTTTTTAGGTAAGCCCATAGATATATCTTTTTAAATTAGATAATCAGTAAGTCCCTGTTGACCACTTGCTATAGACTGGGCAAGATGCAGTGGGCAGTGTAAGGAGATATACCAGGATCTTGCCTTGTAGAAAATTGTCATTGTTCATTTGAATTTGTCACCTGGGTGTCTCTCTTGAATTATAGGTAATTTTCGACTTCCTCTGATCATTACCTTAAAACAAACATAAAATATTACCATGTTCACTGCTTGGGATGCTCTGTTTCTGATTGCTCAACAGTTATATCCCATCAGTAGGCTCCCAGGAATGGCCTGAATCGGACGTCTGTGAACTGGCAGGTTCCATCCAGAGGGTGGAACCGCTCAGAAAATAGAGTGTCTTTTGCTGTTGTTGCATGTTTCAGCAGCCATGGAAGAATAATTTACTCTCCAAAGCTTCATTAGCTTGAGTCTTTTTTTTTTTTTTAATCATGATACATCTTAGATCTCCTCTTGAATTATCTTTCCTTTTAGATGATGTTGGGCTTTAAAATCGACCCTGTGACCTCCACGATCTATGGATGGTGGTCCATGAGGCAAAGTAGTCACCCACGTCTGTCCTTTTGAATCCCCCTGTCCACCGCTGTCCACCTCACCACCTTCTCATTCGTGCCGAGACTTAGAAAGGGCTAATGATCTGCGTTAACAGCTGTGTGTTTTGATGCCCAACCTTTCAAACTGTTGCCCTTTTTAGGTTTAAATTTGTCTGGAGAAGAAAGTGGAGGCCTTGACTATTAAACTTCTGTTGCCATTTATGTGAGTTGATGGTGGTTTGTGCAGAATTATTTGGTCTTAGGTGGAATCACAGCCCAGAGTTTGGAATGAAGTCATCATAGCACTTGTGCCAGACCAAAAACAACCCACATAAGTGATCTTTTCCCCGGAGCTGGAGACACAGATAGAACTGTTTCAGAGCGTCGCAGTGCGGGATTTCAGAGCGGCTTGGCTGTGGGCATTGTCCCTTCTGCTTTTAGGATGAGACGTGCTGTGGCAAGGCTGCCTCCATAGCATTAGTAACCAGGAGGCAAGCAGAGGCCCCTCTAGGTCACGAGCCCCAGACATTTAAGCAGCAGGAAAAAGAAGGTCTATGTTGGCTGAATCTGGCCGTTTGCCTTTACTTACATGGACCTCAAGATTTATTCTTCTTCACTTTGGCTTTGATTTAAATTCTTTCTTGCTGTGCCTGGGGACCTTCTGAGTTTCCCCTTCAGGCATCTCCCGTGGTTTTGCACCAAGTGTCCTCGGGACTGTGGTGGTGCCCCTGCTCCCTCTGGTGGAAGACGTGGTCCACAGGGCTGGAGAGCACCTCACTTTGGTGACCCAGAAAATCCCGGCAAGGAAACGCACTCAGGTTGCTCAGCTCTTCACTTTGAAGTCATACCAGTCAGTCATTCCACCAGCAACTGGTGTTTCTTGACCTGTCAAGGCTGGAGAGGCAACAGGGAACCAAGCCAAGTCCCTGATTCACGGACCTTGAATTTATCGGTGCACTAAAATTTTGTATCTGTAGCGTATCGAGAAACAGAAATTAAGACAAGTTCCTTTCTACCCATTTAGGGGGAGAAAAGGAAGAAAATAAGAAAGTTTCACTTAACTGGTGGGGTGGGGAGATTATACCTAACCCACCAACATCTCCTTTTTGTGTTAGGGAATTTCGAAAAGATAGTGTCTTAAGTCTCTTCAGGCTTTTTTAACAAAATACCATAGACTGGGCAGTGGCAGAGGAGGAGGAGGGGGAGACTTACTAATAACAAACATCTGTTGCCTGCGGTTCTGGAGGCTGGGAAGTCCAAGATCATGGGTGCATGTCTGGGGAGGGCTTTGCTCCTCCTTGAGGGCCATCTTCTTATTGTAACCTCACATGCCGGAAGGGGTGAGGGAGCTCTTTGGGGTCTCCTTCCATAACGGCACTAATCTTCATCATGAGGGCCCCACACTCCTGACTTAATCACCTCCCAAAGGCCCCGCCTCCTAATTCATCACCTCGGGGGTTAGGAGTTCAACATATATGAATTTTGAGGGGACACAAACATTCAGACTGCACCTAATAGTTATAAACTAAGGTTATTTTTCAAGAGGCATAAAAAAATAAATGGATCTCCTGAGAGGAGGTCCCTGTGCAGTCAGCACCCATGGTCAGTGTCGTCCTGGAAGAGAAGTGGTTGAGGTGGAGCTGTCAAAGGTCCACCCTTTGTGTCTTGTGAGTTTCTGAGTTGCCCTTATCTCTGCATTTTGTTCATTGATCCCACCACCCAAGTGGAGCACAGAGGGAGTGGAAACAAAAAGCTGCTTTAAACTAGGTGTCCTCATAAACCATACAAAACAGTTTGGAAAGAGATACTGAGAAAATAAAGCTTTCTTCCTATTATTGCGTCGTTAGTAGCAAGCTGAAAGTTGGAGCAACATATTTTGCCTCCACATTCCTGGTAAAGGTTCAAAATATGCAAGCAAAGAGTTGAGAAGCAGGTATGAGCTGTCTTACTGCCAATTTTATGTTAACAAAAGGCCTATCATCGGTTCTAATTTTTATGGTTTCTGAGCGTCCACACAGAGAATCAAGAAAGAAAATCAGTCCTTCACCCCACTGCCAAGATGCCAGCGATGCCTTAGATTCTGTAAGGGACACAGTGACCAGAAAGTCAGGACCAATGGATTCTACCATTAGCCAGCTAACAAAGTGATGGTCCAAACTGTTCTAGGAACAAGAGCAGAACAGAGGAACTGCAGTGAGATCCCTGTTACACGTACTCTTTGGAATCCTTCTGTTTTGTGGATGCTCTGAAGAAAACTTTATTTGCACGTACTATTTGAGAAACAGTTTTTGCTTAGAACAAAGAACAATGTGTTAGTTCTATTTCTAATTTTTTGCGGAATCTCCATACTGTTTTCTAAAGTGGCCACACCAATTTCTACCAAAAGTGGACAAGGCTTCTCTTTTCTGCACCTCCTTGCCAACACTTATCTCTTGCCTTTTTAATAATAGCCATCCTGATTAGTGTGAGGTGATATCTCATTGTGGTTTTGATTTGCTTTTCCCTGATGGCTAGTGACGTTGAGCACCTTTTCAGGTACCTGTTGGCCATTTGTATGGCTTCTTTGGAAAAATGTCTATTCAGGCCCTTTGTCCATTTTTTAATCAGGTTATTTGCTTTTTTGCTCTTCAGTATATGAGTTCCTTATATACTTTGGATGTTAGCCCATTATCAGATATGTGGCTTACAAATACTTTCTCCCATTCCGTAGGTTGCCTTTTCATTTTGTTTGATGGTTTTCTTTGCTGTACGGAAGTAAGCTGACTTTCACTTGCAAGCTTTAGTTTGTTTAGTAACTATGTAAGGTGATGGATTAATTAAATTAATGGTGGTAATCATTTCACGATATAGATATATATTAAATCATCACATTTTATACCTTTAAAAACTCATGTTGTACAACCTAAATATATACAGTTTTGATTTGTCAATCACATCTTAGTAAAGCTGGAGGGGAAATAAACAACAATAACAACAATAACAAATAACGATAACCTGGCCAAGCTTAGACTCAGAGATTCTGCGCAGCTAAATAGTGGGTGAATAGCAAGGAGGAAACCAAGAAGTGAGAAAACAGCTTGAGGAGATGTTGCCCGAGAGGAGAGCAGCCACTAAGATCTCTCTCTGTCTCTGTCTGTCTGTCTCTCTCTCTCTTTTAAATTGTGGTAAAATACACATAACATAAAATCTACCATCCTGACCAATTTTAGGTGTACAGTTTAGTAGACGAATCTCTTTTAAAGGGGAATTATACTGCTAAGAGAATAAAAAAATTTCTTCTTCCCCCTCATAAGTTTCAACTGATATCTCTAATCCCAAGTAGCCATGGGTCAGAAGCAAGTACAAAAATCTAGGTTTAAAGTGACGAACTGGAAATAGATCGCCTCTAAAAATTCATGGGCATAGTAAATACCTTGGATGTGTAGTTGATGTCTGATCATCTCCTTCCCCTTCTAGGCGGTGAGGTTTTTGACAGTAACTCACATCCTTTGCAGTACTTAGTCCAGCGCCTTGCTCTAAGATGCTCAAAGATCATGTGTTGCTGGAGTGTTACATTCTTTTGGTAAATAACTTTTTGTCCATTCAGTGCCACTGCTCTGGAATTTTACTGCTTTGTGCCTTTATTATGGGTGGGGTGATGGGGGAAGAAAGGTAATAGACTGACAGCACCACAGTTGCAGCCCTTCCTCCAAGGAACTTCTCACAGCCCTGCCAAGCCACTGACTGGCAGAGTGACAGCGCAGCCGATAGGAGGACCTTGAAACAGAGGGGCCAGGTCAGCTGGCACACATTTTCAAGTGATTCCAAAACAAACCTTCCATCTGCCTCAAACCATTAGACAACTAGAATCGTTTTAGGCTTCCAGTTATTTACATGTATCGACTAAGGGAGAGTAAAGCTTCTTGTTTTCCCTCTGGGTTAGTCTGCTCATTTCAAAGAGCAAGACCAATCAATAAAGGTATTATTCAAGAAGGTGCCGGGGAAGCCGACCCCAGAAAAGGCTGCCAAAGAGTGTGGCACTTTGCATCACTTCTGCTCTCAATACATTCAGAAAAGTGTGGTGAAATTCTTCATTCGAGGTCTTGTCATGTGCTTCCTGGCCTTTGGAGAAAGGTACCACTGTGTTTTGGGAAAGGGGCCAAAAAGCAGATTAAAATCTAGTATTATGACTGGAACTTTTTTAACAATGTAAGATTTCATAGAAAAAAATGTTTTTAAAAATATGCCTCTTTATGAATATAGAAGATTACATTTTCTGTTTTTGGTGAGTTCAAGTGGGCACTCCCTGTAAAATGAATTCTCTGTTTTCTGCCTCATATCCTTTTGAGAATGAGTGTAGAATACATAAATTACATGTTTCTCTTTGCAAACTGGCCTTCAATATTTCATGTGCCAAGAAAATGTTACAAAATTAGGGCAGCATTAATATCTTTATCCTAATGCTCTCGAAACACAGTTTTGTGTATTTCACTTCATCTGCATAAGCGGTTTGGTGACTGGCAAAACTGGGAGTAGACGAATATGCTACAGACAAAACCCAGGATGCATTTAGTGCTCGATGTAAATTATTCCCATTTTGGCGTCCTTGCCACTACAAGGGATCTGCACACCGAGTTCTAGGAAGCCTGGATTACAAACGTGATGTTCTGCCTGCGGGTCAGTTACACCGTTTTTGATGAACAGAGCCTTCCTCTACCAACAGCATTCTGCTCAGGGACACAAAGCACCTGTACCTTCCACCCCTCCCCCAACCCGCCTCCCTCAGTCCCCCAACCAGACCATCTACTTGTCATGGCAAAGGTCTTATTGGCTGTTTTGCTTTGAAACCAACCACAAAAGGATTGCAAACGTTTTGGTGACCATCCAGGAATTGCTGTCCGTGGATTATAGACTTCAGGGATAATGAAAAGTATTGATTTCCTCAGAAACTTTGTCCGGCTATACTGAGGGAAAACCAATTTTAAATGGGCAAAAACCACCTAAATCCTGGTAAATTTCATGCCAGTTATAAATGTGAGACTTCTTAGCTTTTAGTTTATAGTCAGAACAGAAATGGGTACAGTGACCTATGAAGGTCAAGTAATTGTACATCTTTTATCATCACAAGGAACTACTTGATGTCTAAAATTTGGAGAGGGGAGGAAAAAGAATGACAGATTTTTTAGTACACAAAATACTGTAAATAGGCATCTCAAGCAGTCGTTTGCTCCACATGTGCAATATCATGGGGACTACTTAGGCTAAGAGTGATTAATACCAGTGATTGTAGGAAGGTATTTTTTAAAGTGCATTATCATCTGTTATTTTCAATTTTGGTTTCATGAGGTTCCGCTGCCAATACGACTTTGTCATTTTTCCAGCTGAGTTTTCCTTTTTCTGAGGTTTCTTTGTATCCTAGTGTCTAGGTACTTGAAACTAAAAATAACTTGTTAAATCTCTGTACTCTCAGAGGACATTCATCTTATTTCTTAAGCATTTGTTCTTCAGCTGTGTCTGTGTTGGAGAGGAGTCCTGCTTTTGTTCAGCTGTTATTTTAGCCCTGATGGGTAGATGAAAGACCTAAAGGAGCCCAAAGGAGTCTCATGTAATTAACAATTATACCTATTAAATGTCTCAGAAAAGACCACTGCCTTTGCTGGGGAAGCTTTTCTCAGGCTTAGGGAGAAGTTGTCACTGGGCCAGATCCATTCTGTATCTTATCAGTGCCTCATTTATAGCCCTCGTGGCTTTCAGAAGTGAGGCCAGGCCTTCCAAGGGGAAGCTGAGCTCTGAGTCAAGGGTGATGGCAAGGGCTGGGCTTGAAAGAGAAGACTGACAGACAGGCAGAGGTGGAGCCATAGCATAAGGAAACAGTGTCAGAAAAAGCAGAGGAGCACAGCTGTGTCAGGGGTGGATGGAGCGAATCACAGCACACACCAACAGTAGGTTCACAATGAATGTGTGATTGACTGGATCAGATGAAAGGCAGGGGAGGGGGGATTATGTTACTGATTGTTTCTGAAGAAGATTAACTTTTTCTTTCGTTTCCTTCCTGCTTATCACCTAAAATTCAATAGCTACACCTACTTAGCTATGTGGCTGTAAGGTCCTATTTACATCTTGTATTCTTTTCATTCTTCTTATAATGTGTGCCTTGATTTTTTTTTAAATAACTTTTATCATTTCAATAAAATATTTGGGGAAACTATTGTACACATTTCATTATGTTACAGTACTTGTTAGTGATTTCTAAGGAGATGATGAAGAAAAAAATAAAACCAAACCAAATATGTACAGGCAGGAAGCTGGAGATGTTAATTTTTAGAAACGAGGTGGATCTATCATTTTACAGTTGAGCCGATTATATGCCTTCAGAAATGTTTGAGTTCATGAAAGTACATATTGTCCTATTTTCTTCTAAGTGGAGTTCATTTGGGGGTAGATTCAGGATGTTGGTGTGTTTTGTGGTTGTAACTAGTAATTTGGTCTTGAGAATGTGTTGGAAAGTACTCTGGACTGCCGTCAGAGACAGGAGTTCAGATTCTCCGAGAGTGATGCGTAAAGAGAAATACCACAAAAATTACGTCATGCCATCCCCCTGCTTAAAGCCTTTCAGCGACTTCCTTAATAAAATCCAGCTTCTTCAGAAGCCTCCTGTGAGCTCTGGTCCTGCTCTGAGTCTTGTCCTATGTCACTTTCTCCCCTTCGGCTGGGCCCCAGTCGCTCACACATTCTTTCCAAGTTCCTAGAAAATGCAAGCTCCTTCTTGCCTCAGGGCTTCTGTGCCTGACGTTCCTTCCCCTGAAATTCTCTGCCCCACCTCCTTGCCCACTGACTCCCTTAAAAACCAGCTCCTTGGAGAGGTCTTCTCTGACCACCCATCTCAATCAGGCCTCCTGCCTGTTCTCCCAAGGCATGCGAGTGATTTTCTTTGTAACACGTGGCAACACCTCTGAATATTTTATATATTTAGACTTTACTGTCTCCCCTTCTGGAATATAAGCCAGTTACCTTATCTTGTTGGACGATGAACCCCCCCGGTGACTGGCCCTATTGCTGGCTTATGTAGGTGCTCAGTAAAAAGGTTTGGGTAAAGGGAAGCTTGAGTTCTGAACTAAAGCACTAAACTTGCGAATCTGTACAAGTGAAAGGAATCTGCAAATAAGGAAACCCGGAGACTTGACAACTGAAGTTTAGTGCTCATTTGAAGCATATAGAATGAAAAGGAACCATTGAAAAACAGAAAGCAAAAAAAAAAAAAAAAAAAAAAAGAAAAGGCAAAAACAACCTTTCATATTTAAAGCAAGTCAAGAATAGCAAAAGTTTAAACTATCAAAATCTTACGATGACAGAGCACAAACAAAAACCAATGTATTTTAGTGCCTTTAAAAATATATATTTAGAAAGAAATATAAAATGTTCAAATCACCTTCAAATTATGAGAAGAACATTAAAACATTGGACAAATGCTAAGATGTCACTTCATGGGCAGTTTTTTTTTTTTTTAAACATCTTTATTGGAGTATAATTACTTTACAATGGTGTGTTAGTTTCTGCTTTATAACAAAGTGAATGAGTTATACATATACATATGTTCCCATATCTCTTCCCTCTTGCGTCTCCCTCCCTCCCACCCTCCCTATCCCACCCCTCTAGGTGGTCACAAAGCACCGAGCTGATCTCCCTGTGCTATGCGGCTGCTCCCCACTAATCTATTTTACATTTGGTAGTGTATATATGTCCATGCCACTCTCTTACTTTGTCACAGCTTACCCTTCCCCCTCCCCATATCCTCAAGTCCATTCTCTAGTAGGTCTGTGTCTTTACTCCTGTCTTACCCCTAGGTTCCTCATGACCTTTTTTTTTTTCTTAGATTCCATATATATGTGTTAGCATACGGTATTTGTTTTTCTCTTTCTGACTTACTTCGCTCGGTATGACAGACTGACTCTAGGTCCATCCACCTCACTACAAATAACTCACTTTCATTTCTTTTTATGGCTGAGTAATATTCCATTGTATATACGTGCCACACCTTCTTTATCCATTCATCTGTTGACGGACACTTAGGTTGCTTCTATGTCCTGGCTATTGTAAATAGAGCTGCAGTGAACATTTTGGTACATGACTCTCTTTGAATTATGGTTTTCTCAGGGTATATGCCCAGTAGTGGAATTGCTGGATCATAGGGGACTTCTACTTGTAGTTTTTTAAGGAACCTCCATACTGTTCTCCATAGTGGCTGTATCAATTTGCATTCCCACCAACAGTGGGCAAGAGTGTTCCCTTTTCTCCACACCCTCTCCAGCATTTATTTTTTCTAGATTTTTTGATGATGGCCATTCTGACTGGTGTGAGATGATATCTCACGGTAATCTTGATTTGCATTTCTCTAATGATTAATGATGTTGAGCATTCTTTTATGTGTTTGTTGGCACTCTGTATATCTTCTTTGGAGAAATGTCTATTTAGGTCTTCTGCCCATTTTTGGATTGGGTTATTTGTTTTTGTTATTGAGCTGCAGGAGCTGCTTGTAAATTTTGGAGATTAATCCTTTGTCAGTTGCTTCATTGGCAAATATTTTCTTCCATTCTGAGGGTTGTCTTTTGGTCTTGTTTATGGTTTCCTTTGCTGTGCAAAAGCTTTTAAGTTTCAGTAGGTCCCATTTGTTTATTTTTGTTTTTATTTCCATTTCTCTAGGAGGTGGGTCAAAAAGGATCTTGCTGTGATTTATGTCATAGAGTGTTCTGCCTGTGTTTTCCTCTAAGAGTTCGATAGTGTCTGGCCTTACGTTTAGGTCTCTAATCCATTTTGAGTTTATTTTTGTGTATGGTGTTAGGGAGTGATCTAATCTCATACTTTTACAGGTACCTGTCCAGTTTTCCCAGCACCACTTATTGAAGAGGCTTTCTTTTCTCCACTGTATATTCTTGCATGGGCAGTTTTAAGAGAAGGAAAATGGGAGGAAGAGTAAGAAGATAAATAGGAAAAGGGGGATGGGAAGAAGAAAAACAAAGGGAGGAGAGAAATACTCTGAAGACTCTGGTCACTTGGGGGTTGGAGAACACTTTGCTTTCCCTGTCCTGTGAAGTACTAATCAGTTGAGTAACCAGGTCTGAGGGCTCTGGACCTGCCTCACAGGAGGGAATCTGCCTTCAGAGCTGCAGAGCTTCTATCCAGAGCGATAGCCAGTGATAGCCGTGGACCAGGTGAAATCAAGCCACCCGTGAGACTCGGCCAAGAGGACAGAAGTTCCAACAGTGTTTCCTAAGCCACAGGTACTTGTGATCTGGGTGCACAGGTACAGTGAAATGGAAAATGGCATCACTCCCAGGGAATTGTCTTGCTTTGGTTAGAATGGTTGGTAGCACTGCCCCAGACCCTGGAGTTGATCTGGCAACCATGAGGATGGCAGTTTTGGAATGGGTGAAATTTGCTTTGTTAAGCCTAATGCAGGTTCTAACCTTGATGGAGGAAGTGATATTTAATGTCACATAAAACCAAAATGAATTATCCTCTAGGGAGTCATCTGGTTGGCATTTCTTTCCTATTTTTCTTCCTTCCTAGGCCAGCTCAAGTCTATTAAAATTCTGTTAGCTAAATGTCAATGGGTTCAGCATGCCTCCTCTCTGTGGCACATGTTGAAATTTTCCTATAAAATACTATTTTAATGTATTAAACAGAATTTTATTAATGTCAGCCCCATAGATTTCCATACAACCCAGTACCCTGTCTGGAGTTACATTTACCGGTGTCGGTTTATTTTTATTATTCTCAATTCATGATGACAAAATACTTAGTGGGAACAAGAAAAGGGAAAGTAGCTTTGCTGCTTGAGCTAAATTACTGGAGGACCAAGATTTGCATTTAGCATTCTGGCTGTTGGGTTTAATTTAGGCCAATAGTTTCCTAAAAGAATTGAAGCTAGAGTTTTCTCTTGGTTGTCTAAAAAGAATTAGCCAGGCTTGGCCGTGCCAGGCTGGAAAATTTACCGGTTTATTAAGAAGGGGCGTTTTGCAGGCATGACATTAAAAGATTTTGAGCTGTGCCAGCACTTCGGTTTCCCCAATGAGGAATCTGTGATGTTAATCCTGTGTTTGTTCTCAGGAGCTTCCGGGGCCATTAGCACCCTGTGGGCTGACATTAACCAGGGGCAGTGTTAAGATCAGCTCGGTGCTTTGTGACCACCTAGAGGGGTGGGATAGGGAGGGGGGGAGGGAGATGCAAGAGGGAGGGGATATGGGGATATATGTATATGTATAGCGGATTCACTTTGTTATAAAGCAGAAACTAACACACCGTTGTAAAGCACTTATACTCCAATAAAGATGTTTAAAAAAAAAAGTGAACTCATTTTGGAAAGCTGGAAGGTTTCAGAGTAGAAGTGTCCTTATCTTTTTTAGTACCCATGTTACGGAACACAATTTCGAGTGCCTGACACACAGTGAGCCCGAACAAACCAAAACATCAGAGTTTGGAGCAGAGAAAGGTTATTGCAGGGCCATGCAAGGAGACAGATGGCTTCTGCCCAAAAAACTCCGAACTTCTCAAAGGGTTTCAGCAAAGCACTTTTATTAAAGGCAAGGTGAGGGAGGGTGTGGTTAGCTGTGCAAACTTCTTGGTGTTGGAATCCTTTGTTCTTGCAGATGTCTACATAGGTCAGGTCACGATGTTCCTGTAAACCTCCAATAAAACAAATGTTATTTTCTGTTCTGCAACTTTTTATCTCTATATGAATGGACTCTTAAAGGTCAGAATCCTGAGAACAGGCTATCCTGTATATTTCAGGCTATAGGCAACATTCCTTTACAAAAGGTGCAGAGCACAGGCAACAGAACAGATCTAATGTGGAGTCAGGTTTGTTCTCCCCTATTACACCCAGTCATTTAAAAGTAAGTACCGTCATCTATACCACTCTACCTTGTGAACAGCCAGGAACTGAGGCCTTAGTAGACAACCTTTAGCGTTATTCAGGGTAATAATCTGACATTAAATAAAACTATAACCCGGGCTCATTAGGGCACCACAGGCCTCCCATGACATCACTGCAGTCAGGCTTTGTACTGACGCACTCCTTAGGCCACTTTTATTATCCTGAGAAGAAAAAGCTTGGCCCATACACAGCTGTACCTTGGATGGAATCCGCCAAGGAAGTAGACACCACTCTTAGAAGAAAAAGGGACACTCTAGCCCAGAAAGGGGCTTTTGAGAAGAAAGCAGTGATCCATTTCAGGAAGGAGAATGGGGAGTAGAATTCACTCTGGGATTCAGAGCCATCACCCCAAAGATGCCAGAGGTTCCTTGTCTCCATCAGGCTTCATGAGTCCCATGCCCGCCAGACCTCACCTCTCAGATGTGACCCTCAGAGTCCTTCCCTGGGAAGGTGGAATCAAATCAGCAACTGGGAAGGGAGAGAGATGAAGGAAAGAGGAAAGGAAGGAGGAAACTTTGGGTGTTTTTTCAAAGATTTTTGAGTTGTTCATAACATGGACCTATTTACTGTATAAATAATGACTTTTTAAGAGAAAATATTTAGAAAACACAGTCATGCTTGCCTTGGTATAATTGAAAGCAGGTCTCAAATTCTTACCTGGCCATTCTAGTCTATTTCAGCTGATCTTGAGTGCCCTTAAGCATCTCTCTAAATTCATGGTTTCCTGGGTGTCCCCAGCTTGCCCTCCAGTCCTGTCTCCCAGGAGAGTCTTCACGGAAGAAATGGGATCAAATATCCATCAGATACAGCTGCCACCTCAGCTAGTAAAACCTCAACATACTCTTTCCTGAGAATGCTTAAGACATTTAATTTCTATACATACATACCTTGTTTTATTAGTCACTTCTCCCTTCAGCCCTCCTTTCCTCCTCTTAAGCAGCTCTTTGATTTCTGGGCAGTTTTGCAGAAGGCAGTGTCTTTCCTGAAAGCAAAACTTTCAGAAAAAAAAATGCTAAATCTTTGAAAGCTATTGGAACTGGTTTATTGACTGGCCTGAACTTGGTAGAGGTTCAGTAGCTTTATTTTTCTCTGTTCACTGTTGTTAACCGTGCTGGGTTAAATCTCCTTTCCCCCGCTAGCAGCAAGAGGGGCAGGGATCTTGCCTGTTTTGTTCATCTGTGTCATTGTCACCCAAGTGCCTAAAATAGTGCCTGGCACATAGTAGAACCTCAGGAAAGATTTATTTAATTGAACATCTTTGGTGGAACCCCAATTGTTTTCATTAATTAAACGTAAACTCAGAACCATCTGCTTTAAAGCACCAGTCCCATATCCTTTGTAAATCTCATCTTTGCCCCTTTCTTCCAGCACTTGCCCTCTTTGGGCTTAAGGAAGTGGGGGAGGGGCAGGGCTACTCTCTCTGTCTCCTTCCCACACCTTGGGGTAGGGTGGAGGATGTGCTGTAGCTCTGGGACAGTCTTACCCCTCCCCTTGCCTCATCCTTTGTCTCTTAAGTTAGGGTGGGGAGGAGAGACAGGTGTCCCTCACATCCCTGGCCTTGGCGGCAGGCCTCTCTCTGTAGGTATGGCTGATGGTGGGTGCCTGCCAGGTGGCAGACATCCAAATACTGGCCTTCTTGTGGTACCCAAAGGAGCGTTCTTCAGGGCCCCTTTTGGGGACTGTCCATTGCATGGTTCCCAGGTACGGGACATCCAGTGTTGACTCTCCTCAATACAGTCACCTAATGATATAACCTACAGCCTTTTCTTCGTGAGGTCTCTATATTTGCAGGCTGCCCTTTTGGACAGGGTCCTGGCAAGGGGACTTAGGCCCACGTGACCAGTATGAGGCAGTGGCCCAAGTCCTACTCAGCATCCTGCTGCATGGTGAGATCTACACCCTCCATCTCTTGCTGTGAGTCCACTGCCTAGCAGGGGTGAAGTCTCTGTGCTGCAAAGCAGCTGTTGTGTGTTCTTCAGATTGGAAACTGTAAAGTCACAAGATCATCCAAAAATTCTTTATTAATTTTTAGTCTTATTGTTCTCTTAAAGCTCATAACATATGAGAAACAGTGGTTTATTTCATCCTTCAATGTATCTTCTGATGATAATTTATTTTTGAAATATTTTCCTTGGATAATAACTTACCCGAAGACACCAGCATGAACAGGTATATAATACTTGGAAGATGTTTTTTAATCCCCATTATTCCTGCGTGTGTTCGACTGGCTTTCACCACTGCATTAGAGTTGGTATAAAACACGTTTACCGACAGCTGGATGACTCGGGACCTGGCAAAAGAGCATGAATCGACACTTTCGTTAAATTCCTCAGCAGTGCTTTGACCTGATGTGTGTCCTAAAAGTGAGTGTGCGTTGCCTGAGGTCTTCGGTCATTAAAGGCCTGGATGCCTCACATTAGTCATCACACTAGTGGTACCTCGAAAACAGCTGAGACAGGTTTTAGATGAGCATATGTAATATTTGTCATTTCTATTAGCGCTGTAATTAAATCAGCCTTCTAATCAGACAATTTATAAAAAAGTAGAGCAAAATAGAATGCAACCCCCAGATGTCTGAAGCACTTAGCTGGGTAGTAACTTTCTGGTAACGTTCTGCAGAATGGATGCCTTTGTTCGATCAATGCGTAAGTCAGGGTTTGAATGAGGAACCTAGTAAGTCGGGCTTTCTCTAGGTCCTGTACAGATTCCAGGCAGGGTTGTCTTCACCGTTATACCTATTAGCTAATAGATCACACTTCATGTGTAATGATGATTGTAGCATCTTAGAAATTCTAACCCTGGTCACCATACCAGGTGGCGGCATGTTTCCATTCAGGAAAAAGTGGGAAATTATTGCAAACAAATCAAGAGAAATCTCAGTTGTCTTTATTAATGGAAGGGATTCAACTGGACTATCTTCTCTTTTCCCTTACTTCTTGACTCTGTCAACATGGCAGCAGACTTCCATGTGGGGGTGAGGACGGTGGCCCTTTGCTCCCTGTTGGTTTCGAGAAGGAAGAATTGTTTGGGGCTCTCCTGGGGGCAGCAGCTGGTACCACTTCAGTCTAGAAACTGCTGCGTAGGCAGAGGCAGACGACCTGCTGGAAACCACCTGGGCAGAGTGCAGGACACCAGCTCACCAAGTTGGACATGGGGATAGAGCTTCCAATGGTCCAACCCATCCTTCAGAATTAAAATATACGTTGAGATCATCTGTGAAATCTGTGAATCCTAGATCTTTGAGTCTCTCCTTCCCTAAACTACCCTTAACAACAACAAGTAATAATAACAGCAAATAGCTTCCATTTATCCAGTGCCTGCCACGTGGCAGGCCCTGTGCTCTGCAATATTAGCTCTAATCCTTACACCACTCTCATAAGAAAGAGAAGGCTCAGTGAGCGTAGCACGGTTGGCTCAAGGTCAGACAGCGCATCTAAGTAGTGAAGCTGGGATTTGAACCCCGATACGTCAAGACTCCAAAGCACAGAGTTCTCTGCGCTGCCTCTGTCCCAGGGTGAAGGTGGGGTGAGTGTCGCCTCACGTGGTCCTGAGATTAATTCCCGTGTGTTTATAGCCGCATTCTCCTCACACTCATCACCCTCGTCCTTCATTGCTTAGTCTTTAAGTCACACAGAAAGATCTATTATATCATTACAGTTCATTTTTCTCATAATTGTATTCTCAGTGGATGCGATTGACGAGCTTCTCCTGTCTCCGACATGCTTATGTAGATTTTTTTTTTTTTTTTTTTTTTTTTTGCGGTACGCGGGCCTCTCACTGCTGTGGCCTCCCCCGTTGCGGAGCACAGGCTCCGGACGCGCAGACTCAGCGGCCATGGCTCACGGGCCCAGCCGCTTCGCGGCATGTGGTATCTTCCCGGACCCGGGCACGAACCCGTGTCCCCTGCATGGGCAGGGGGACTCTCAACCACTGCGCCACCAGGGAAGCCCCTCTTACGTAGTTTTGAATGCTTTTTAGATCAAAATTTCTCTTCTAAAAGGCAACATTGTTACTTTTTCAATAAGAATCTGCTCAACCACCCAGCACACCCCTGCAAACACAATACAAATTCACTCACAACAGAGCGAGAGAATAAACATGTTCACCACAGTGGAAGAGCTCATCTCCCTTGCAGGGCACACTGAGGCAGACCTGCCCCCATTGCACAGATCCCAGGACGCTCACGCCAATTACTCACAGGTATGACTTAGTCCAGACCAACCAGACAGATACGGGTACAAGGGACACGGCCAGGCTTAAACCTCCTCTGGAGGAGAAGGCCTTCCTCCTTTGTGTTCCCTGCTGCCTTCCACAGTGAGACCCAGCGCCTCAAAGGACGTGGTGATCTTTGCAGGTTGTGTGAGCTACAGATTGTCTCTATTGCATTACCTCTGGTTTATTAGGCAGAACTGTGTTTTCCAAGCCCGAACTCCTCATGGACTCACCTGAGTGCTTGTTAATTAAATACACATTCCGAGGCTCCACCCCAGAATCTCCAGGGGTGGGGTTTAGGAATCATTTTTACAAAAGCTCTCCAGGTAATTCTGTTATTACTTAAGTACAGTTCTACTGCCTCAGAACAATAAATGGAATTTGCAGTAAACAAGGACTTGCCGGGGCTGTAGCAGAACCACTGTGTTCACCTGTGTTTGCCAGTAGGGAGCTGTGAGGTGCGTGAGGGGAGAAGCACTCCATCTCTCCCTCCAGGAGCTATTTAGAACGAAGCCATATAGCTCCTGGTCTAATTGCTCTCGTGAAAAGCAGGGACTGCAGATTACAATGGAAAAGTAAATGCAGCGTCTTTTTAGTCAGGAATTGTCTTTCAGGGATAGTGTTTTAAGATTTCCATTGTTTTTAGCAAAATTGGTCGTGGTAAGTAGTGATGGGAGGATAGAAATATATCGACATTAAGAGCTGCAAGGCATTGAAATGTTGTAATTCATCTCCACCTAAAGGAAAAGTAATTATAATAGAAAAAGGTATGTGATTGGTGCCCAGTAGCAAAAACCAAGCGAGTGGTCAGCGGCGTCCTTCATATCATAAAGAGAAAGACATGGACAGGTCCCAATTTAAAGATGGGTCATGCCTCAACAAGTCAGTCATTTGCTGATTCTTTAGAACTTAACAACGTCTTTGACCTTAGATACCAGGTCTCTTCACCCTTGCAGGGGGCACCTGTAACACAGAGGGCTGAGCAGAGGTGATTCAGTGGGGTGGGGGGCGCTTGGCACATTGGGTGTGGCTGGGTCATCACTTCTCCTAGGTGCTCCCTGTGGTATGTCCACCCACTGCCTGGCACTGAAGTGTGGACCCCCGTCACTGTCCTGTGTGTTTCCTAGGCTGGTATCTCCCCATTAATCCACACAGCATTCACCCCCGAGTTTTAGTGACCACCCTTCCCTTGTATCTAAACATCTAAGTTTCACGACATTGTCCATTTATTCTGTAACTGCTCATTTCCCAGATTCTTCGTGCAGGGATAGAGCAGGCATAACAGAAAGGTGGGGACCCAACCAACTGAGCTTTGTGTCCCAGGTCTGCTACTTACTAGCTCTGTGAGCTGGGGCAAGCAACTTCAGATCTCCACACCTCAATTTGCTCTTCTGTGAAGTGGGAATGAAAGCACCCCATGAGTTTTCAACCAGTGAGATAAGGTTTCTGAAGGTCTCCTGCCCATAGTTTCTTCTCCAGGAGCTTTGGCTAGAAGAGTCAGTGATAAACAGCCCCTTCCCACAGAGTGTTCACAGTCTAGTGGGAGAGACACTTGTGTAAAAAGGGAAATCACAATACAAGGTGACATACCCCAGGATGGAAATAGTCACGAAGACCTCTGCTTTTGTCACTTCCACCGCACTGCCCTTTAAACCTCTGCCCTCTGCAGAGGGCCTGTCCCGCTCCTTTGGACGTCTTTATTCTTCGAGATGATTTGCTCATATCTCTACAGCCTGGCCTTACAAGCTGAAAAATTGGCTTTGTAGCCCAAGTATTATTAGAGCTTCCCTTTAGCAGGGTCGACAGGGACTCCAAGAGAAAAACAGAAAGACAGGTAAAAGTGGCTGCCACGTTGTGTAGTATGCGTGAGGAGGGCAGTGCTTGTAATTGGGGGTAGTGTGTATCGCTGACATTCTGGTACCAGCAGTTGGGGAGTTAATAAAGTCATACTTTCTCTAAGTGTGTGTGTATCTCTGTGTGTGCGTGTCTGTGTACGTGCGTGCTCACACATGCTCTCCAACGCACACAATTTATTAAAAATTAAACCCTGGGGGAGATTATGTACAGCATAAAGGAGGACAGAATGATTAAACCAATCCTCTATCTGGGAGCCACGAGGTTCAAGCCTTTTGTCTCTTCATTAGACTAAATCTCTGACGGGGACCCCTACCGCCCAATGACAACTTTCCCCTCTCAGTTCTGCGGGAAGTAGGCCTTCTCGTTTCCCGAAGAGGACTCTTTGCGGCTGACAAATGAAGATACTTTCAGTAAAAAATCTATTCTTAGCTTGGTCACTGAGGGCCAAGTTTTGTTTTTGAAAATTAAACTGTTGTCCTGGCAGATTGGTTTCTGCATAATTTTCCGTGCCCATGAAACCAGCTCGCTACATGTCTGCTGGCCTGGTCTTCACTATAATGAGATTCTTTTCTGGTTTGTTTCCTGGGCACACTGCAGACAAGGATCTGTATTTTTTATGCCAGCCCCAGTGACTAAGACGGATGAGCATCAGTCATTTGCTCTCTGAACTGCCCGCTCGGCCACAGCTGTGAGACGAACACAGATGAACAAGGCCAAGCCCTGTTCCTTTCATCTAGTGATTCAGCGTATTCCGGAGGAACTCCTGAGAGCTAGCTTTCCCCTATCCAGGCCACAGGAGCATAGAATGTAAAATAAATACCTGGCGCGGAGATTGCTGGGAGAGAAACAGGAATTTGAGTTTCTAGCTTCCCTGGGAGCCTGTGCAATATTGGTGGACGTCCTGAATAAAGAAGATATGTTAAGTGGCAGGGGTGAGCAGCTCAATTCTTCTGCCCCCGAGGTTCTTTTCAGCCTCTTGCTAGCTGAGTAAATAGGCCAGTGATTTAGCATATTGCTCTTGTAGCTTCGGGTTTTGTCGCTTTAGTCCATGCATTTTATGCAGGGCATCCATTCTGCTTTTTAAATTTTACTGCCGTATTTTAAATGGCATTGATTGCTCTAATGGCCCTCTGGACACAGGGGTGACTGAGGGTCACCTTCCTGGCTATAACATTACTATTTTTTTTGTTTGTTTGTGTTTTTTTTTTTTTTTTGCGGTACGCGGGTCTCTCACCGCTGTGGTCTCTCCCGTTGCGGAGCACAGGCTCCGGACGCGCAGGCTCAGCGGCCATGGCTCACGGGTCCAGCCGCTCCACGGCACGTGGGATCCTCCCATACCGGGGCACGAACCCGCGTCCCCTGCATCGGCAGGCGGACTCTCAACCACTGGGCCACCAGGGAAGCCCTATACCATTACTATTTTAAATAATCAGCTAGCCATGTGAAACACGAGCTATGCCCACTGCATCTCTAAATAGCAGAATCTTGGGTTTGACACTGAGGTGCTCGTCAGTTTGTAGCCATGCTCTGTACTTCCATTGGTGCGCAGGCTGAGGGGCTCTGGTTAGTGTCCTTAGAGAGTCTGAGGACACTGGGGTGTTTTGTGTGAGGCTAAAGGCTATTTTTAAGAGCAAGGTGATTGTTTATTATTAATTTCTGTACTTAGAAACTTGGAGTAGTTTTCATTCATTTGACAGACATTTATTATGCCTCCACCATATGCCTGGCACTGTGTGAGGCACTGGGGTACAAGAGTGAACAAAAGAGAGAAAATCCCTGCCTTTGTCAAGCTTAGGAAACACAGTAGAATCAATGAAGCAGTGATTTACAAAGTGATATATGTTACGAGGAAATAAATCACACAGGCCAGCTGGAATTGGGAGTTCCAGGGAACAGTGATACTGGCAAATTAATATGTTTGAAAAACAAATTGGATACAAACGATAGGCTGAATTCTGCCCAGTGATGAGGCTGTACGTCTGTGTGACATCATGTGTACTATTGCCTTGTTATATTATTTAATCTCCCATGCTTATGTCCTGCTTCTGTTGGTAGTTGGTAAGCAACTTGAAGACAGGGACTATAAATTGTGAGTCCTGGCTTCCCCAGTGTCATACACATTACAGATGCTCCGTACATGTATATTAAGTGAATGTATACATCTCCAGCAGCAGGAGACAGATGTGGCCATGGGCGTGGCTGTTTCAGGCTCTACGGAGTGTGTTATGAGGTGGGTAGATGTGTTTTTCCTAAGGTGGATGGAGTTATTGCTACATCCCTTTGCTGAACAATCCCTAGTAATTGTCTCCTCACAGCACAGCATGGATTATAAAGAAAGCTACCAGAGAGCTTTTCTTTGTTTTCTCCTCTGGAAAGTTTGCTTCCTTAGTATAAAGGTCACAGGAGGGATGGTCAGTAAAGGCTTGACCCCAGACCAACTGGGAGCAGTTGTCTCCCTGTTCATATTTAGCTTGAAGACATCAGACCTTGTGGTCGGATCTAAGACATTCCAATTGCTGGCAGGAAGTTCTTTTTTATGTGCCTTCTAAATTAATTTAAGCCTGTTTGTTTCTTCTGACGTAGGTAGGCTAAGACGAACAACCTAATTGATGTCCTTGGTAGGGAGCCCTGTTGATGCCCGTCCATCGTGCTTCTTTCCGTGCTTTCAGCCCTTCTGAGCTGCACGAAGGGGAGCACAAAGCCGCCTGTTCCTCACCTTCCCGAGCAGGTCACCTGTGCCCATCGCTGGGCTTCTAGAGCATTTGCTTCAAGCCCATCTTTTACTCAGAGATTCATTGAGGAAAAACACGCGTTCAGATTGGCTCAAGGGCAAGGGAGGGATTTGTTGGAAGCAGGCAGAGGCATCTAAGAGAAGCTAAGAGCTGGCAGCTAGCCCCTCACCAGGGAGTAGAACTGGTGAAATAGTTAAGAGGAACGTGGGCCCTTGTGGCAGGTAAACTCCCAGACCTCAGTGGCTCAGCACAGTAGAAGTTCGTTTCTCTTGCCCATCAACATCAGTAGCTGGACGGGGGGAGGCTGTGTTCCACAGAGTCATGCAGGGCCCCAGGGTGACGCAGCTCTGCCGTCTTCACCCTGGACATCACCATCCAGCCCGCAGACCGGGGAAGGGAGAGTGGAGGGTTGGGCTGGCGGCTTTGCGGGCCAGCCTTGGAGGTGGCATGTATCACTTGCGCCCACGGTCCATGGACCAGGATACAG
Source organism: Globicephala melas (assembly GCF_963455315.2). NCBI lineage: Eukaryota > Metazoa > Chordata > Mammalia > Artiodactyla > Delphinidae > Globicephala > Globicephala melas. The sequence goes on from NC_083321.1 coordinate 89,024,769, forward strand.
CCATACGGCCACAGCCTACTTCAAGGGAGACTGGGTGTGCAGTCCAGCTGTGTGCCCAGGAGGAAAGGAAAGGAAGTTTGGAGGACAGTTAGGAGCTCCAGGTCTGTTCGGATCCAGGTTAACTATGTCCTTTGCCCTGACGGAGAGCTGTGTGTCCTTCTGTGCTGCATACCGTTTGGATGAGAAGGGGACTCATGATGCTTTTTCGTGAGAGAGGGGATGCATATACTCTCCATCCTCCTGCCATGTGGACAGTGCTTCAGCTTGCTGGACCATCCGTCGGCTGGTATTCAGCAAGGCCTGTCATTGCCCCCTTGCCCTCTGCCAGGAGTCAAAAGTCAGCCGAACTATAAGCATATTCTGTGAAAGGCTCACCTCATACAGCTAACAATAGGCATTGAAATCATGTCTGTAAGCTATGTAAGGAACGACTCTCCTAAATTTTGAGCCAGGCTGTGAGAATTTGCCTTTTATAACAAGAAAAGACAGGTTCCCCCAAATCGCATCTGTTTAGTCTATCTCAGCACTGGATAATGTGTGTTCCTTAATGCCTTCCCCTTCTCTCCTTTTGTGGTTTCTCCAGTGTGGTTCCTTCCAGATGTCACAGTCAACACAACTTCCTTCTCCTAAGCTTGGCCACACAGCTTTAATGAGGGCGCACATGCATTTGGGATCCAGCATATTAGGAAGAGTGAGTGAGTGAGAGAGAGAGAGAGAGAGAGAGAGTGTGTGTGTGTGTGTGTGTGTGTGTCTAGGAACTTCTGAGGGGTGTGTGTGTGTGTGTAGGAACTTCTGAGGCATGAGCACCACTGTCCAGTATCTGTGATAGCTCAGCTCTTACAAGGATGGGAGAGGTGGTGGCCTGACACTGCCCCGCCCCCCAGAAGAGGGCTGCCCTGCACCTACTGGGACTGCAGAACAGTGGCATTCCCACACCCAAGGCCTCTCACACAGAGGCCATGTGTCCTGACGCTTTCATATGCTTTCACAGGACACTTCTCCTATGTTGGGGACATAGCAGTCGGTACTGGTGTGTTAGATGTAGGTGCCAGGAGTGGAATTCTTTTCTTGGGTTCAGAAGAAAGGGTTGCAAGGATAGAAAGCTGTGCCCACAGAGCCTGTTGTTCTGCCCTGTTGAAGGAGGAATGATGTCCTACGTGTTTTTAGTAACAGAATCAGCAGCTAAGAAAAGACAAGCTTGGGGAGGGAAGTCCTTACTAGATGATGAAGAGTCTTGTCTTTGTTCTTGGTGCCAGAAGCGCTAGGTTTCTAATTATGGTGGAAGGAGAGGTCACTGTGATGAAGCGTATCACCGTGTTTCAAAATACCTCTACGTTGTGCTCTTGCTGTGATCTTCAAGCGATAGACGTTACTCCGGAGTGTACTTTGTCCTTCTTTCCAAGGACATAAACTAACAGTTGTCTCCTTCCTTTTCTTTATTGCTCTGCTTTCCAACCTGGTGATCGGCTGCTGTGTCCCGCCCGTTTCCATGAAATTCCTTCATCTCTTCCACATCCAAACCAAAAGGTAAGGAACCACAAATGGTAATAATTTGCTGAAGCAACACCAACTCATAAAACAAGCAAAAAAGAGTTACATTTTGATCACTAGGAATTTTTTGACTTTAAAAGAAAAAGGGATTGATTGTGAAGCCCTCAATTCTAGTATCAATGTCTGGCTGATGGATTGCCTCTCTTTTGGGGCTGGTGTGAAACGAGGCACAGGTGTGGGTGGGGTCTTCGTACTTATGAGTTTTTGTCATTGGCTCACGAACATGGAGAGCAAGTTACAGACGTTTCACAGTTAAGTTTTATAAAGACTGAAATATTAAGTGAAAGGAGGTTAGAGGAGCATTAATATTTCTGTCTTGATTGACACTAAAGCACGATTAATCCAACCAATAATGATCCAATTTGGGGTTTTATTATACCTGTTGCATGATAGGGGAGAGAACATTCAGATTCTCGGCCAGAAGGGAAAACTTAGAGTCTTGTAGCTGCTAAACACACATGCACACGCACACACACGCCATATTTTTTTTTGCATTTTTTTATTGTGGTAAAAAACACGCAACATTTTCCATCTTAATTATTTTTAAGTGTGCGGTTCAGTAGTGTTTAAGTACATTCACATTGTTGTGTTAAAGATCTGCAGGGCTTTCTCATCTTGCAAAACTGAAACTCTTTACCCATTGAACACCAACTCCCCTTTTCTCCTTCTCCCCAGCCCCCAGTAATCACCATTCTGCTCCCTGTTTCTATGAATTTGACTGCTTTAGATACCTCACGTAGGTGGCATCATACAGTATTTGTCCTTCTGTGACTGGCTTAGTTCACTTAATGTGATGTCCTCAAGGTCATCCATGTTGCAGCAGGTGACAGGCTTTCCTTCCTTTTTAAGGCTGAATAATATTCCATTGTAAGTATATATATGTATATATATATACTTCATTTTGTTTATCCATTCATCTGTCAGTGGACATCTGGACTTTTTCACCTCTTGGCTCTTGCGAATAGTGTTGCTGTGAACCTGGGTACACATATCCCATGAATATGTGTACCCATCTTTTGATTAGATGAATCCCGCCATGTCCTTTCCCAAAGTGAATTATCACTGCCTCTTGTGTTATTAAGTCTTCAACATAGCGAGCCCTCCAGCCTAGTGTCTCCTGGGGCTGAACATTCATTGCAGCTTAGCGACTGGCAGGTACTCATCCCCTATCCTGTTACTCAGCACATTCTTTTCTCCCCTGCTTCCCTTTCCTGTACTTTTCCGGCAGAGGCTGTAGAATCCCATGCCCGCCCCCCCACCTTCCCCGTTATCTTCACACTGGGATGGTTGTCCTGTTGTAACGTACATTTGTAAGTCTTTTCTGGGTAATATGTATCATCTCGTGTAAATGATGATGAGCTGAGGATTCATTATCAAGTCAGATCTCATTGCCTCGTTATGTGGAAGAAGCTTGTTCTGTTGCAGTAATCCATGCAAAAGCAAGAGAGCTTTGTGGAGATCTTACAGGGCAGGTGGTTTCTGTCTTTTCCTACCAGTTCCCTCCTGGGGCATCCTGGATCAGGCTATGGTGAATGTTTACTGAGCTTGGTTTCTCCAGGGCTGTGGGCACCAGACCTTGCCCACCATGGGCCTGAATTCCTGATGGCAAAAAAGGATTGATTTCCAAAAGTTCTCTTGGTGCTCGTAAGTGTTTGAGAACAGTGAACAGGGTGGGATTTAAGAAGGTGAGTTGGTGGGGCAATTCTGTGACATTGTCAACCAATGTGGCTTAACTACAGTCCCAAAGCTCTACCAGGACAGCAGCTACAGGCAGAGGTGAGACTCACCTGTGGCTAGGCAGATTGAGAAAAAAATAATCATTTTCTGATTTTTTTAAAAATAGATGTCTGTAAGAAAACGTCAAGAGCACACTTCAAGTGATATTTTTAATGTGATTTTCATGACTTGTGTTGGCTGTTTCATTATGTGAGAAGACAAGTGACTGGGCAGAATTAAACTGCACTATTAGCAGTTGCAAGGGTGCATCTTAGACTCAGTTCTTGAGATGGAAAACAAACTTGGACAACGAGGTCTGCAGAGAGTAAGCATGAGAAGTAAAGTGTGTTGGACCCATGTGAGGCTCCAGAGCAAGATGAAGAAACTGTTTGGCTTCATCAAAGCTGAGTGTGTGACTCCCAGATATAGAGAACAGACTTGTGGTTGCCAAGGGGGAGAGATTGGGGGGGGACAGATTGTGAGTTTGGGATTAGCAGATTCAAACTGTTATATGGAGAATGGATAATAATAAGGTCCTACTGTATAGCACAGGAAACTATATTCAATATCCTGTGATAAACCATAATGGAAGAAAATATAAAAAAGAATGTATATATATACATATATACATATAACTGAATTACTTTGCTGTACAGCAGAAACTAACACTACATTGTAAATCAACGATACATTAATTTAAAAAAGAAAGCTGGGTGTGTGCCCTGGGCAGGCACACATCCTGCCCCTCAGGCCTCTTCATCCCAGATGTTTCGTGTCATTGGCACTTTGAGCCTTTGAGAGCAGTGTGGGAACTACCTTTCTTACCAGATATTTTGTGTATATTCCTCTGTGCTCTTCATGGGAAATCAGGGACGGGCTGAACTATGCACAGTGCCAGGTCTACCTGTAGTGTCACGGAGGCAAGCCAGTTAATACTCACGAGTCAATTTAACTATCGACACATTTGATGGGAACCCCAGGGCTAACTATTTCTTGACGATCGGTAATGAGGAGATTTGAAAGCAGGTTTCCTCGTATATCATATGGGTCTGGGGAGGGCCTTGTTTGTCCAAAAATAATATAGTTGGTAGAATACAATGAGTCTCCCTTGTGGTTTCATTTCCTTTTACATTAATTTGGAGGTAAGCGAAGTTCTGCAGTGGACACTTCACTTATTCAGGATTTTAATTTTAGTGCAATTTAGATTGAAATAAAAGTAATACGTAGTAGTACTAATGACAGGAATGGGACGGATAAGATGGAGATGGTTTTTAGACATCAGGTCATTTTGGTCGTCAAGTCACTGCAAAATACGCAGGTAGCAATGCACAGCAGTCACACTGGGGAACTGGGCTTTAGGTTTCCACTGGAGTGGAGATATGGACATTATTCATATTCGGAATTATAAATTATTTATATTAGGCACACGTGCGTGAGGTGGGGGAATATCCCTTGGAGAAAATGCATGGGCATGGCTAAAGCATAGGCATCAGAAGTGAGGACAGAAGGGAAGAGTCAGGATGAGCAGAGAAGGGGTACCATGCCCGGAACACAGACAGAGAACTTACCAGGGGAGGTTCGTGATCATCTCGGGAACAGGGCTGCACCTGGTACACATTAGCATCACCTAGGGTGCTTCTTAAAAACGTACGGATGACTGAGCCGCACCCCACAGCAATTAAATCTGAATGTCTACAGATAGGACCCAGTCCAGACACTATATTTTTTAAAACTTTCAGTGATCAATGAGGATCCTTATGCCTGGAAAGTGCTGGGAACCACTGATCAAGAGGGAAGGATAGAGCAGTGCTGATGAATTTGTCAAGAGGCGGGTGCTTGGTGGACGCTGAGTGCTGTCGTCAGTAGAACTGTGCAGGTAGAAGGAGGCTAGCCTGTGGAAGGTTAAGAGAGGAATGAATAAAAACGCGGGGTGCCTGCAAGTGGGGAGCACAGAGTCAAGGAGTGTGGCACGAAATGGAAGGTGAGGGGTTGATGAGTGAGAGGAATAATAGCAGGTCAAATAAAGGGTTTGTTTTGGTTTTAAAAGAAAATAAGTGTGAGAAAAGCTGCTCAGTAGAGAGAGGCTAAGTGTAGGAAGAGAGAGCAGTGAGAGTGGGCTGGGGTATGACGTGGGATTCATGGGGAAGGCGGGCTGGAGAGGATCTTGTTTCCTCACTGAAGAGTGGAGGGGGCGGGGATGATAGGCGCGCACACCAGAGCGTTGGCCTTCTCTGTGGGACCAGCGACCGGGCTCTTCCTGAGACCCCGGCTGGGGATTGAGGAGAAGCTGGGAGGATGAGCAGACGGGTAACAGGCTGGCATAGTTGCTGTGGGGTCTGGGTTAGGAAGACCGCGGGACCCGTGTGAAGTGACGGATGAGCAGCTTCTGTGCTTCTCAAGTTGGCCGTGTCTGAATCTGTGAAAGACCAGGTTTGTAAGGATGTGCCTTCTGTCTCCGTCATCTGTGACCCAGGTGCGGGAATGGGCAGGATGGATGGTGGCGATGGACCCGGGCTGGGAACTGACTTGACAAGCTTAGGAAAATGGTAAGGCAGGAGGCTGGGCTACTGGAGAGGGCGGTTTCCCAATCATTAATGCTGAGCCTGGGACGGGAGAAGGGAGGCCAGTGTAGACAAAGGGGGGTTAACAGACCCCAGGGAGTTGAATGTCTGGAGGGCTCTGTGGGCCATGGGCTCCAGCATGAAGGGGCATGGAGAGAGGATGCCCTGGGAGGCCTGGGCTGAAGCTGACCGGGGCCAGAGGACAGCTCCCTTCTTGTCTGTCCGGGAGGGTGAGAAAGGGGGGACGTGTCCCCCAAGAGCATCAAGTTTCAATTAAGTTCAAGAAGAGAAGGAAAGATTGAAAACCAGACACGGAATAAAAAGGAATTTGGTTATCCTCATGCAGAGCATAACAGAAAGAGGTTTGTTGGTGCAGATAAACCTTTCTTTTTTTAAAAAAAAAGGGTGTGTGTACGTTGTAGCGAGAGCAGTGGTGATGGTTTCTTTCCCCTTCAAGACCAGCAAATCAAAGAGTATTAGTGACATGTAGAAATAGCTTAAATAACATGAATATGTTATGTTCACTGTGTTATCTCGAAACCCAGCTGTTTGCTGACCATTAAAAAAGACAGTTATGGACCTAATGAGTTATTTAAAATGGAAACTCTGGAAATATATTTGTTGAAAGATGTTTCATGGCTTGAATTCTCCATTATGCCATTGGCCTTTGCAGAAGAAGGAAATAACATTATGTACAAATGTTGTTAATTACTCATTAATCTGACATTTAGATGGCATTAAGCAACAAATATTAATTTGAGACTCAGCATTGTGATTGTTTCTAAGATGTATGGCATCTCCAAAAATATGAAACCTAAATTTCAAAATTACTTTCTTCAAAGGCTGATGGTGGCAAAACTCATTATTAGAGCCTTCGGTACCTTAAAAGCTTTAAATGAAACACTGCAATTTACAGAATTCATTACTGTGCACAACTAATTAGAACTTTAAAGGAAATCACAGTGGGGAATTAGACATTTTAAAGAGCATTTCCTTGAGCTGAAATGTTCTTCAGAATAAAGGTTGTTTTGCAGCAAATGAGACACTTGAATTTTACATACATATATAGACACACAACCCTAAAGAGTAGCACGTTTGACCAGCCGTGCTTGGAAATCATTCTTGTTCTCTGTTCAGACAAAAGGAAAAACAACAAAGGCAACAAGGGAGGGACAAGACAGAAATGCAAATTAGGTGGCCAGAGTGTCCTCGGAAGCCAAACAAAAAACACAGACGTATCTAATTAGTTTCCAAAGCCAGCTTTACCCCCGGAAAAAAAAATTCTCATCTAAGAAAACAGCGAGAGCTGTGTGAGTCCCAGGTGTATGGGTGATTACAGCAGAAAGCAGAAAAAGCCACTGCTGTTCATTCAGCTCAGCTGCCTCTGTGCTACACAAATGTGTTTACAGAAAGAATATAAAATCGACCGTGGATAACTCCCTCCCTTTCCCCAGATTGATTAATTTCTCCATGTGCTGGCAGATTTTTACACGGGCTGGGATCGAGTGTGAGAGATGAATGTGTAAATCAACAGCAGGTGGAAGTTGAATTTGTCTGGCCCAGCTGCTGTGCTGTATATTTCCTATTCTTTTTGGTTACCTCAGTCCAGCATGTGTCATGGCCCAGGACTCAGGGGCTTGTGTCATCTGGGGCCTGAGGAGCCACAGCATCGCCTGTGTCTCCTGACAGCTCCCCTGCCTGGGATAGCAAACAGCAAGATGATAGCCCCGTCGCTACTAGCAGGAACTGACAGAGAGCTGAGCTGGGTGTTTTTTGTATTGCATTTTGATACTTCTCTCGATAGAGACACCGCCTTGCACTCCATCTTGAATGTGGATACTGCGTTATCTGGGCTCTTTTACGATACCTCCTTAGTTGATTCTGTTGCATGAATGAAACTCTTATATTTGAATACGCTTTTCTTTGTGTTTTAATCTTGGTGATGGGATGCAGTGATTTAAAAATGACCTCCTTTTTGCCCTTTAGATTATGTCTTGAAAGAACAGTGTATTTTCCACACACTCCGGAAATCTCCACGGAAGCTAGTCATCCAGCGGACCCACATTTTTAGCATCTCCTAACACTGTAGGGTTTTAGTTGCTTGTAGCCTTTAGAGGTCATCGCGACTCTTTCAATGTAGGAATCCTTCCTCTGCCCCGCTCATCACAGATGGCCAGCCAGCCTCCATCATGAGGCTGATGCGGTATATGCTGACATCTAGGCAAATAGCAGATGCCTCTCTCTGACAGCACTTCTCCACACGGGGCATTGTCCCACTAATGCTTAGCCTGTCTTTCTTGGATAATTGTGAGGGTTAATGTTTCTCCAAGACTTTCTAGAAAGACCAGTCAGACTGCCACCTACCCTAGGGACTTGCTGGGACAGTTCTTATCTTCTAAATAGAATCACAGTTACTAAGTGTCTTTTAAAAATGTTCTACAGAAAATACTAACTAAAATATACTAATATTGCTGCAGACGGGAAACCAGGTCTTTGATATTTATTTTAAAAGAGATGAGCACAATTGTTTTAAGTTTAGCTACAGCATAAGAGACTATATTTAGTGCTACGTCAGGGCATCATGTATATTTTTTATATTCATAATTTGGCAATGACTTCCTCCACCATTAGTTTCCACTTGAAGTTTTTTTTGTAAGAATCTAATTTCTAATAAGCTGAAACGGTTTAAGGAATGATTCTCCATTGTCCTGTCAAGTTGCAGAAAATATCAAATATGGACCCTATGCTGTCCTCAGTTTGCTATGTGGCCAGATCTGCCTTTTCTTCAGGCACATGTGTCTTCATGGTCCTTAATTATTTTTTCTTCCTTAAACCTTAGCTAAAATATTTTGAGGCTTGTTATACCACCTTCGTTTTTGTATTTATTTGCAGTCTCTTGGATAGAGAGAGATAAGACAAAGTAATACCGTTTACAAATTCCTGGCAGAATTGACTTCAAGAATCTCTCTGTACATTTTTAGTTAAAAAAAAAAGTTGTCAGAAGTAAAAAAAAAAAAATTTAAAAGAAAATCCCAAATTATTTGGAAAAAAAAAAATCAAAGTTGTTCCGAATAGAGAATCTCATCCATAGAAATCTGGAGTGTTCAATTAAAAACTTGCAAAGAGGCTCAGAGGCCCGTGTTAGTGATATTTTAATTTGGCAAGGAAAAGCTTGTATGCAAATATAAAATTGTAGCATCTTAAGGTCAGAAATTCCTTAGAGATAAAACCCCTTCAGCCTCCTCATGAATACCTCAAGTGATGAGATGTGCCCTACCCTACCGTGATAACAAACATTTACTGAGCATATTAGACGCCAGCCATTAGCTCGGGTGTTGGGATGCAATATTGAACAAGACAAAGATGAAGAAGCAGTTCCTGTCATCATGGACTTACATTTGAGTGGGCTGCCTACCACCTCCACTGTACCTTTAAACAAGCTAAAATAAACTGTTTAAATTCTGTTCGTTTATTATGCAGATCCTGTCCTGTGTCTTCACAGATGCAGAATTCAGAGTTAGAATTACCTCCCAGGGTTTTAGTCCAGCCGCCAGGCAAGGCCTGCAGCCTCTCTGTGGAAGCCTGTATGTTTCTGGTAAAACTGAACAGCCTTCCACCTGTGGGCCAGCAGAATACAGTGAGGCTATCTGCTCCCTGTCTCTACACCCTAGAGTTCCCCTGAGGGAGGCAGCCTGAGAATTGGTCCAGGCTTTTTCCAGCCACGGCCCACTGTTACCTGGCACAAAGCTGACGGCCAGCTGCAAGCCCTCTTTGACATGAACTGCTTTGTAGGCAAGTCTCCACATCCTTACTTGTGTATTGGATGTTTTGACCTGAAATGTAGGACTTTTTTTTGCATTCATCTCATTTATATTTCATTATGGTTAAAATTGACCCATGTTCCAGCCTATTTTGAAATTTGAGTCCGGATTATTTTCTCTAAATATTTTTAATGGATTACTTCGCCTGTAAACACCTTTTGAGTCTCCACTCTCGAGATATGTGTATCTGTTATTTTATAATTTATATACAGATGTCATTAGCTAATATCTCAAGCCATAATATATACTTAAGGCAAGGTTCAAATAGTGAATCAAATCCATATCTCAGATCATTTTGGTGATTTCAAATTTTTCTATTGATTTCTGATCAGCTTTCATTAGATCATTCTTGTTTCATCTCCTGTGGCTGGCACAGTACAGATGCCAGGAACAGTAGAACTGTCCGCTCTGCCATTTTCTTGTTGTTCACTTGAGCTTTCTTCATTAGTATTATCTTCAATCCATGATTTCTTTGGGGGATTTTTTTTTTTTAAGCCAGCTGTCCATTTGGGGAAGATTCTGTAGTTAAAACTAGATAATGTAATCCATAAATCCACTTAACAGAGCTCAACTAAACAGCTGTGTGTGGTAATACAATGAAAGAGAACAAATAAGAGACCATCTTCAATCGTCTATTGTTATAGAAACTGTCAGACTCTTTGTATACCTTACCTGACAAGCCATCCTCTCCATTATAGACCAGGTGACAATATCACTGTCACTCAGTGCATTTAGAATATTAGCAAAGCTTAACTTTTTTTCAAGTTTAATAATAGACAGAAATAGTCTAAAATTGCCTTCTCACACCCTAATGAACTATCTCACACACCTCTAGGGGTGTTCTCACTGTACTTCAGTGCTCTTCTCTCTGGTGTATCAGTTGTCTCCATAATATTTTTTCATCCACATTTTTGGATGGTATTCTTTTCAGTCTTGTATAAAAGCAGAAGTAAAAAAAGATAAAGATGAATTATTGGAACACTTAAAACCTCTCTCTAGGTTGACATTGATCCGTTCATCAGCCCTCTTGAGGAAGTTTTTTTTTTTTTTTTTTTTTTGCGGCACGCGGGCCTCTCACTGTTGTGGCCTCTCCCGTTGCGGAGAACAGGCTCCAGACACGCAGGCTCAGCGGCCGTGGCTCACGGGCCCAGCCGCTCCGCGGCATGTGGGATCTTCCCGAACCGGGGTACGAACCCATGTCCCCTGCATTGGCAGGCGGACTCTCAACCACTGCGCCACCAGGGAAGCCCAAGGTACCTCTGATTTTGACGAATCAGCTTAGCAAGGCAGAACTAGTTACCATGGGTTCTGGTCACTAGGTGGCTCCACTGGGCTCCTGGATGACCTTGGGTGTGTCACTTAAAGCTGCCAGTTGTCTGCGTCTCCGAGTCCTCACCTGTAAATAAAAGGCTTGGTTGGAGGACTTCCAAGGTGCCTTCCAGTTCTTCAAATCTAAGATTCTGACAACTAGAAATCTCTATTAAGTAGTGTTGTCCTGCTTTCCTTGTGAAATTATAACCGGTCTCTGTCATGATGACCCTCCAGCATTACCGTCTCCTACATGATTCCTGAGTCATCAAAGTGTGTGCTTCATTGATACTGAATGCATTTGATTTTGCTATTTCTTAAAGATTAGTAGTCTTCCCCTAACACTTTATTAGCCAGAGTGTTTTTAATAAGCAGAATAGTCCATTCTGGGTTCATGTAGAATAAGATAAATTTTATTGTAATTAGAAAAAGATTTAAATATTTTAAAAATGGTAGAACCGATAATACATTACAGTTACTGCTTAAAAGCTCTTAATTCAGAGTAATTCAGCAACCTAAGAGAAAAAGTGCTGACTCCCCTCATTACCCAAGGCAATGTTGTGGTGAACTTTAATTATAAAGATTGGTTCAGTATTTGTATTTTCCAGGTTGGCAGAATGTGTCCTGTATAACAGCCTTTAACATGTTTCTTAGAATTTTTAAGCTATGTTTTCTCTTCCATAAAATAGGAATAGTTCCCCTGTCAAAGAGCAGTGAGGGTGAAAAGAAATCACGTATGTAAAGTGTCTACTGCATAGCAGGTGTTGACAAATGTTAACGATCATAGACACTGTAGTATCACTGAATCCTTGGCCATTTCCTTGAGTAGAGGGTCCTCCAGCCAATGTACATGATTAAGAAAAACAAGACTTTTTACATGATGTCCAAATCTTAAATGTATCACAGCACTTTTCTAATTCATAATCTAAGAAAGGCCGATACCTCCTCTTAGTTTATTATCAAAAATATGAATGCTGTCATTCAAGCTATGTGAATATTCTATCTAGAAAAGATTGACACCCGTTCATTAACTGTTTCAATTTTACTGGCCCCGGGAATACCAGCAGCAGCTGCCTTATCTTCAAATGTAAACATGTAATAACATGAACCAAGAATCCACAAAACAGACCTTTGTTATAAAACATGATGATTATTCTTTATATTTGAATCTGGGCTATATCAAGGCATATTTTCCTAAATATAAAAACTACAGGGCTTCCCTGGTGGCGCAGTGGTTGAGAGTCCGCGTGCCGATGCAGGAGACACAGGTTCGTGCCCTGATCCGGGAAGATCCCACATGCCGCGGAGCGGCTGGGCCCATGAGCCATGGCCGCTGAGCCTGCGCGTCCGGAGCCTGTGCTCCACAACGGGAGAGGCCGCAACAGTGAGAGGCCGGCGTACTGCAAAAAAAAAAAAAAAACTACAAATGGAGAAAACCTGGTAAAATTCAGGAATCATGCCCATGCTAGCATTACAGTACATCACTTATAATTTTATAATGGATTATAAGTGATTTAGCATTTGTTTCTGAAATAATTACAAGAAAAAAAATCAGAATCTTCAACTCAATTTTTTTCCCTTGGAAACTTGTAAATATTCTTAACTGTCTTAATAAAGACAACTTCAACACCGGCAAGAGTGAGAAATGTGAACATTGTTATTCCATCTTGTTGGCTCTGTCCCCTGCTTTTTAAGGACCTGTCCATCCGTGGTCTTCTTTGTTGCTTTGGAAATTGGAAAAAGGTTAGCTTTTGATATTTTCAAGGTTTATTGATTTCAACGTTTTTTGAAAGAAATGTCTCTCTATTCGCTTCATGTGTATGTTAATTGAGGTCAGAAGAGCACAGATTCCCTCCCCAGCTCCACCCCCCGCCTCTCACCTCCCCCCCCTTAGGATCAGGCAGGAAATGCTAAGAACCTGTGATCATTTAGGCCCACAACTCTCTGGAGGCAGTTTCTCCCACCCCAGCTTCTGGATTCATCTGGGACACAAGCAATGGCCAACACATTGATTCTGGTGACACTCCTTTTCTGTTTGGAAAATGTCAGTGTCTTTGGTTTCAATCAAAATTGCTCGTAATCTGGCTTAACGAGGCCATAAAGACCTTGGTTTACTCTGCCCCAGGTGAATGAAAATATTTGCAGTGAAAATTAGGTTATTAGTTTTATAGCCCTACCTACTTCAATGCCTTTATCAAGGATATGAGAAGAGATATTGAATCTCAAGTTTTAATAAAATTATTGACATCATTGGGGAGCTTTATAACACTTGCCGTTTGCTTTCAGTGTTGGGGGAAGAGGGAGAGAGTAAATTGATTTGGTATTTATTTCCTGGGATGGAGTACAACAAGTTACTTTAAACATAAAATATGTGCACTGAGCAGAAGGGGTTGTTAGTTCTGAAAATGAACATAAATTCTAGAATAAAATGGGTAATGCAGTAATATTAATAATATAATTCGATTGCTAAATGAAACTGTTTTATTATATTCATCATCAGATTCCTATTGCCATGCTTCAAAATTGATATAAAGTGATGTTTGGACCCAGAAAACATAGCTCATGGGTGAAAATATAGATCACTTAATGCAAGTTAACTTCTTTTCAATAGTGTGTTCTCAGTAGCACTTTCTCTGCTAGAGTTTAAAGAAAAAAAAGCTCTCAGAAAAATGTCTTGCATATGGACTTTCTTGCAGAGAATATCTATTTTCCAATGGAATTTGCTTCTGGTTGTAAATGGTACTGAAATTTGGGCCCAGGGCAGGGATGGAGTTGATGGTAGTGTTTGCTGGTCACAGACAGGTCTGGGACTGCAGAAGGCATGGTGAGGGCTTGGCGGGATGGAGGAAAGCCTAGCGTCCAGGTGCACCTCTGTTACTACCTTGGCAGCTCAGTCTGCACGTTAAAGTCTGGTTTAAACTCTAGATAATCAACGCAGAAAGGTTCCCAAAATAATGCGATAAACAGTGGACCCACATCATTAGAAAAAAAAAGTGCTTGTTAAAATGTCAGCTTCCCGGCACCATTGGTCACTGACCTCTAAAGAGAACTGCTCTTTGAAAACAGGGGATCCATTTTCCTGAAGAATTATCCCAATCAACAAGATTGAGATAATTGGGCCATCAGATGGCTACCAAATTCTCTTGGAAAATGCGGGTTTCTGTCATGACCACTTGCATTTTCAGGAAAAGGCCTACAAAACTTGTACAAAGGCCAGCTGAAATACAATTTATTTTATCTACTGTTCCTAAACTGTGTGCAACAGACTGCCCGAATTCTTCTTTTGCCTTGCCTTACTGAAGATGATGCCAGCCTATTTACCCCATCGGTGTTCTTAATGTAGATGGTAAACTGTGCAATAGATTTTAAAATGAATTTTTAATTACTTTCTGCTATTCTGAGCTCATTGCAATCAGCAGCCATCTTGCTTAAGGATACAAACAAAACCAGCTAGCTCCTGCGAGGATCAAAGGCCTGCAAAAAAAGCTTTTGCAGATATGGGGTACAGAAGCACATGGTCAGTGGCAACTGCTGGACGCCTTCCCCAAGCACAGGCCCAACTGCCAGAGGGGTCAGGAGGCTTTGAGTTTGCACTGATAGTTCTTTTCTAATGAGGTCACCTCTCAGCACAGTAGGTGGCATGACTCTGCTAATGGGAGATTTGGAAACGCAGATTGCAATTATAGTCTTTGTTTCCAGATATGCCCCATAGTTTCCAAACAGCCCAAGGAGCTAGGAACGGGACAACTCCTCTACAAACATGTAACAGAGATGGATAGGACACGTTCGACATTGAGTAACACCTCAGTGTCTAATGCTATTTGGCGTTATCTTTTCTTAGGAGTAGATTGGGGTGGGGGCCAGGGGGTGGGGTGGGGTGGGAATGACACTGGCCAGGAGTGACATTTCTCTAACATTTAGAGCTCTGTCGTTTACAATTCCATGTAGTCATTATGCCAATGAAAAACTCACAGTTCAGAGGGTTTAAGTGACCTGTCCCATGGCCACCACTCTAAGCTCTATCATCTACAAAATGGAAATAATACCTGGGCTGCTGTCAGAATTTAGTGTGTGAAAAGGCTTTGAAAATGGATAAATCTTCTACAGCTATAATGCCTCATAACGATTCGTCCTAAAATACATATCTCTGTGAGTACCACACAGAGAATGGAAGCAAATACACATCTTCCCAACCCTCTTTCGCTTTTCTTGCCAGCCTCCGAGAGAAGCAGCCTGAGTTAGGGACCACAGAGCCCTGGGCGTGGCCCTCTGCAGCCACAGTCTTTGCCCTCAGAAGCCCTGGATTGCAATGCCCGAGTCGCCATGACAACAGGCAGTGGCTCTGCTCCTGGCTGGCTAGATCCAGAGTTTTTTTGTTGGTTTGTTTGGCTTTTGTTTTTTGAGGTTGTTTTGTTTTGTTTTAATTAACCAGAGCAGACTCCGTGTCTCATTTGGATTTGCTGTTGTCTTCATTCCTGAGTATTTCTTGGATCTGAATTGTAAATCAGTAATTCTCCTTTCCCCAGATAGTTCTTCTTAGTGAGTCAGGATGGAGTATAGAACAGCAAGCAAGATTCTGCTTGAATTCCAGCCCAAAGTTGATAAAGTGGGCATTCGTCCAAGTGAAAGCATCTGCCAGGGGTTGGTCAAGAGCTGGAGGCTCTGACCCAAAGCTTTTGTACATCTCCTTATCTCCGATTTAATTAACGCATATCCGTATGTATGTATGTATGTATGTATCAGACACTGTTAGAGGTCTTTTCAAGCACCTCCCTCAATCCTTACAGCAGCTGTGGGTGGAGGGCATCACTGTCTCCTTTGAACAAATGAAGACACAACAGAGTCTCAGAAAAGGAGCTTTGTACCAACGCAAGTCTCTTTCACTATTGTGATGCTTCCCTGTCAGGTTGTACCAATAGGTCTGTGTTCACTCTGCTCAGAGGGATCACAGGTAACTGAGACCAAACGGAAGACCAAACTGTCTCACCTCCCCATCCTCCCACTTTTGGCCGAGAGCTTCAACATTCTAGCTCCTCTAAAAGAATAATGAGACATCACTTTCTGGTCTTCGAGAGCAGATCAACTATTCAGGAAGTCTAAAGGGAGAGAGCTTGTGCTCTCTCCTGACCAAGAATTCTAAATGTCATTTGGGTGCCTGGACTACTTTGCATGGGAGCGGGTCCTCCACTGGACCCTGTGTGGGTCCTCCACTGGTCCCTGAATGGGCCCTTCCAGTATGAGGGGTCTCCTCCAGTACCAGGATATACATCACCCCGGAAAGTTTGGCGAGACCTATGCTATTCTGACTCATTGTGGGTAGATGGTATACTGTTGAGCAGAACAGTTCAAAAAGGATTAATCTGGGGCTTCCCTGGTGGCGCAGTGGTTGAGAGTCCGCCTGCCTATTCAGGGGACGCGGGTTCGTGCCCCGGTCTGGGAAGATCCCACATGCCGTGGAGCGGCTGGGCCCGTGAGTCATAGCCGCTGAGCCTGCGCGTCTGGAGCCTGTGCTCTGCAACGGGAGAGGCCGCAATGGTGAGAGGACCACATACCGCAAAAAAAAAAAAAAAAAAAAAAGGATTAATTTGAATGCCATATGCAAAATGAATTTTAAAGAGGAAATTGGACTCAGAGAAACCAACTAGGAAACCGTTAGAATAATCCAGGTCAGGGAGGAGGATGTCTGGTTGAGGACAGGGGCAGAGGGAATGGAAGAGAATAGACAAATAGAAGAGGTCAGTTGAAGGAAGAATCAGAAGGACTGGCAACTGGATTGAGGAGGTAGGTCTAGAACCTGCCAGATGTTAGTGCTGTGTGGCTGTAACTACAAGTCCTCTAGATATCCGCAATCTCAGTCTCCCTGTCCTCTAAGTGAAAGTGCTTTCTTTAAATATTAACAACCGAGGTGAACTTATTTTTTTTTTTACATTCACTTTTTAGTGCTTCATTTAATTACTCATATTGTTACCATATTGCTTTCTGCTACTTTTCCTTGCAGATGAATTAGTTAAGCTTTGTTTCCCAGCCAGAGAACTAACTGACTTACTATTTATAATGCCGTTTCTATGGAAAATGAATTATAAATTTCAAACAGCCTTGGAAATAGAATTTTGGAATACAGAGTTGCTGACTTCTTTTATTGTGTTTTATTTGAAAAAGATATTCTGGTAGTAGTTGTGGAATTGACATCTACTTTGAAGGAAGGTGAAGTTGGGAAGATATATTTGGGAGCATTTGTCTAAAAGTCAGTATTTAAAAGGCTGGGAATGATTGAGACTGGGCAGTGAGAAATAGTGAGGCACACTGCACACCATTGGTTCAGCCACTTTAGTACTGGAAGGAGAAACAATACAAGGTCTGCTTCATTTAAAATAAAATATGTAAAGCCTGAATCAACTTTGCCATGGTAAAAAATAATTTTTAAATCACTATTTTAGAAATGTCCAATTTAAATAAATATATCTCGAGTTGTGAAAATATGAATTAAGATATCAAGAAATGTAAAAGTACTTTTTGAAAAAATGGAGTGAGTTGCATGTAGTAGTTTAAATTGATTTCAAATCAACCCATTTGGGTGCCGCAATGGTTGCATGTGTGGTCCTGTCTATATTGAAACTGAATGAGTCGCTTGGCAGTTCAGGGGCTATGACACCAGCCTCCTCACTTGGTATTTCCTGTTGAGAAGATCATTTATGATCCAACTTGCTATATTGGATTCAACTGAGCAGATATTTATTAAGTACCTTTCATATGCCAGCACCAATCTAGGCATTGGGAGGGGGTAAGAATTGTACAGCTGTTTCCCTGCCATTAAGGAATTTGTCATTCATTTGGGGAGGCACAACTAACACACAAAAGACAATCGAAGAACACAAAAGATGGAGTATGTTCTGTTCGCAAATTGTGTAGCAGTTTTTACTGTGGGGACATCAAGAAAGAGAGAGATCTCTGTGAACTAAAGCAGACTAGGAAGAGTGTATGAAGGAAGACGGCTTTGGGATGAGTTTGAACGGATTTACGCTAGAGTGTCATCAGACTAGGAATCTAGGAAAAGGCTTACTGTGTGGGGAAGAAAGGATGATGGAAGATTCAGACCTCAGGTTGAATGAAGCTGGCAGGCGGAGTGTCCCTGTCAGGCAACCTGGAGGTGAAAGCCTAGATAATTGAGGTGTGAGTAGGTTTTGAAGTCCTTGAATGCCTGGTTAAAGGATCCCATCTTAATCTAATACATAATAGAAACGGGATATGACCAACAAGACAATGTGATATTGAGCACAAGATTTTAGAAGTAGGAGCGAAGCCAGGTAGGGTGCTGGTCCTCCACCCTGGGACATTGTCAGCCACGTGGATGCTCTAAATGACAAGCTTGAGATTAATGACTTTTATTCAGCTTCCGGTTGGTTCTTGAACCAAAGACCTAAATCCTAAATGTACAAGGGGAATGGCCCTAGCCTGAAAATGCCAGCTGAAACCAAATTAAGAGAAATATAGACTCCAGCCAGAAAAACTTGCAAAAGAAAGATCGAAGCTGGGGCTTCCCTGGTGGCGCAGTGGTTGAGAATCTGCCTGCTAATGCAGGGGACACAGGTTCGAGCCCTGGTCTGGGAAGATCCCACATGCCGCGGAGCAACTAGGCCCGTGAGCCACAACTACTGAGCCTGCGCGTCTGGAGCCTGTGCTCCGCAACAAGAGAGGCCGCGACAGTGAGAGGCCCGTGCACCGCGATGAAGAGTGGCCCCCACTTGCCACAACTAGAGAAAGGCCACACACAGAAACGAAGACCCAACACAGCCAAAAATTTTAAAAAATTAATTAATTAAAAAAGAAGGCTCAACATTAAAAAAAAAAAAAAAAAAAAAGATCGAAGCTGAGGCCCCCTTGTCAATTTGCAAAAGCCATGGGCCAGTCAGGCAGTTCTCCTGGGAGCTCAAGAGAGAGAAATTACAGCCAAATCTAACTGACCATCTTCATGATCCTGAAATCATTCCTTATAAGTGAAGAGCTACTCTCTGCTGGGGAGGCTGAAAGTGACTAGTCGATTGGATGTGGGCAGGAGACGTTCCACTGCCTGACAGATTCTGTGCATTTTTCACTTACAAGCCAGGGTGACGGTGGGTAGGAGAAGCCACAGCATTACCTGAGTGGGGCACATTTTCTGAGCCCTCACACTCAGCCCAGTAGTGAATAAAGTTGAAATGATGGGTAAAGGGTATCTGTCTCTGTCATCCTTGTCCTTCACTCTGTCATCAACTTTCATGGAAGGCCCTTCATGCAGGAGCAAGTTTCTGCCGGAAGACCCAGGCCCACATTAGCAGCTCTCTGCCTTTGCTTTCACTCCGCTTTGTCACTCGTCAGCCGCTGTGGTCTCTTCGGATCCCCCAGGGTACAGTGAGTGCGCAGCTAGATCCCATGAGGCCACCAGCCCAGGGCCTTACAGGGCTCAGCAGCTGACTTGGGAAAGATGGAAAACGGATGTTGAGAGCCCACCATAGCACATAAGGAGCCTCAGCAGGGCCACAGGTGCAGGGAGTGGGAGGTGAGAGGGTGGAGAAGACACGCTGGGTATTTGATCTCCTCTAACTCTGGGCAAAACACTCCTGCAACGTGCTGCCTTCCATTCCAGGAGAGGACACACGTGAGAACTGGATCATCTGAGTGCAGATTTGAAGTGGGTTCTAAAGAAAGATAAGCCATGGTTGGAAGCTGCCAAAGTTTAAGAATCTTTTAAATGAGCTATGGGAAGACATCCCACAGTTGTGTCTGGAGACAGCATAATTGCTCTCTGAGCTTCAGGCGCTGACCTTAGGCCTCACTCTTTGACATAGCCCGTGTGTGGGGTGACAGGCCCTGCCTTTCGAACAAAATCCATGTGTAAAGGCTACAGATCTCTTGATGTGGCCTGGCTGCACTTCCACCGTGCTGCATTTGTGAGCTTCTGCCTCTGGCATCATGGTTTACATTTTTTTTGAACAAATGGAAACTACAGCTGCCACACATCCCTTTGGCATCTTCTCTTTCCCAGGCCAACGCGTGAAACAAGTCCGTGTAATATGTTCTAAAAATATTTGTATAATACTCAAAAATGCATATTTCTTTTCTTTTTTTTGAATTTTATTTTATTATTATTTTTTATATAGCAGGTTCCTATTAGTTGTCTACCTTATACATATTAGTGAATATATTTCAATCCCAGTCTCCCAGTTCATCCCACCCCACCACTGCCCCCCCCCACCTTCCCCACCCCCCACCCCCTGCCCTGGCATCCACACGTTTGTTCTCTACATCTGTGTCTCTATTCCTGCCCTGCAAACTGGTTCATCTGTACCATTTTTCTAGACTCCACACATATGCATTAATATACGATATTTGTTTCTAACATTTTCTCTTTTTGAGCACTTGGCTGTGGCAGGCAAACCTTACATGCTTTTACTCTCTATGCATCAGGACCATCGTAACCAAGTTCATTTTGCTTTTGCTCCTGTTCTCTGTGAGGTTGGAGCTCAGTTATAGGAACATGGAGCATTTGTAAAGTATTTAGTCATTCAACCATCAAAACTCTATTGGACACCATTGCTACTAGGTATTGAGCATAAGAAAATTTAAAACTTTTTGGTCTCTCCCTTAAAGAACTTACAACATAGCAAGGAAGCAGGCAAGTAAACAAATAATTGATGCATAGTGTGGCATATCCTATATAGAAGCCGTAATGTTCAGTAGGAGCTTGGAAGAGGGTTTTAAGGATCTGGAAAGACTTTGTTGAAGAACATGGATTTTGCAGTACCTGTAGGAGTTCATGAGGACGACTATAATGAAGAGATGTGTTCCTTCCAGGAGAGGAAGCGTGTACAGAGCCAGTGGTGAGTGAAGCAGCACGGTGGGCTGAAGGGGACTGGAAGCACCTCAGTAAGCCTAGGGTGGGAGCATGTGTCAGGAGGGACTTGGGACACTGGCAGAATGAACCCATCTAGGTCTTTATATCTCATTTCTGGAGATTTTGCTTGGTTATCTCATTAGCTGGGATAGCAAGCCTTCAAAGTGTTACAAAGTGTTAAGGAAGGAAGTGACATCATCATATCTGTGCTTTATAAAGATGATGCTGATATAAGGGAAGAATGAATTGTAGAGGGTCAAGCCAGATGCAAGGAAACCAGCTCGACCCAATTGCTG
Source organism: Globicephala melas (assembly GCF_963455315.2). Lineage (NCBI taxonomy): Eukaryota > Metazoa > Chordata > Mammalia > Artiodactyla > Delphinidae > Globicephala > Globicephala melas. The sequence continues at coordinate 89,045,893 of NC_083321.1, forward strand.
GTATCCAGGTGAAATCTGTAAGTGTCTAAACTACAACAGTATAGTGATTTAGAGGAAAGGATGGATGGAAGAGGTGTTGAGGGAGAAAGGACAGAATGTAGTTACTGGGAGTGTGTGTGTGTGTGTGTGTGTGTGTGTGTGTGTGTGTGTGTGTGTAGTCGGTGTGATGGAGAAGATATTTCCCAAGATTCTGTCTTGGTCATCTGGGTTGATGGTGGCAACATTAAGAGTAAGAGTGAAAGAGCAGGTTTGGGAAAGATAATGAGTTGAGTTTGGTTAGAGGTGGACTTGAGGTGGAAATTTAAAGTGGAGAGTTGTGTATCTGAATCTGGGGCTAAGAAGAAAGGCCTGGGCTAGGTGTGTAAATCTGAGAGTGTGTCTCATGTGTATGGGCAGCAGTGAGGGTAATGGTGGAGGAGATCACAGGGGGCACTGGACAAGCACAGGCTTATCATTGGATCTGGGTTTGAGTCCTGGCTCTTACACCGTGCTAGCCATATGACTTTGGGAAAATCATTTAACCACATTGAGCCCTGTTTTTCTCATGTTTAATGGAGATACGAGGATCTACCTTAAAGCATTATTCGGTTATTTATTCAGTCGTTAATTCAACGAGTATGTATGTATGTAGGTATGTATTTATTTATCTTAAATTTATTTATTTATTTATTTTTGGCTGCGTTGGGTCTTCATTGCTGCGCACGGGCTTTCTCTAGTTGCAGCAAGCGGAGTCTGTTCTTTGTTTCGGTGCGCAGGCCTCTCATTGCGGTGGCTTTTCCTGTTGCAGAGCACAGGCTCCAGGGCACACGGGCTTCAGTAGTTGTGTCACACGGGCTCAGCCATTGTGGCTCGCAGGCTCTAGAGCACAGGCTCAGTAGTTGTGGCACATGGGACTAGCTGCTCGGCGCCATGTGGGATCTTCCCGGACCAGGGCTTGAACCCATGTCCCCTGCATTGGTAGGCGGATTCTTAACCACTGCGCCACCAGGGAAGCCCTCAACGAACATTTATTGAGGCCCTACTCTGTGCATGGACTTGGGACACAAATGTGAAGAAAATAGTCATGGTCCACGCTCCAAGTTAACTTTCAGTCTTTTGTAGGGAGCAGACATTAAACAAATAATTGCCGGAACAATTATCGTTAGGGTGAATGCTGAGGAGGACTGCACAAGAGAACGAGTGTATGACACCTGGTATAATAGAGTAGCACAGAGTGGGTCCTGAGACAGTACCAGCAGGAGTAGTAACACTTGTCATACTTTTCATGGAGTCATGGAGTGATGTGAATAGATTCTAGTTTCCAGTGGATTGAGTAACAAATGAGATGTGAGAAACTGGCAATAATTAACAAAGATTATTCAAAAGTTTGGCTGCTAAGAGGGCTATATAGAGAAGTGGTGATTGAGGAAAAGTTGTGGGGTTTTCAAGATGGAAGACTTGAGCATGTTGAACTGCTGAGGGGAAGGACCTGGCCAAGAGGATGAAGTTATAAGAAATAGGGATAGAGGTCTCTCAGGAGACAGGCAGATGTAAAGAAACGCACCTTCTCTGACTAGCAAAAGAAGCATGGTAAGAGGATTAAACGAGATAACACATTACAAAATGCATGGCACAGTGGATGGCACATAGTGGGTGCTTTAAAAATTGTGTTGATCAAGGCTGTGAGCATGTACACATACACACATATGCTTACACATACACCTGTACATCTAGCCACACATCTGCTTATATACATACGTGTATCTACCCACACACAGTGTTCAATGTTGTAATTGTGAGGATTAAAGGAGGGAAGTTGACGTTCATGCCTGGAGGCCTCACGTTCTTTGTGGAGAAGGAGGCAAGGAATCTGCTGAGAGACGGGGCAGAATTGTAGGTCTTGAGGAAAACCATGATGGGTTAAACTGGCTAGTGCAGGAATGAATAAAAGAAGAAAGTTGACCTGGAGAAGGATTGCTGAATGATGCTGAGGGACCACTGAAGATTGGAGTGGAGAATCACGTATTAGAGAGAGTGAGGGCTGGGGAGTTTCCTCCAGAAAGCCCCATGTACCTCAGTACTGCATCATTTCAACCTGTGCACTGTGGTGTAACAAAACGCAGATGAGAGAATGAAGGATGCTAGCAGGGCAGTAAATGAGGTGTTGGATGACAGGGTCTGACGGAACAGGAAAAAACCAAGTGGAGCCAAGCAGAACCCAGAGTAGATGACATTTGGTGGCTCGTCAAGATCAAAGAGTTGAGTTTAGGGGGTTTTGAGGGTGTAGAGGAACTGGAAGAATAGAAAACGGTCCTTGAAGAGTTGTGTATTGGCATTTCAATTATCAAAGGAAGAGTGGTCTTAGAATGTGACCGAGATAAGGAGATGCTGAAGGAGGATGCCAGTGGTGGTCATGAGAAGTTGAAAACCTAGAGGCTGGTCCTCCGCCCACACTCAGGAACTGAAACTTCTTTCTCCAAGAGCACCGTAATCTTTGATTGCCAAATTAAAGTTCTCTCCTCCAGTCTCAAGTCCTTGACTTCTCCTAGCATTCTTTACTGTTGGCCATCTCCTTCCTCGTACTCTCTCCTCCCTGGACGTCTGGTGAATGTACTGTTCTGGTCCTTCTCCCCTTTTCTTCCCTCCACTGGCTTCTCCTCTCAGCTCTCAGCTTGCTGGTAGAGACCTTCTCTGAAGACTCCTCTGAGCTGTGCCCACATTCACCGTCAGAGTCCCTCCCTAGCCAAGTGTCCAAGAAGACTGGTGTAGGGAAAGAGAAGAGGCAGGAAGATGAGGTATGAAACTGGCTCTGAAGTTAGAGCAACTGACACATGGGCCTGAAATAGGGAAGTGGCAGTAAGAAAAGAGAGAAGAGATGGAAGTGGAAGGCATTTTAGAGTTTATGATGAAGGTCAACAGGACAACTGGGAGAAAGACGTATGTGAGGGAGATGGAAACAGAAGGATAAAATATGATGAAACGTTGAGGCTTCCTGAGAGGATGATGTTGCCAGAAAGGGAACATGGGGGAGGATGCGTTCTGTGTGGAGCATGCTGAGTTTGCTGAGTTTAAGGTGCCAGCTGCCCATTCAGGTGAGATGTACAAAACACAGATGGGCCTTGGAAAAGGTGCTTTAAAGAAAGAGAGAGGCAGGTACTAGAAATACATATTTGAGAGTTAATCACAATTAGTTGTGTCTATGACACACTGTAGGAGAGGAAGATCAATCCAACTGAGAGCACGTGGGAAGAGAGGAGGGCAGAGGCAAGAACTTCGGGGACACCTGTGTTGAAGGGGTGGGAGGAAAAAGGCCCCCAGAAAGAGAGGTTTGTCATGAAGTGGGCAGGAGAAAACACAGACAGTGGAAGGAATAGAGAAAGCAGTATCTTGAGGTCTAGGGAAGACTTTTTAGAGAGAAAAGACTACAATGTTCATGGCTCGTTGGAAGGAGAAAATATGGAAGAGAGAGCGAGAATGCCAGCAAAGAACTGCTTGTTGGATTAAGCAAAGATCGGAGAATGGCAGAGCCTTGCATCCTTATTCCTCTAAGAACAAGAGAAGATGAAGAGAAGGAGGAATGCATGAGCAAAGAAGGCAGTGTTGAGGTGGAGGAACATGGCAGTCTGGTGGTTCTCTGTGTTCTTGATAAGAGAGAAGCAGTCATCGCCAGAGAGAGCAGGGGGAAGGCTTGGGGTAGATGCTACAGGGAGTGGGAAAGCATATCAGTCAGACTTGAGGGTGGTGGCCTGGGAAGAAGTCAGATGACCACATGTCCTTGTTTGTCTAGGACACTCATGGGTTGTGCCTGGTGTTCAGGCATAATTATTTTAATTGTATCCCTTTTCACTTTTAATTGGTCCATTTTGGAAGATATATTGCAAGGGTAGCCTAGAGAGAAGCATTGAAGACTTGAAGACAAAAGAGGATTCCCTCGTCAGGTAAACACACAAAAAATAAACAAAATAAGGCCCACTTGAGAAAAAAAAAAAGACCCACTTGCATATTCTGCTTGAAAACCTGAAGCATGCAGCACTTTAATTTGCACTTTTGGGTCCTGTAGAGCAATGCTGGGCTCCAAAGGCTAGAGCACCTACAGCATTTGAAATGTACTTAATTCAAACTAGATTGCTGGGCAGATGCCCACACCCAAATTGAAAATGTTCTAAGTTTTAGTTTTACATCAAACAAACCAAATAAATGGCAATTTTGTATCTGTATTGGTTATATTTGGAGCACTTGCCAATGCATTCTTTTTATTATTATTATTGAAGTATAGTTGACTTACAATGTTGTATTAGTTTCAGATGTGTAGCAAAGTGATTCAGTTATACATATATATATATATATATATATATTCTTTTTCAGATTCTTTTCCATTATAGGTTATTATAAGATATTTAATGTAGTTCCCTGTGCTATACCGTAGGTCTTTGTTGTTTATCTATTTTGGTACATTATACTCTTACTAGTCAGACACTTTGTTGTTTGGAAGTCTGCTTCTAGATCATCAGCACTTAAACTTTCTGGTCCCAGGCGCCTTTACACTCCTAAAAAATAGTTACATTCCCCAAAGATCTTTCTTTTACCTATATTGGCTATATGAATCAATACTTATGGTAATAAAAAAACAAAAACAAAAACAAGTTGAGAGTAGCAGCCTTGTTTTACACTTTTACAAATCTCTTTTAATATCTGCCTTAATAAAAGACAGCTGGCCTCCTCTCTCCTCCTGGCTTTCCAGTTCCCTCCTCTGCTTCCTTCTTCTCCCCAGCTGCTCCACTTTGACCTGGAGTCCGGAAAACCAGTCAAGTAGCCACTGGTCCTCTGGATCTAGCGCCACCTCCCTGAGGGGCCCCTGGTGATGAAAATGCCAGGAAAGATTTAAAGACATTACCAGCCTTTCCAACCAAAACTCTGCAGGAGTACCCCTCCCTTGCCTACTGTGAGGACAGGGTAATTGAGCACTATTTGAAAATCAAAGGTCTGACTCGGGGTCAAACTGTGGTTCAGTATATGAAAATAGTAGAAGCTCTACCCGCCTATGGAGTCCATTATTATGTAGTAAAGGATAAACAAGGACTTCTTTGGTGGCTTGGAATCTGCTATAAAGGAATTGGCCAGTATGATTTGCAAGTTAAGGTGAAACCTCTGATAGAGGCAAAACAGATCTGCAAAACTTGCACAAGCCTCTTAGATAGCCTCATCCACCAGAGGGCAGACAGCAGAAGCAAGAAGAACTACAGTCCTGCAGCCTGTGGAAAAAAAACCACATTCACGGAAAGATAGACAAGATGAAAAGGCAGAAGGCTATACACCAGATGAAGGAACAAGATAAAACCCCAGAAAAACAACTAAATCAAGTGGAGATAAGCAACCTTCCAGAAGAAGAATTCAGAATAATGATAATGAAGATGACCCAGGACCTCAGAAAAGAATGGAGTCAAGGATCCAGAAGATGCAAGAAATGTTTAACAAAGATCTAGAAGAATTAAAGAACAAACAAACAGAGATGAACAATACAATAACTGAAATGAAAACTACACTAGAAGGAATCAATAGCAGAATAACTGAGGCAGAAGAACGGATAAGTGACCTGGAACACAGAATGGTGGAATTCACTGCCACGAAACAGAATAAAGAAAAAAGAATGAAAAGAAATGAAGACAGCCTAAGAGACCTCTGGGACAACATTCAACGCAACAACATTCACATTATAGGGGTCCCAGAAGGAGAAGAGAGAGAGAAAGGACCTGAGAAAATATTTGAAGAGATTATAGTCAAAAACTTCCCTAACATGGGAAAGGAAATTGCCACCCAAGTCCAGGAAGCACAGAGAGTCCCATACAGGATAAACCCAAGGAGAAACACGCCGAGACACATAGTAATCAAATTGGCAAAAATTAACGACAAAGAAAAACTTGAAAGCAGCAAGGGAAAAATGACAACATACAAGGGAACTCCCATAAGGTTAACAGCTGATTTCTCAGCAGAAATTCTGTAAGCCAGAAGGGAGTGGCATGATATACTTAAAGTGATGAAACGGAAGAACCTACAATCAAGATTACTCTACCCGGCAAGGATCTCATTCAGATTCGATGGATAAATCAAAAGCTTTACAGACAAGCAAAAGCTAACAGAATTCAGCACCACCAAACCAGCTCTACAACAAATGCTAAAGGAATTTCTCTAAGTGGGAAACACAAGAGAAGAAAAGTACCTACAAAAACAAACCCAAAACAATTAAGAAAATGGTCATAGGAACATACATATCGATAATTACCTTAAACGTCAATGGATTAAATGCTCCAACCAAAAGACACAGGCTTACTGAATGGATACAAAAACAAGACCCATATATATGCTGTCTACAAGAGACCCACTTCAGACCTAGGGACACATACAGACTGAAAGTGAGGGGATGGAAAAAGATATTCCATGCAAATGGAAAACAAAAGAAAGATGGAGTAGCAATACTCATATGAGATAAAATAGACTTTAAAATAAAGAATGTTACAAGAGACAAAGAAGAACACTACATAATGATCAAGGGATCAATCCAAGAAGATATAACAATTATAATATATATGCACCCAACATAGGACCACCTCAATACATAATGCAACTGCTAACAGCTATAAAAGAGGAAATCGACAATAACACAGTAATAGTGGGGGACTTTAACACCTCACTTACACCAATGGACAGATCATCCAAAATGCAAATAAATAAGGAAACAGAAGCTTTAAATGACACAATAGGCCAGATAGATTTAATTCATATTTATAGGACATTCCATCCAAAAACAGCAGATTACACTTTCTTCTCAAGTGCACACAGAACATTCTCCAGAATAGATCACGTCTCGGGTCACAAATCAAGCCTCAGTAAATTTAAGAAAATTGAAATTGTATCAAGCATCTTTTCCAACCACAACACTATGAGATTACTAATAAATTACAGGGAAAAACGTAAAAAACACAAACACATGGAGGCTAAACAATACATTACTAAATAACCAAGAGATCACTGAAGAAATCAAAGAGGAAATCAAAAAATACCTAGAGACAAATGACAATGAAAACACGATGATCCGAAACCTATGGAATGCAGCAAAAGCAGTTCTAAGAGGGAAGTTTATAGCTATACAAGCCTACCTCAAGAAACAAGAAAAATCTCAAATAAACAATCTAAACTTACACCTAAAGGAACTAGAGAAAGAAGAACAAACAAAACCCGAAGTTAGTAGAAGGAAAGAAGTCATAAAGATCAGAGCAGATATAAATGAGATAGAAACAAAGAAAACAATAGCAACGATCAATAAAACTAAAAGCTGTTTCTTTGAGAAGATAAACAAACTTGATACACCATTAGCCAGACTCATCAAGAAAAAGAGGGAGAGGACTCAAATCAATAAAATTAGAAATGAAAAAGGAGAGGTTACAACAGACACCACAGAAATACAAAGCATCCTAAGAGACTACTACAAGCAACTCTATGCTAATAAAATGGACAACCTGGAAGAAATGGACAAATTCTTAGAAAGGTATAACCTTCCAAGACTGAATCAGGAAGAAATAGTAAATATGAACAGACCAATCACAAGTAATGAAATGGAAACTGTGATTAAAAATCTTCCATAAACAAAAGTCCAGGACCAGATGGCTTCACAGGTGAATTCTTTCAAACAGTTAGAGAAGAACTAACACCCATCCTTCTCAAACTCTTCCAAAAAATTGCAGAGGAAGGAACACTCCCAAACTCATTCTATGAGGCCACCATCACCCTGATACCAAAACCAGACAAAGATACTACAAAAAAAGAAAATTACAGACCAATATCACTGATGAATATAGATGCAAAAATCCTCAACAAAATACTAGCAAACAGAATCCAAGAACACATTAAAAGGATCATACACCATGATCAAGTGGGATTTATCCCAGGGATGCAAGGATTCTTCAATATATGCAAATCAATCAATGTGATACACCATATTAACAAATTGAAGAACAAAAACCATATGATTATCTCAATAGATGCAGAAAAACTTTTGACAAAATTCAACACCAATTTATGAGAAAAACTCTCCAGAAAGTGGGCATAGAGGGAACCTACCACAACATAATAAAGGCCATATACGACAAACCCACAGCAAACATCATTCTCAATGGTGAAAAACTGAAAGCATTTCCTCGAAGATCAGGAACAAGACAAGGATGTCCACTCTCACCACTATTATTCAACATAGTTTTGGAAGTCCTAGCCACGGCAATCAGAGAAGAAAAAGAAATAAAAGGATACAAATTGGAAAAGAAGAAGTAAAACTGTCACTGTTTGCAGATGACATGATACTATACATAGAGAATCCTAAAGATACCACCAGAAACCTACTAGAGCTAATCAATAAATTTGGTAAAGTTGCAGGATACAAAATTAATGCATCTCTTTGCATTCCTATACACTAATGATGAAAAATCTGAAAGAGAAATTAAGGAAACACTCCCATTCACCATTGCAATAAAAAGAATAAAATACCTAGGAATAAACCTACCTAGGGAGACAGAAGACATGTATGCAGAAAACTATAAGACACTGCTGAAAAAAATTAGAGATGACACCAACAGATTGAGAGATGTACCATGTTTTTGGATTGGCAGAATCAATATTGTTAAAATGACCATGTTACCCAAAGCAATCTACAGATTCAGGGCAATCCCTATCAAGTTACCAATGGCATTTTTTTACAAAACTAAAACAAAAAGTCTTAAAATTTGTATGGAGACAGAAGAGACCCCAAATAGCCAAAGCAGTCTTGAGGGAAAAAAACGGAGCTGGAGGAATCAGACTCCCTGACCTCAGACTATACTACAAAGCTACAGTAATCAAGACAATATGGCACTGGCACAAAAACAGCAACACAGATCAATGGAACAAGATAGAAAGCCTAGAGATAAACCCACGCACCTATGGTCAACTAATCTATGATAAAGGAGGCAAGGATATACAATGGAGAAAAGACAGTCTCTTCAATAAGTGGTGCTGGGAAAACTGGACAGCTACATGTAAAAGAATGAAATTAGAACACTCCCTAACACAATACACAAAAATAAACTCAAAATGGATTAGAGACCTAAATGTAAGACCAGACACTATAAAGTCTCAGAGGAAAACATAGGAAGAACACTCTTTGACATAAATCACAGCAAGATTTTTTTTGATCCATCTCCTAGAGTAATGGAAATAAAAACAAAAATAAACAAATGGGACCTAATGAAACTTAAAAGCTTTTGTACAGCAAAGGAAACCATAAACAAGACGAAAAGACAACCCTCAGAATGGGAGAAAATATTTGCAAACGAATCAACGGACAAAGGATTAACCTCCAAAATATATAAACAGCTCATGCAGCTCAATATTAAGAAAACAAGCAACCCAATCCAAAAATGGGCAGAAGACCTAAATAAACATTTCTCCAAAGAAGACATACAGATGGCCAAGAAGCACATGAAAAGCTGCTCAACATCACTAATTATTAGGGAAATGCAAATCAAAACTACAATGAGGTATCACCTCACACCAGTTAGAATGGGCATCATCAGAAAATCTACAAACAACAAATGCTGGAGAGGGTGTGGAGAAAAGGGAACCCTCTTGCACTGTTGGTGGGAATGTAAATTGATACAGCCACTGTGGAGAACAGTATGGAGGTTCCTGAAAAACTAAAAATAGAATTACCATATGATCCAGCAATCCTACTACTGGGCACAGACGCAGAGAAAACCATAATTCAAAAAGACACATGCACCCCAATGTTCATTGCAGCAGTATTTACAATAGCCAGGTCATGGAAGCAACCTAAATGCCCATCAACAGACAAATGGATAAAGAAGATGTGGTACATACATACAATGGAATATTACTCAGCCATAAAAAGGAACGAAATTGGGTCATTTGTAGAGACGTGGATGGACCTAGAGACTGTCATGCAGAGTGAAGTAAGTCAGAAAGAGAAAAACAAATATCATATATTAACGCATATATGTGGAACCTAGAAAAATTGTACAGATGAATGGTTTGCAGGGCAGAAGTTGAGACACAGATGCAGAGAACAAACGTATGGACACCAAGGGGGGAAAGCCTCGGGGTGGGGTGGGGATGGTGGTGTGATGAATTGGGTGAGTGGGATTGACATGTATACTGATGTGTATAAAATTGATGACTAATAAGAACCTGCTGTATAAAAATATAAATAAAATAACATACAACAATTTAAAAAAACCCAGAAAAACAGATCTGCTAGCTGGCTTGTAGGTACTAACCATATATTCATCAAGTGTAACTTTTTTAAAATGAAAAAAGATTCAATCAATAATACAGTTAAAAAAAAAAGGACAGCTGGATGCTCATATCTGCTTCTGCATTCAGTCTGTTGTAGTATGCTGTTCTTGTTGAAGTATATAAAGAAAATCCAGCCTCACACAGATATGTAGGAAGGAGTATTTTCGTAGACTTTTAAGACAATTGTAGATATTCCTTAACACTATACCACTTGACAAGCAGCAGCTTTTAAAGTTGGTTGCAGATGTGGAATCTGAAAGCATACGAATCAGCTTTTTGCACTTGGTTACATTAAAATTCTTTGGTTTGTCTTGCACTTTGGTGAATAATTTACTCCTGCATGATTTTTTACACGTATTGCTCCCTTAGAAAACATTGGTCCGTTGAGCTATGTAGACCTTCCAAATACCAACACATTTTTGACATAATATTTAAAATTGTATGCATGGCTATCACCAAAATTTCATCAGAAGAGTCTTTAAGTATTGGAAAGCTATTAGACTCACCTTGGTGGATGCAGGTTTTCCAAAATGGTAATTTTCTCTTGAAAGCTTGAATTTCATCATTGGCCACAAATACTGCCAAGTATTTTCCATAAAATGACAGGTTTGTTTCATTCATTTTTTGAGAAAATATCTTCCAATCCCCAAGTCTGAGTAACCTCAGTTTGTGTGTCAGTATTTATTTCAACTGGAAATGGTGATCCCTGAGCAGTGGGGCTAGTTGAGCTCACAACTCAGCTGCACCCATGTTTGTTCTCAAGCAGCCGCCATACTTCTGTGCACAGCAGAGGCGCTCCACTAACTCTTCCCGTTTTGTCCCACAGAATGTTAAGAAGATGTGCATTGCCCTCCATTCTTCTCTCCTTTGTCCCTCTCTTTACCCCTGCTATAATAAGGCAGACTGTGCGCACACTACATTGTCTTGGTTGCTTTAAGTTACGGGTTTACTCGCCAAATTATGGAGTTCTCCAAGGGCCACACATCAGACTTCTTATGCCTTCTCAGTGCTCAGTGCACCGTGCCCATGTGTGTAGTCAATATACAACACCTAGTTGTCCGGTGAACACTGGGTGAGTGAAATTGATGAAAGCTTCTCCTATTCATTGGGTCACTTGGGGCATATTTTTGCTAAGTTGAATTATTAGTAAAGCAACATCACCCAAAACAGTAAACATCTTGATATCTTTATTTATCTAAAACAGCAAGTTTGTATTTGGAGTATGTTTTTTCAATAATAAATAACAATACGTGATTTCTAACAATAGTTATCTCTAGAGACCAGCGCCACCCCCTGAAAACTGAAACTCAGCATCTCTTTTAATGTGAGATGGGATTTTCTTTAGTTAGAACATAAGCCTCTATTGAATAGAGTGATGTGGTTAATCTTTCTAAATTATACATAGATGCCCATGGGAGCTCCGTAAGATTAAGGCTCTAATGTAATCAATGGCTTATTGCAGCCTACTTGTAAAATGTAACAAGACAACTTTTAAAAACTGACATTAGTATGTTTTCTCAAATTTGATGGTCAGGAATCTTACATTTTATAATTAGAAGTTAAAATTTATGTTTCATATATTTAAATTTGATATATTTCTTAAATTAAATGTTTATATAATTTAATAGTTCACTTCTTTTGTTGTAGGTATCAATTAGAAATAAAAGAATACTCGATAATTGGAAATATCCAATTACAGAAATGTTTACAGTACTAAGTGTCAGTTTTCAAGTTACCTATGCTGTACCATTCCCTTGAGCATCTATTAAACATCTGGGTGAAATGTACTAGATGTGAAGAAAATAGAAACGTGTGGTGTGGCCTTTACAGTTAAGAATTTTTTAATTTTTATGCAGTTTTTAAAGGTTGCTTTCCATTTACAGTTACTACAAAACATTGGCTATGTCCCCCAAGCTGTACAATACATCCTTGAGCCCTTCTTACACCCAGTAGTTTGTACTTCCCACCCCTCGACCCCTACAGTTAAGAATTTAACTGTCCTTTCAGACTTTTTCTGTCTGTCTAAACGTATATATTCTAGAGAGAGAGTTATTTCTACTAAGTGCTTTTTGAAAGTGAAAATCCAGTTGAAGTTTTTAGTAATCTGATTTTTTAAATATTTTAATAAGTCCCCTAACTATAACCAATCCTATTAGTCATTACTACATGTAGCTCCCTCCTTCCCACTGTGTCTGAAACATGCCCACCTGTACCTGCTCGTACCATGTAGACAGAGCCATGAGTGCCCGATGCCTTGGAGAGGCTGTGGCCAGCAGGAAGGCTCTGGTTTGCAGCTGATTTTATTTCTGTCAGCCCCTGAGGTCACACATGGGGGGGCAGACCCCGCTGCGTTCCCTCAGGCAGCCTTTGAACACCAGGCCTAGGACCGAGGCCTTGGACAATCTCTGACCACATTGGAGTTGACAGTATGAATGTGGTCATGGAGCTAAATGGTGTTTCAGAGAAGGAGATTGTACCTCCCGTTTAGTTTTGCTTCACTCCAGGTTACCAGCTGCCCCAGTTTCCACGGGACTGTTCCAATCGCAAGACATGAAGTCCTAGGGCTCCTTTTATGCCGTCTAATTTTCCTGGCACCGGTACAATATCCCAGATCTTGCATGATGGGAGTGAGCTTGGAACTGTAGAGTTTTGCAGGAATTATGAAAGAATCAGACACAGTCGGTGTTATTGATCTTCAGTGAAGAGAAACTCCAGAGTGTTTCTTCCCCTGAACTGGTTTTATTTTCTGCCAATTGCAAACCCCCAACCCCACTTGGCACTCGGCATTTTTTTGTTGGAAGCTGCTTGAGTGATTGTGCCAGTGGTTGCCCTAGGTGTTCATCTTGAGCACTTAAAATGATTGCTTTTGCAGTTGCAGATGGCTGTACCAGCTCCAAACAAAGAAGGTCATGGAGGGTTCTGATTATATAGTGCGATTTCTGGAAGGAATCCGCTACAGATTGTATGATGAAGCATACTGGACTGTGCTGACCTAGGGAATTTTTACAAGGTTAAATCAACCATAAATTGATTTATGGTCTGGGCCTTCTCTGCTTTCCTGATAGTTCCTCTAAAGGGCTTTTGTAGAACATAAAGTGTATGTTCTTATCCATTGAGATGCGCAGCTCCCATGTCCTACGTACGTGTTCGTGTAGGCTCCATGGCTGGAATACACGGGGGTCTGGCAGGCGTGCTCTGCTTTCACTTTTATCTCACAGAGAGCTGGCAGACAAGAACATTGAATTACACTTGTTGTTGGTCAGGACAGACGGTCGTGTTAGAAAATGAGAATCTATGCTACAGATGAGAAGAGAGGGCAGGGGATCAAAATAGCTTCCCAATAGTCAATGACTTTCATTTTACAAAATGGAAATTATATACTACAGGGGGGTTCTTTGTCAATTTTTAAAATCTTAATTCAAAATGTTTAATTTCTCGCTTCAGAATGTTTCTGTCTTTCCCCTTAACCCTACCTGGCATTTTTAAGTTGGTGGACATCATGCCTTGGAGTCAGAATCCCCTTTTTTTATGCTGTTATCGCTACACCTTATGCCACTGAAAGAGATCTAGGTATGATAAGAGACTCTTGGAGTGTGTTCTTATAGCCAAATGCCTGCTTGCTGAGCTATCGAAAATACATGTGCTTCCTTTTCATTCTCTGTTATTAGCCTTGGACAGCTCATTCCAGAGACTGATCAGTCTTGTAATCAGGGTAATACAGGTCTTAAAAAAAAAAAAAAGTGCATTTATCATAGAGAAACATACATAAAATCCATCTGACTGTTGACTGTGGTCAGTATGTTAGGCTATTAGAGAAGGTCCCCACGTTCCCTGTTAAGCATGAAGATATAGTCCCCCCTACTCTCTTGCCCATAATTCGGCAGGAACTGGAGCCTTGATTTTAGGCGCCTTGTGGCAGAACTGAGGGAGAGAGTGGAGACCCCGGGCCATGGTGGGACTCCATACAGTAGGCTGTTTCCACAGTCTTCTGTGCCAGGGAGCAGCTGGTCATATTTGTCCATCCCCTGAACTGATCTTTTCCCTGAAACCTTGGCTTGGATCGTTTCCTGCCAACAACGTGAAATCCTCATGTGTGCCAGGTGAAATGCCGTTCGAGATATTTTCAGAATCCAAGGGTGTTATGGTAGGAAGTGAGGATCACTTGAGTAAAACAAACAAACGAGCAGTTAGGGGTTTATTTCGGTAGGATCTGTAATTTTGAGTTATGGCTCCTTGGGGAGGAAGAGCCGCCCGAGATGGTTATGGCGTGCTACAAGGCGGTTGCCAAGGGACGAGTCCAGATTCCTACTGTAATTTAGCCTTTGCAAACTGAGCTAAAAATATCAAAACACGGTAGTATAGCAAACCCTTTGTCTACTCAGTTTCCTGTCATTTGAAGCCTAGTCCGCATTTCATTTATTTGGTAAAAAACAAAAATCCCAGCTCAGGCTCGATTCCCTGGGCTGCCGCAGAGGAGACCAGGGCTTGCCCTTATCTGCAAAGATTGCTTCCTCGGCGCCCGTCCTGGACTAATAACTATTACTGAGGCTGAAAGTGGAAGAATCCATCTTTCTTTCCCAAATTGCAAAGAAAGCGAGTCCATGACATCACTCTCGTTGAATAAATAATACTGAAAAATATTTGTTTCAATGGCTTTTCAAAATAAAGATGAATTGCTGTTTAGAGATCATCATCATGTGATGGGGAAAGAAAAAATGAGTGTGGGACTGTCCAAATGTTTGCCTCCACCAGAAATGTGATTGGATTCTGCCCTGTTTGTTCTTCCTTTGTTGTTACAGTCATAGCTCATATTCTCTGGCACAGCACAGAGGCCGAGGCAACGGAGACACAATCTCATTAATGATTCAACATGCCACCCTAGTGGCCATTCGAGGGAGTACATGAGGCTGAGGCAACTGAGACGCAATCTCATTAATGATTCAGCATGCCACCCTAGTGGCCACTCGAGCCCCAGTCCACATGTAGATTTGAGATGGACGTTCAGTTCATTGCCTCGGCTCTCTGGGAAAGATGCCCTTACCCCAGGCTGCCTGTGAAAGTCACCTGGGAACACGAGTAGTTACAAAACGCTGTCCCCACCCCTGCATGCTGGGACTTGGTGGGGTGGGGCGCAGGCATCAGTGTTTTCCAAGCTCCGTGTGGTTCTAACATGCAGCAGGGCAGAGAGCCACTGCTTTGGGAGAACTTCCGTGCAGCTTCCTCATCCTGTGATCTCACACCCTGCCCACCTTCTCCGGCTGCAGGGAAGTCTTCTTGCCTCCCGGAAGAAGAGCGGAAGAGATCCCTGGCAATTGGAGTCAGGGATGTAAGACTAAGATTTCTTAGTCTGCGGCAGATCTTTACCTTTCTGTAAAATAAATGCTCCAATAGTGCTGAAAGAGTGGGGGAGAAAAAAGAAACCCAGTCATGCTGCTGTTTTGTATCAGTGTTGGTTCAGCAGCCTGGTCAGCCACGTGGACTTAATGCTTTTGTTTCTACTGGGACCTTGTTCTCCACCACCACCACCACCACCACCCCCGCCCCCGAGGATCGGGTGTTGCACTTCTGACCTCTGTGGATTTCTCTATTGAACTGGTCCTCAAAGCCAGGAAGTTCAGGGCTGGGGCTGAGGTTCTGCTCTTGGAAGCTGTGGAAAGCACTATGGAAAGTAACTTGTCAGAGTCAAGGCATCGTTCCTATGAGAGGGGTGTTCTCAAAGGGTGTGTCCAGTCCCAGCCCAGAGAGGCCAGTGGGCAGTGCCCCTTCCTTGCCTGGAGGGAAGGCCATAATTTGAGCATTCCACTTATTATGGGCCAAAAGCTGGATAAGAAGTGAAAATCTAGAATAAAGTTAAGGGAAAGTTTTGCTCAGACCTGGCTATGATCTAAGGAAGAAAATGGCAGGGTTTAGTTGCCCTAAAGCCGTAAGTTCCAGTAATGTGCCAGGCACTGTTCCAAGTGCTGGGTGTACAAAGCTGTGAGAGAGTTCGCTGACCTTGGCATCCTCGAGTGCAAGGTCAGGCGGAGAAGACAGATAGTAAGCGAACAAAAGCTTGAGAGGTATTTCCAAAGGGAAGTGCATGGTGCTACAGGATGAGACACCTCTAGGGCCCTCCCCTAGATGGGGCCATAGGGCAGCCCACCGCACCTGGGGTCATCCCGGACCTGATGTTGGCTACAGTAGATCTCTGTATGTGGTTACCTCCCCCGGCTGAATGCAGCGTCACCAGTTTCCCGCGTGGAGACGTGTTGCCTTTGACCCGATGCCTCTGGTATGTCAGATTTGCAGTCTGCACTTAGCACCTCTGCTGTGAATTAGTGGTGGAGAAGGGGACTTCCTCACTGACAACAAGGGACAAGCGTGTCTGTGGAAGTTTCTCTGAGGAGAGGACAGAAGCTAGAGAAAGGCAGCTGTGAAATAATCCTAGCATCACCAGCTCCCCCCCCCTTAGCATTACTAGGGGCCTTCCTTCCACAGATAGAGTGACTTAGAAACAAGAGGATCAGACTGATGAAGAGGTAAGTGGAAACATGTGAATAAACAAAAACTCAACAGTGGAGAAGCAGAAGGCATTGCGAGGCGACAGTGACTTTGGCAGACTAGTTGGCATGGAGGATTTACGTCGGAAAACCAGGACTGAAAAATTAAATATAGCCAGATTGGAGGAGGTTTGGGAGTTTAGAGAGCGTTTATGGTTTTGTTTCATTTTTATTTCTTGGTTTGTTTGCTTATTTACTTATTTATTTTCTGAAGGCAGTGGAGGGTAACATATACTTGTTGGGTGAAAGACCAAGATGTTTTCTCATAAAGATCAATGCCACAGAAGTAACACGTATAAGCATAGATGGAGTGAGAAGAAACCAGAAACAGGGAGACCCACTGGGCAGCTCTTAAAATTGTCTGCACCCAGGGCTTCCCTGGTGGTGCAGTGGTTGGGAGTCTGCCTGCCAATGCAGGGGACACGGGTTCGAGCCCTGGTCTGGGGGGATCCCACGTGCCGCGGAGCAGCTGGGCCCGTGAGCCACAACTACTGAGCCTGCGCGTCTGAAGCCTGTGCTCCGCAACGGGAGAGGCCGTGACAGTGAGAGGCCCGCGCACCGTGATGAAGAGTGGCCCCCGCTCGCCGCAACTGGAGAAAGCCCTTGCACAGAAACGAAGACCCAACACAGAAAAATAAATAAATAAATTTATAAAAAAAAATTGTCTGCACCTAAGATTATTAGGGTCTGACGTAGGACATTCATGTCCTTACAACTTACAGTGCCCTGTCATTTATCTTTGGCCAGCAAGTAAGTGTGAATGGAATACTTTCCTTACTGTTGCTTTTATAGTTCCTAAAATTGATACCTTTGAGTTTTCACAAAATAACTACCAATAACTTGACTGTATTTCCTTTAAATATAAACAGGAAAGCTAGTTTTAAATTTTACCATCACGGGGGAAAAAAGAGAAAAAGAGAGGAAGAAAGAAGAAAGAAAGCCTGAGTCAATGGTCTGAAGAAAATAAACAGAATTAGATATTAATATTAGAATGATAAACAGTGTTTATGCTTCTTCCTTGTTTAAAAGAAAGAAAGAAGAGGAAGGTCAAGCAAGACCGCATCGGTCCACTGGGATGGATGTGGGTAAGGCCAATAGTTTCTAAAAGCACTGGTTCAGAAAGATGATTTCCAAGGTCCCTTTTAGAGCTAAGATCCAGAATCTGAGATGTGGTCTCTGGGCTCTCCACCTGTCTTACACGCGGTGGAGCCTGGGAAGTACTAAGAATCACCACTTTTCAGACCTGTAGTTAATTTTAAAAACCACTTTCCAGAGAATAAAGTTTAAGCCTCTGAGACACCTGGTCAGAGCTGGGGTCTGTGTAGCCTTCATCTCCCGCCCCCTGCCTGGACTGTTACCTATTTGGAATATTCTTCCATATCCTTATGAGCTTATCATGTACCACTGAGTGAATAAGGCAGCCTCTGGTCTTGCCCCACTTGAGGGATGGCCCAGCCATCTGGATTCCTCCAGGGTGGCTCAGCTTCCGTGTGGAGAAGACCACCATTAGTTACACCAGCTTCTTGCCTACTCCCCTGCTTCTGTCGCTCCTAAAGTAGCAAAATTGACGGCTTCAGTTCCATGCCTTTTCATATTGCCCGCCTTCTCCCTGGGAGAGGTGATAATGATCAGAAAAATAGCAAAAAGACAGCAGCAGGAAGGAGGAGGAGAAGCCTGGGACCTGGATCCCTGCCATGGCCCTGGCCTCCAAGGCCTTGCAGCTTGGTAGCTAGGGGCAGGATGTGTGAAAGGAATTTGCAGAAGAAGGACCCTGCAAAGCCGTACAAAACACAGAGTAGAAAAAAGCGCCCACCCCTGGCTACCGCGTCTCTCCACGTCAGTGAGCCCATGGGGTACTGCTGTGCAATTACAAATCCGGTGGAATTGTATGACCTTGGGTGGGTCATTTGGACCTTTCTTAATCTGTGTTTCTCACCTCTAAAGCAGGTGCGTTTTACCTAAAGTACAGATTGTTTTAAGGGTGGCGTGATAGGAAGTATATGATAGGTTATGGCAAAATATGAGGAACAATATAAAACATTTGTGGAGGCTCTTATTACGCCTGTACTTTGCTAAATGATGACAACGAATAATGACTTGGTTAGGTAATGAGGGAGCCTTTCAGATACTCAGATTCATAACACATTACATGTCGTAGAAGGAAATCTCGAGTTCTACCTCCAGCAAATACAGTGGTCGTTGGATAAAAAAAAGTGGACTCTGTTCTACGTACTGTATATGAACTTTGCGATATATATCTCCACGTAGGCAAAAAACAACAAAGAAAGGAAATACAATCATTTTAAGTACTTTTTAGTAATATACAAAATCAACTGGATTAGATCAGATTTCAGAATAAAAAATGGCTTCTTAGAGTATTCACTCTTTTGTTCAATCAATGCAAATTGATTTCTGCGTCTTTGGGATTTGACGTAATGGATTTTGACTTGCATTTAAAGTGTGCTGTAGTATTCATGCCTCTGTTGAACACATAGGACATGTTAAGTACACAGTCTTGATCCTTCTGTCATCAGAGGAGCTGTCAGGAGCTCAGGCCTATCCGTGTAAAGAAGCCAGAACCCTGAGCTTTTCCTGTTAATCACTGGCCTCAGATTTGCCTCACTTACAGAAAAGGCTGAAATGTCCTTCATGTGTGTCTGTATCTTTCTGAGCTTCCTCACTTACATTCTTAGAAAAAAAAAAACACCACGTTTTTGAATGGTTTACAAGCAATGTGATAGAGCCCCCCAGTCTGAGGTACCATGAGGTGAACGACCCTCCGGCTCTGCTCCCCAAACCCGCTGTCATGGGTTGACGTCGGTCCCACACGGTGGCTCAGGCCACTTCCCACACACTTGTGAGGGCAGGTGCCACCTGACATAGTGACTACAGCCTACTATTTCAGAGTGACAGAATAGATTTTAATTGAAAAAGAAAAAAGTGTTTTCATCAAACCCTTACTCAACATTCAGCAGTTACTCAAAAACCTCCATTCCAAACTTTGAACCTGGAGCCAGGCCCCTGGGTGGGGCTAGTGGAGTACAGGTCATGGCAGGGAAGCAGCTGGGTCCGTCTCCAGCCTGGGGGTCGTGTTCCCTGTGTCCTCACCCATTTGGGAGGCAGTTTCTGCCCAGGGTTCACACAATTCGAGCCCAAAATGAGCGCGACTTAATTCTTGGCACTGTGTCAAGTTTATCAGCAGATTTTTCTAGAACTGATTTAGCGTGACCAATTTGCTGTGATTTCGTAATACAGTGTGATAGCTAGGATGTATGTGTGTGTTGTTTTTATGCCAAAAAAGATGCTTTTTTTCTTCACCTTTGAAAGGTTAAATCCAATCTTTAGGCACCTCTTACATAACGTCTTTGGAAATTGTATAAATAATTTAGATTGTGACTGGAGCATGAAGCTAGAATTTCACAGTACATATTTTTCCATATCTAAAAGGAAATGGAATTGAATCCAGAATCGTGTTTAAAATTGAATCGGACAAGTAAGTCTCCTTCCAGGTTAGGCTGGATAATCAAGTTAAGTCAAATCATTTGCAGGACTTTCTTTGGAAAATGGGACCTTGTGCAGAGGTGCTAGATACACAATGCATCTGTCTGCATTTTGAAAACCAAAGTCTTGCAGCCTGGGTTCTATTCGTGTTTGGTCTCTTGTTTTACTGCTTTTGTAAATGCAGGTTTGGAATTCCAACTCACATCTGTTATTTGGAGAGAAACCTGGACAAGTTACTCCCTAGTTGTGGCAGCCTCCCTGCTAGCGGTATCATAACTAGCCCATCTCCACCGTTTAGTGCATCCCCAACATAACACGCCTTAGGAAAAAGGAAGGGACAGCGTGTGTTCTCTGAGATCGGTTTACATCCCGCATCACTTAAGCGTGTGTAATTGTAGTTAGTCGCAGTGTTGATATCCGCTACCTAGTAATTAATGTACTTTTCCCCACTTCTGTTTGAGATGTGTTATTAACTTCTCAGATCTGTCCTGCTGCTCCTGATTTAGTCTGTACACAGTGGGAAAAAATCTTGTTTCTTACCCAAAATTGCAGAGCAATTTGATCCAGTTTCTTTTGTTGAAATGCTGAGTTAATTCTGTTTAACCACGGATGATAGTAAAGTTGCACTAACAGCACTTTTTAATCAACGGGAAATGTTTAGCTTGTGTGAGGTGGGAGCTGGGAATCCAGATGGGTGGAGGGGTGGGGGGGCAGGGAAACAATTCCACATGAAAATGTTAACTGTGTGATTAAGCATAAGCTTTTACATGGAGTTATTATGGGATACTAAAGAGACCTTTACTGCATGAACTTGGAGGCAGAATGTAAATGTTCTTGTGTGCCTACTAAAGAGGAAAGCAAAGATATTCTTTCTCTCTCTCTCTCTTTCTCATTCTCTCTTTGTCTTTTTGCCCATTTCCAGATTGCTTTGCAGAAATAACAACCAGATTAGGAAACCTAGGATGAGACTTACCTAGTTGATACTAATCATATACCAAAACCAGAAACTGAGGACAGTTGTTGACGCAGTCTAATAGATAGCTAGACAGACCTGTTTACCCACGTTAGGACGCTAGCACATCATTTCAACTTGCCTTTATTGGTAGAACAATTTGGGTTGAATTTCTCCCCAGTGTGAAATCAGTAGTACAGATTGACTCCACATTAATAATGCAGAGAGAGAAGTTGTTTGCTTGGAAAAACCTAGAACCTGCCTTCTTCTGTCCATGTGGCAGCTCCTCACAAATGTATTGTTTTGAGTTTTACATCACATAGGAGAACGGATGATATGTATTTTCACTTGTCATAAGTTTCCTGATTTTTATTTAGGCTCTTGGGTGTAAATAAGGTGACTATCATTTCCATGAAGACATTGGTCCCAGTTATTTCACATTGCTGTTTCAGAGGAGGTTGGCAAAGATTTTTCACAGCCTGGTTTGCTTTGTTTGTTTCGTTGATTGGCTGTTTTTTTCCAAGAAGAATGAAATAACATGTCTAGAACCTTTCTCTGACTTCCAAGTGTATTCATGTTTATGTATATTCCTTCACTTCTCTTTCTCCCCGCTATTAAAATTCTATCCACTCTTAAAGTAGGATTGCTGTCCTTTGGCCATGCCCATCCTCTCTGGTTTTCTGTGACAGAGTGTACAGTACATGTGTGACAACAAGTGAGCAAAACACAGGAAATTAAAAGGGAGAGAGGACAGATTATGTCCTTCTTACTTTAGATCTAGGACACTTCTAAACCCCCAAATTGTAATGCATTTAAAAAAAAATTATTGATATTGAAATATAGTAGATTTACAGTGTTGTGTTAGTTTCAGGTGTACAGCAAAGTGGTTCAGTTATATATAAATATATATATTCTTTTTTAACATTCTCTTTCATTATAGGTTAATCCAAGATATTGAGTATAGGGCTTCCCTGGTGGCGCAGTGGTTGAGAGTCCGCCTGCCGAAGCAGGGGACACGGGTTCGTGCCCCGGTCTGGGAAGATCCCACATGCCGCGGAGCGGCTGGGCCCGTGAGCCATGGCCGCTGGGCCTGCGCGTCCGGAGGCTGCGTGTCCGGAGCCTGTGCTCTGCAACGGGAGAGGCCAAAACAATGAGGCCCGCGTACCGCAAAAAAAAAAAAAAAAAAAAAAAAAACCATATTGAGTATAGTTCCCTGTGCTGTACAATAGGTCCTTGTTGGTTGTCTGTTTTATATGTAGTATTGTGTATGTTTTAATCCCAAACTCCTAATTTATCCCTCCTCCCCTTTCCCTTTGGTAACCATAATTTTGTTTTCTATGTCTGTGAGTCTGTTTCTGTTTTGTAAAAACGTTCATTTGTATCATTTTTTTAGATTCCACATATAAGTGATATCATGGGATATTTGTCATTGTCTGGCTTATTTCACTTAGTATGATAAGGTCCATCCATGTTGCTGCAATGGCATTATTTCATTCTTTTATGGCTGAGTAATATTCCATTGTGTATATGTACCACATCTTCTTTATCCATTCCTCTGTCGATGGACATTTAGGTTGCTTCCATGTTTTGGCTATTGTGAATAGTGCTGCTATGAACATTGGGGTGCGTGTATCTTTTTGAATTACAGTTTTCTCTGGGTATGTGCCCAGGAGTGAGATTGCACAATCATATATATAGTAGCTCTGTTTTTAGTTTCCTACGGAATCTCCATACCGTTCTCCATAGTGGCTGTACCAATTTACATTCCCACCAACGGTGGAGAAGCGTTCCTTTTTCTCCACATCCTCTCTAGTGCTTATTACTTGTAGACTTTTTGATGTTGGCCATTCTGACCGGTGTGGGGTGATACCTCATTGTAGTTTTGATTTGCATTTCTCTAATAATTAACAATGTTGAGCATCTTGTCATGTGCCTTTTGGCCATCTGTATGTCTTCTTTGGAGAAATATCTTTTTAGATCTTCTGCCCATTTTCTGATTGGGTTGTTTTGTTTTATTTTATTTTTTATTTTTGATATTGAGTTGTATGAGCTGCCTGTATATTTTAGAGATGTAATGCATGTTTGTTCCACAGAGATATTTTTGCAAGTGATGTCTTAGACTCAATGTCTAATACTTACTTAACCTTAAAGGGTTAAAATTTAAGAAATGCACTGTCCCGATATTGAGAGGATCAAAATAATGTGAAGCATCATTTTGAGGAATTAGTTTGGGGGAGGGGGAAGGGCAGGGAGGACAGTGGGGGAAGGATAGGTGATTTTTGTTCTCATCGTTTGTTTTGCTTTGCTTCATTTTACCTTTTCAGTTTTAGGCTGCTTCTTTAAGTTTTATTTTCATGTCTCCCTGGCCTATTTGCTCATAAAAGAGATGGACCAAGGGCAAAAAGGAGGCATTTTTCTTTCATACTACATTGAATAGACATTGGAAGTTATGAATCAGAGCTCTCTTGGGTGAAAAAAATCATTAAGCTTGTCTTCCAACACTGCTAAAAGCTAGTTGCGTTAAAATAATTATTTATGCTGTAAATAAGGGCCAGGTAATCTGAGCTGATGTTGGTGTTACATTGTGTTTGTGTTTAGAAGATTTGCAGTAGTGTAATTAAAAGTAAAGTAGAGTGACTTGATTTTCAGATGCCTTGTTTTTTGTAGAAAGTGCAGGGTTCCAGATAGAAGCAGGGCAGGGACAGGGGAGGTGAATTAATGGTGGTTGCCCCGCTGTGCCATAAGATGGGACATTTGCTTTATTTATGTTTTCTCATGCAATCCCTACTAGAAACCTGTTATATAGAAGTTGTCTCTATTTTACAGAAGAGGAAACAGAGTGGTTAAACAATCTGTCCCAAACACACAGCTCTTAAGTGACAGAGCCAGAATTTGAATCCAGGTCTATCTAGCTGTAAAGACCGTGCTCAGCCATCCTCTCCACACCGTTTCCCAAAGGTGAATTTGGGAAGGCATGTGGCTTGAGATCCGTCATGAAGAGGGATAACTTATTGCCCTCCCACAGCTAATAGTGAATTGGATTTAATGATCACTTACTGTCCAATGAGGTAATGCATTTCCTTCCTACATACTATGGGTTGAACTGTGTCCCCCCAAAATTCATCAGATGGAGTCCTAACCCCCAGTACCTCTGACCTTATTCAGAAATAGATGTAATTAGTTCAGCTAAAATGAGATCGTACTGGAATAAGGTGGACCCCTAATGCAATATGACTTGGTGTCCTTATAAAAGGGAAATTTGGAGACAGACATGCATACAGGGAGCGTGCCATCTGAAGACTGGAGTGATGCTGCCCTAAGCCAGGGAACTGCCAGGAACAAGCAGAGAGGCCTGGAACAGATCCTTCCCTAGCGCCTCAGAGGGAGCACAGCCCTGCTGACACCTTGATCTTGGACTTCTAGCCTCAGAACTGTGAGACAAGGAGTCTCGGAATTTCAGTTGTTGAAGCCACTCAGTTTGTGGTACTTTGTTTTGGCAGTGCTAGCAAACTAATACATCCCATCTCTCTCCGAAAGTCCCTAGTCTCATCCACTCCTTCAGTCCAGGCTGAGCTGTTGGAACTTCTCCCAAGCTGTCTTCACAGACTTATGGCAGATTCTAGAAGCTGCCATCAATGCTGTCTTTTCTCATACACTGCGTACAGCTCATCCCCTCTACATTCCAAATAAGTGTCCTCACCTGTACGCCCAGCAGCACCGTCCCCAGCAACCTTGTCCTCATTGTGTTCTGGAATTCTTATCTTCCGTGCCCCTGTGGATCCTGTAAGTACTCCCTGGTGGAACGTCAGGATATTATAGCTTGAGGATTGATCTCAGTATGTTCTTTTGTCTGGGTCTTTTATTTTGCCTTATATTGTTTATTCACAGATTTTAGAAGATTGCACATTTTGTTTAATTATGTTGGAGACAGACTGGCATTTTAGCTGTTGCAGTCTGTGGGAGAGGGGTTGATAGCAAAAATTATGCGGAGTTTAGATTGTGTTCGGTGAAGGAAGTAGAAATGAATAAAGCTGTTTTACCATGAAAAGTAGGTATTTTGCTTTGGACCTTGAAATGGATTTCTTTTTTCCTTCTTAGCTGGAAGTGTTCTAAGTGCTGCATTGTCTATTTTGTTTGCCTTTTACAAGTCTGACTGTTATAAAAAGGAAATGTGTATCTGTATTTGCAAATTTGAGCCTGACAGCTGTGTTTTGAAGGCTTAATCTGGGATCGAACTGAGATGCAGATGATGTTGAATAGTTTTTCCATGAGGTTGTCAAGTTACACTTTTTAAAAATACTGCTCATGGCAGCTCCTGCCTCCACATAGGGTCTGTTGTGTTTCAGATTTTTAGGTAATAGGCCATTTTTAAATGATCTGAGCTTGCGGAAGCAACGGCTTCTGGTTGCACTGTCCCCTTTGTTGCTCACTTGTAACCACCATCACATGGACAGGGTCCCTTCCCGGCTCTTACTACATTAGCCATGTTTTTGATTAGTTGGGAAAAAAAAAAAAAAGCCCTCACGAAACCACAAAACTTTTTGTCCCCCGTGTCTGCCAAAATGTGGCTGACTTAATTTGAATGAAATTTTAATTAGAAAAATTCTGCCAAGATCCAGCCCTGATTTGAATATTTATAACTATGTTAAGAATCTCCATAAACCTGGGGTCTCATTTGAATTGCTTCCCTGGACCTCAGCCCTGGTAGTACAATAAGAAGGAAGGGACCACATAATGGTGCAAATTGCCCCCGTAGTGGGCAGGAACGGGGTTGGGGGGATCGGATGGGAAGCTGCTACAGGAGGGGTCTCCACTGTTTTAATAGCAGCACTTTGTCCAGATACATTTTTCAGGCTTGTGAGCACTTCGCTATGGAGGTGGGAAATGTATGACTGATGCTAGCACAGTACTTTTTAGGGACAGCACGAGATGCTGGAACACTATTGGTGGGGGTGGGACAGGAAACAAAATCTCCATTCACGTTCATTTTTTCCTAGTTCAAGGCTTGTGTTCTTGGATTTAACTTTCAGAGCCTCAGCTCCTTTATCTCTAGAATTGGAGAAAATAGGATGCGCAGGGCCCGTGGAAGTAACCCACCAGCCCGGTGGGGTCAGCACCACAGCACTGGTCTGGAGCGATGGGTTACTGTGGGTTGAGAGTAGAGATGGTGCTCTGGGGCGAGGCAGAAGAATCAGCCTCTGAACTTAGATTGTTGCTGCCTCTGGCTAGCTCAATGCCAGCGGCCACTTTTCCCAGATCATCCCTTACCCCCAGTGAAGGTACTTAATGTTAAAAAACAAATCTCTGGGGCTTCCCTGGTGGCACAGTGGTTGAGAGTCCGCCTGCCGATGCAGGGGACACGGGTTCATGCCCCGGTCCGGGAGGATCCCACGTGCCGCGGAGCGGCTGGGCCCGTGAGCCATGGCCGCTGAGCCCGCGCGTCCGGAGCCTGTGCTCCGCGACTGGAGAGGCCACAATAGTGAGAGGCCCGCATACCGAAAAAAAAAAAAAGTGCAAAAAACCAAATCTCTGTGGTATGTTACCTCTGTCAGTGTGTTAGTGTAAATGCCGTGTGTCCTGTGCAGCAGAATAAGGTCTTTAAGTAGACAGTGGAGTTCTTATTATGGTCTGCTTTGATCTAGGAGACTAGAAATGGGAAACCCTAAATATATATAGAGATCTAAATATATATCCCCTTCAGAAGATTTCCTGGCAATCCTATCCTATTTCAAACAGCCAGAGCAACTGAGAAGACCCTAATGGTGGAAGGGGGTGGGCGGTAAGTTTCCCTGCAGTGGTTCAGACTCACAGCCCCCTCTGTACTTCCTGACTGCTTGCTGTTTCGCACACACTGAGCTCTTACTGGCGTTTCTCTTTCAGAGCTAAGACTCCACTTTCCCATCAAACACCAGCTATTTCTAAGCAACCTCAATTGCATTTAGTAATGTTTATGCAAAGGAGCATAGGTTGTACAGAAACCTTCTCTGCATCTGAAAATAAATTTGTGTGAGGGTTTAGTGAAAATGTTTTTAAAAAAGAAAGAAAGAAACATCTGCAGTAGTGATTTGTTCTAGAAAATGTAGTCAACAGGTAGGGCTGTGACTCCTGGGATAGAGGTCTCTGGTGGACAGGAGCCAGGCATCCTGCCCCTCCGTTCCCCCAGCTTATGCTGCGGCCTGTCTGGTCCTCCTCCCAGAGGTGTGGAGCTGTCCCCACCTGGTTCTTCTAACCACCCTTGGCTGGCACAGATTTTAAAGATATTGCAAATTTGGAAATGTGAAAAGTTTCACATTCGACTTAGTATTTTTTTTCCTTTGCATGTGGCATTGAGATACCAGGTCCCATTCATATGTTCACTAAGGAAAAGAAACAGAAATAAGGTAAAGAAGTGGTGACGAGAAGGAGGCAACATGGGAGGTAGATTAGAGTCGGGGAATCCCGGCAAGAAAGCCTACCCTGCATGGATCCCATCAAAGGTGGAGTTATGTCATACTTGCTCTCACTCCAGGCCCACCAACAACTCGGGCTCCATCCTCAGGGAATAAAACCTTTGCATCTACTATAGAAGGTTGTGTGTGTGTGGTGTTTGCACATCAGTTGGGACCCAAAATGTTTCCTTCTTGCAGCCCCTACAAAATAAAAGTCTCCACAGGTGCCTTGGCAACTGCAGTTGCTGGGTGGTGCCATGCCTTTGTGGGAAATCTGTATTTCTTAGATTGACTGAAGCCTTTGAGTACTAACTTTGATGTGCTATGTTAACCATTTGGAGACATTTTACAGTTGTTGTCAAAAGGTTGACTGAGGTCTCTAATGCAACATGAGGAGTTGATGGAAGCTTAATAGAGTTTACCAGTTGTGCTGATGTGTGAATGACAGCACCACAAGAACCCTTGGCCCAACAGATGGAGGCTGTGTGCACTGTTCGAATGAAGGTGGCAAGGAGTAGAATGTAGTCGTGCATTTTGTAACAATTTGGAAAGCACTTGAATTGCATACGTCACCTCCAGTTGGGAAACTTTGCCCCGCTGCTCACATGTGTGTCATTGATTTAGTCACCATTTTATTCACCTTGTAGAAAGTACTTTTGATTTAGGAGTTTTGCACATTGGCCCCATTCCTCAGTAAGAGTGGTGGTATATTTCAAGATACCACACGTGTAATTTGGTTTTAGACCTAGGCCAGGCCTAAGCTTCTAGGGAATTAGCCTATATTCCCCCAGGGTGTAGGAATAGAGTCTTGCTAGTAAGGCAGTTATGACACTGAAAGGGATGAATCTTTGAGTTTTTCTCTTTGTCTTTGTTGTTATGTTTTTCATGTCATTTGCCGTTGTGAAAAAACATCAGTCATACTCCTTACATATCTGGACACATATTTATGTTCCTATATGTAAAACCCAACACGTTTGTGCATATATGTAAATATGCATATATATAAATGCAAGAAAGAGGGAGAGAAGAAAGAAGCAAGAATAATGAAAATGAGAATGCTGTTTAAGTAAACTGGAAACAATGCAGAAGTTGGTGAGCAAGTAGAGAGGAAATGATGAGTGAGTTAAGAGAAGAGGATGGTACAGGTGGTTGGTTAACAACCACCAGATGCTGGTGTTTTTGGTAAAATACAACATGTCTTGGTAGAACAAGATCTAATCATAAGACTCGAATGGCAAGAACACAGAGTGGGAATCCAGAGATCACAGTGGGTTCATCCACACCCCTTCATGAACTGTGTGTAGCCCAGCTACGTGCCAAGAAGGGTGCTGGTCCCAAGGTTGCAGAGATCAAAGATAGGGCTGGCACTTGAGAGGCTTACAGGTTTAGGAAGGGTATGGGGTAGCTTTATAGAAGCAAAGATACGGGTGAAGGTTCCTCATGTTACTCAACATTAGATTCTGCTTTGATTGTGCTGAAGAGTTAGTACAAGGAAGTAGTCCAAGGTCAGAAAGGATGCTAGTTGTTCTACAGCTCATCAAAGCTGTTTTGTCCACAGTTGATTGTTATATTTTACAAGAGAGTAGGTGAAGCCCTATTCGATCACCATCCAATTCTCTGACATCTTGAAAAACCATCTGGTCTATTCTGAGGTCACATCCCCACCCCACCTCTGAGAACACCCACTGGTCTGCAAAGGAGAAACACAAAACACTCCATGATTTTCAAGGGAGATGTTATGGGCTTTTGCAAAGATTAATATTTTCTTCCAAGCTTCAGCTTAAGATAGGAGAAATCTGTAAATCACCCCATTGTTTGTCTTTCGTATGTTTAATTTGTGTGGTTTTTCTCTGTGGTCATTGAGATGGGGCCAACTTTAGCTTAACAGATTCCTAACAGCAGATACACTAAATGCTTTCCAAATGTTTCCATTGTACCATAAAAAAAAATGCACCATATATCTCCCAGCCTGTTGAGGAAAGCTTGTCCACCAACCTCTTATACGAGGGCTGTATCCTCAATGAAAAATCGACGTGTGGAAGGGTATGAAAGTGATATCCTGTGTCAGCTCACCAGGAATGATAAACTTGGCTTTGGAAGTTTGGAATGCATAGTCCTGCTGCATCGTCTCCAAACTTCTGAATAGACTTTCTTGTCTGACAGTGTGGTAGGGGTCATTGGCAGGGTCACAAGATGTGTTATCTCAAGCATATCCTGGGGTATGTTTTCCTGGTGGCCTTGGATTCACAGATTGTATATTTAAACGTATCTCCGGTTGGAATGTGTGCAGCGCTGGTGTTTATCACACTCACGGGCTGAGGAGGCCTGGTGTAAGCTGCTGCCCACGTGGGGTGGCTTCAAGGGCATCGACTCTATAGGCCTCTCTCTTTCCTGGAACTGCCTTACGTGGTCTGAAATTCCACCAGGAAGGAAGACAGGATACACTGTCCTCAAAGAGCCACTGTTTAAAGTCATCTGGGAGGAGCCTCACGCATTTCTTACCGTTTAACGGAACACAACCCCGAAGGCGGCAGGTGAAGTGCGGGTCAGACCCCGTGGTGGGGAATGAACGGAAGGGGGGTGTCAGGTGGGGGATATTTTAGGCTGAGCCCCAAGGTCAGGCTCAGAACTGACAGGAGCCCGTGGGTGGCCAAGGTGGGACTGCCACGCCCACCTCCTCCTCCCTTTTATCTCTTGTCTCTCTTGCTTGTCACCTTCATATCCGTCCTCCCATGGACCCTCCCCTCACTCCCTCAAAAGGGATGCCTGCAGCAAAAGTGAAAGACAAATCCACTAGAGGGGAGTGAGTGGGAGGAATGCTGTTTTGGAAAAGAGACTCTATAAATGCATAGTTAAGCTCTAAGAAGCAGTTCCTTAAAGACTGTGTGGGATTTAAAGAAGAAACAAGATTCCAAGAAACAAGCATGAGGTAGACCCTGCAGATGAAATAAATGCAAATACCATCCTCGCATCACGAATGTCCTTCTTCATCCCACCCTCTTCGTGCCTCTATCTTAGAAGAGAAAACTGAAACAGAGACAGAAAGAGAACCTGAGAGCAGAGGAGAGTCAGGGAGACAGATAAAGGAGGCCAGTGGAGAGGAAGGCATAGGGGAGGAGTAAAATACCTTAGGACGGGGCGACCCTCATGTTCCACGGCATGCCAGGCGAATGCAGATGGTGACTTAGACCAGGGTGCAGGGTTCATCCCCCAATACCAGACCTAGCCTCTTGTCCCGAGAAATGATTTGAAGTTCCAATGCATATTTCATGTGCAGGATGATGAAATCTGGGAGAATAAGCCAACTGGCTGGAAATGTAACTGCATCCAGGCTGGTCCTGCCACATCTCCACGGGCCTCTGACGTAGTTCCTTCATCCTGGAGGCCAATTAGCAAAACTTAACACTCTGCTTTTCTGCAAGTTCCTGACAGACAGCCTGGGTTTGGGCAGATGCAGGATAACCAAAGCCAGCCTGCCTGCTGGGATCAGGAGAGAGAGCTCAGTAAAAAAGAAAGAAGGCTAATTTCTTCCTGAGCCCTCAGGGTGATCTCAGGACAGAAAATGTTTGCTGGCTTTCTGAAGAGTGAATAGAGCCCAGAGAGTGATGACGACATGGATGACGACGGTGAGATCTCAATGTTCTAGGATGGCTGACCTTTGAAGGGCTGACGTGCATTCGTCCAGTTTGCATCAACTCACTCACCTGCTGCTGTTGCCCGGCCAGAGGAAGCAGGCTCTTGGTGACCACCCCCGCACTTGTAGCCCAGGATTAGGGCTTAAATGTCGGACAGGACAGTGGTATATGTTGGAGCTGGTCCACCAGTTTTCAACAGCCTATTGTGGGTATCTTTTCCAAAGTCACATTCAGAAACATCACTCTGGTAGCTTGAAATTTCATGGTGGGAGTATTTACACCACAGAAATTGACAAGTGCTACAAATTAGGACTCCCCCACCGCCAAGAGCCCTTTACCCACATGCCACTGGGCAGGAGACAAGTGTGATGACAGCCTATCGTTATGTTTTTAAATGATAGTCATTACCCATTTTTAATCACTTTAGAGCCTCATCTTGTTTTCTGTGAGAGTGTATGTTTATGTGGGTGCTGCCCCCCAACTCGATTCCCACGTAAAGCATTCGCCATCCTTTAGCTGCGAAGTAAAATGAGAACACATTTCCATTTTCAAAGTTTGTTTAAGAATTTTGCAACAAGTTGAAGGAAATCACGTCTGCTCGGCTAAGCAATTTTGATGTCTGTTGATAGCCAGACAGCCTGGAAAATGGTCTTTGCCTCAGCTCACCCAATGTGCAGGGGACAAGCTGGCTGCTTCCAAAGGTCTATTGTGCAGGACTCAGTGGCGCAGCCATGAGAGAGAGGCAGGTATATGATTTAGCCGTCTTTGCTCTGTCTGCCGTGCTAATGAGGACGTTGCCAGACAGTCTTGGTGTGGCTTTTCTATCAACACTTGGGTCATTTCTTCTCTCCCATCCCTCGGGGGCACATGCTAGAAGGTAGACAATCACCAGTTAGATTTTAGAAAGAGCTTCCAACCAACCACATGGAAATTGTGAGAAACGTGAGGATGTCTGAAACCTCCTTAGCATGAAACGCTGAGATTTCCTTTGCTTTTAAATTGTGTCTCTTAACATATGGAGACACATGGTTTTTGTGACAATGGGTCTTTAAGCAGTATCTTGGGAAATAGGAGAAAGGAAAGGGATCCAACTCATTAATATTTTCAATTCCAAGAATGTGCACACTCATTTCTCATAAATGAAGAAACTGGGGATCTGGGGTCTGTGGCTTCCCCAAGGTCAGCACACAGGAACAGGACCCCAGACCTCCAGGCAGCATGGGGCCACAGCAGCACCTGCCTCTGCTCACACGCCCACGTGTGAGCACCAGCGGCAGCAGGGGCCGTGCCGAATCTTCTCCATGCTTCTCACTTCACCTGACTTGCATTGAACATCTGCTGGGACAGGTACGGCCGAGCGCCTGGAGGATGGCGAGGACAGGAGGACCCTACCCTTGTCTTGAAGAGGCTTCCGGTCTCATCCTGCAGATAAGAAATAACCCCAGTAAAAAGAGTGTTTTAAGAACTTTGGGTTTGAAAGACAGGAGAAAGCATATTTGATGGAGGCATTGGGCCGTCCCTGGGACTCCCCCTATGGGGAGCGTTAGCTAAAGGAAGAAAATAAACCTCTAAAGGTAAGGGCTAGAGGGTGGAGTTTTTCTTACATCAGATTTGGTACTAAAAGAATCACAAGCCACCTTCTGGAATGATCTTTCAAAAGGCTTAATGTCTGGGCGCCTAGCCCTGGACAGAGCACCCTTAAGGAAAGTGTGGGCGTGACGTGTGAATACATATGGCAAAGATGGTCTTCCCTGTAGCACTGTCAGTTCGCGTCTTCTCTCTACCCCTAAGAATAAACAGCAAGGACCTGGACTTGGAGTAGAAAAAAGAGAAGAAATCAGTCTCCCATTGGAAGCCCCACTGCATTATTGGAGGCATCACGGTATAAGACAAAGGAAGTGGACTTTGGAGCAGAACAACCTTGGGTTCTCAAAGCCAAGCCCGCCCCCCACCGCCACAACCACAGCTATTAGCTGTGTAATGTTGAGCAATTCACTTAACCTCTCTAGGCCTCAGTCTTCTCATCTGTAAAATGGATAATAGTAGCCCCCTGCCATGGAGGGTGGATGTGAGCTTCAATCACTCAGTCAGTGAGTGTGCAAGGACAGTGCTAGGTCCCAGAGATGACGTTTGTAAAGCGTCTGGCCCAGATTTAAACACCCGGTTGCTGATGTGAGTGCTGTATCCCAAATGGGGGGCCTCATTCATGCTGCAGTTTCTCTTTACTACTTGATATAAGTGGAATAGCAATGCTGATTCTTCTGCTGGGGCTTCTTTGTCATTTTCTCAGTTTCACTAATAATGTAAAGACGTTCCTCCTAGGCTGGCAGAATCTGCTTAGAGGCATTTGTGAGATCTGGTGTGAACATGTGTGTTGTAGGCAGAGCCCCTGGGACGCCTCTTGGGCACCATCAGCCTCGTGCTTCCAAGCTGTCCACTCTCCTACTGCCCAAGTCAGCAAGGTGCCCTGAGCTCTGTTCAGTGGACTTTAGACTGTCTGGCTTTGGGAGACACAGGTTCTGAGGCCCAGGACCTGCTTTGAGCGTGAATGAGCCTACAATGATATGGCCAGATTTTCCTTAGGGAAGAGTTTACCATGTGGTTCTGGTCCAAATGGACTTCCCTCTCCTCGCCAGAAACAGGACTGGACCTTAGAAGCAACCGGAATCCTGGTGATGTTTGACTGGTCCAGCCTTTCTGATTCTCTCCTGATTTCATTACATTGATGGATGGCCACCTGGGTTTAGACTAAAGAACTCCACTCCATTTTGACATACTAGCCTCCACGGTTTAAACATTCTTTGAATGAAACCACTTAGCCACTTTAGCTTCAAAAAGTGTTCCTTGAAATAGGCCCTAGGGGGTATATCCTCATGTCTAAGTAGCTTACTACTGCATAAACCCAAGAAGGAAAAAAAGACAAATGGAGACAGCAATTTCTTTCTAGCTCCTTGGTTTTCTTTTAGCCCTTGTCGTAAGGATGTTATTTGGCAAAATACAGCTTACTGTCCTCAGAGTTATTCATGTCTCTTCCTTTAAGTCCATAGGGATGGCTTAACACTTAAAGAAACGTCAAGCTTTTTGACTGTACCCCAGTGGGAGTAAAAGTCTTGATGAAAGAATAGTCCGTCTTGTTCTCTGTTTCTCTAACTCACTCTCCTACCAGACGGTAATGCGTCCAAGGATGACTGGGGATGCACTGGAGAAGGGCCAGGGTCAGATCGTTAAGTGCCCTCTTGTCAGCGTAGTCCCGCAGGAGGGCGGGAAGTGGGCCTGCTCCCCCATCAGGCTGCCCTGAGGCTGCTTTTCTGGGCTCTCACACAGTGTAATTAACAGCTACCAGGCAGGCACTTGCGTTTTCTGCCGTGCATTATGGTTATATCAGTAGTGACGATGACTACCATGGGCAGAGTGCCTGCTGTGTACTGTGCGCTTCACGGGGCATTTTGCTTGTCTTCCCCACCACTGCATGGTGCAGAGAGAACCTCCATCTCTGTCTCACCAAAGAGGAGGAACCAGGAAGGACTAGGGTGGGAGCACAGGCAGCAGCAGTGGAGTATGGAGGAGGGACATGTTCCAAGCTCAGTGGGTAGCAGCATTGCATTCTGGGTAGTCTGATTGGCTAGGACCAGGACTTTAGCCAGAGTCCAGGGCGCCACCTCCGGCAGCGGCTCGCAAGAGGGCAGCACCTCCTCAGTACTCCAGGACCCCAGTCTTAAGGAGGCAGCAGTGGCCTCCCTGGTGGGACTGGGGCTTCTGATGGGTCGCCAGGATCGGTGAGGGTTGGCTCAGGAGTCAGGTGAGCCGGTGCCTGCAGGTTCAAGCTCCCCACCTGGCAGGACTGGGACAAGCCAACCTTGGCAGGAAGATGGGGAAACCCCTTGATGGACTGCCAACTTGGCCCCAGTCCTATGACCATAGGGTGGAATGGACCTTAAAAATCAGTTAGTCCAACCTCTTCCTTTCCAAATGAATAAACCTAGACCTGGCAAAATAAAATGACTTACCTCAAATCCTGGAGGTGTTTTAGGGGCAAGGCTAAACGAAAACCTGGCTTTCTGCTTCCTTTTCCCACTTTGCTTTTCCCACCTGCTTTTCCCACTTTGCCACCCTCTGCCTCTACTTTTATCCTAATCTTACAGCTGAGGCACCAGTGCCACAGCACAAATGAGGTGATTAGAACCAGAATCCACATCTCCTGCTGAGTGGCCACAGGGATTCTCTTCCCACTGGCCTCACTTTTAGGGACTGACCCAGGCATTTCCATTGAAAACATTTTTAAAATACATTTTTTTAACCAAGTAGTTTAAGAAACAATATTCACCTCGGGAGAGAAAACATAAATGAAAGGAGGGTTGCTGTCAGGCGGTGGAGAGCATTTATTGGAACCTGCTGCGTATAAAACTAAGTACAAGACACTTTGAAATTGCAGAAAAGACCTGACCTCGCTCTAGGTAGCTTACCGTCTAGCTGTTTGCTGTGTTTCTTTTATTCCCCTTTTTCCTCTAATTTGAGTCATCTCTTAAATATTGTTTTCAATTTCTAATTTTAAGACCAAGAAACTTACAGCTACGAATTATTTAACCAGCCAGAAGTTGAGTGTTGGAGGCTTACCTGTTCTTCTGTGCACTGGCCACTTGTAAAGCAAATGAGGTCCCCATGTGGTGCTCCGGGTGTCCCTTTGGGTCCCTCAGTGTCCTCAGGAGAGTGAGCAGTGGCGACAGACTCTTCTGGGTAGTTTGAATTTCTCTGGATAGTTTAAGAAAGAGGAAACATAAGGGTTACTAGGAAAATGTATGCATACTTTTTCTTCTATATTTCCTGCATGTGGGAGTATTTTGTAGGGAGTAGTATGTAAGCCATAGAGATCCACATTGAAAGGGCAGAAAGATCTATAATTTGGGTGGAAAAGGCATCTGCGTTTGTGCAGTGGTTATGAATTTCCACATTCGGGGAAGAGCTAGTGAATCACCAGATGTCTTTTTCTTTTAAAGTGAGGCCTGTAGGGAAGAGGAAAACAATCGTGAGCGAGCGTAGCGATATTAAGAATAAATAATCGTCTTTTACAAACAAGAAGAGCGTTCATCCTTGGGACTCTGCAGCTTTGAAAGCAAGACGCATTCAGCTAGGAATTGTTTGAAACGATTGGAAGTTTTCTTTTATCACATTCAGCAGGGGATTGAGAGCCTGCTAAATGGTCCTGTAGAGGTTTAAAATTCATCAATATCACAAAATGAAGGTAAGAGGCAGGTAGCTCCTTATACCATGGACCAGAATGCTTTCTGCCGGATAGGGCTGGGTATACTTTTTAACGGCCCTTTTGAAGCTACTATGGAAGTAATTCATCTTGTTTTATGATTTAGAGCCAATTCAAAATTTCTAAAGACTGTTTTTGTTTCAGAACCCTGAAGTCTCATTTTAGGAAGATAGTGTCTGATGCTTCATGTCCCCCCCGCCCCACCTCTCTTTTCTCTTACAGTTAACAAAGATCTGCTCTGAGCTTCCAGGATAGATTTCTCACACCACATCCACTTAGTGACCAGCACATTCATCTGCGGGGGCAGAGCTATAGACATGGCTCATACAGGGAACAATTCAGGCTGACCTGCTTAGCAAAGCAAGAGCAAGATTGCTCAACTGATCACTGACACTGATTGAGACCTTCCATGTGTAGCATCAGGTTGTCATCCTGGGCTAGGTGAACCAAGGATGCCAAACTCCATGTTAAGGACAGTGGTACCCAGTTGTAATTTCCTGTCCTTTATTATTATATCCATTTTGATTGCAAGGCATATCTGCTCTTAGAAAAACATGATGTTTACTTGTATATTGGTTTTGAGCATAGGGTTATACTTCCTAAAGTACTAATGTGACAAACTTGAAAAGACATGCATGAAATAGGACTTTCTGCAGAGCTGTGTCACATTGCTTAATGTGATAAATGGCCAGGTAGCAGGACAACATAAGAATGGTTATAAAAATCAAAAACTTCAGGCAGGGCCTTGAAGAGTTTAGGTGGGTTCGGTATCGTTTGCAATTCATCAGTTATGCCAGGTAGATTATTGACTAGGCCAGAGAATCTTCACTAGGCTACATGTCAAAATCATCTGAGGAGCATTTTAAAATTAAAATCGCAAGGCCCCAACGCAGGTATGGAATCAGTATCTTTAGGGGTGCAGTAAGGAAATCTATTTTTCACAAGCATCCAGGTGATTCTTAAGCAGGTAACCTGATACTATTCCAGGGCCTGCACTCCTGCATCCCATGCATTTCAGAACCATTAGACTCATGTGAACCTCAGAAAAGACCTGTGCGTCCCAAGCCTGTGCTCCGCAACGGGAGAGGCCACAACAGTGAGAGGCCCGCGTAACGCAAAAAAAAAAAAGGATCTTTAGTTAATTCAGCACATCACTTAAGGCAGACTGTGTGCTGAGCACTGAAGATGCAAAGGCT
The DNA here is from genome assembly GCF_963455315.2 of Globicephala melas. Taxonomy (NCBI): domain Eukaryota; kingdom Metazoa; phylum Chordata; class Mammalia; order Artiodactyla; family Delphinidae; genus Globicephala; species Globicephala melas. The sequence goes on from NC_083321.1 coordinate 89,083,718, forward strand.
CAGTCCTTACGGAGTTCAGTCATTGAAACAGGTGCTACTACATTATAACACAGTGAGGCTGTGACGGAGGCGCCAGCTAGTTGCTATGGAGACAGGGAGGAGGGACTGACCTGCACACCTCTACACCTCTAGATCCCTTCTGTTATGGTTTCCATGGGCTTAGAGGATCCTGGGGCCAGATTTTAACAGTTAAGACCAGGATAGCCCTGGATCAGCCCTCCTGTGGTCCTGATTGATTTTCCCTGGAAGAAAAGAATCCAGCAGTGTCACTTTTTGCAGAGTGTAAGGGAACATCGTGCGCTCCGTGCAGTCTGGTTTGTGCCAGTCCTCTGTGCCCATAGTTGGGGTCTCCCGGAAGGTCCCAGCATGGCCTCCGAGTCCAGAGCACACAGCAGGAGGAAGGGGACTGCTCACGCAGGGCATGGTTATGAAGCTTACATCACAGTTGGTGGTTTCTGGAAGGCTGTGAGAAGCAGAAGAATCAGCATGTAGGGTGGCTGCTTCCTGAGGCTCTTTCGAGGCCTTTGTTACACTGCACTAATATGTCATCCAGTTAGTTCCATCTCTTTTCTCTCCCCTGAAGGCACTTTTCTTCTCGACTGCAGTTCTCAGCTCTTTTCTTTGACCCGTTCTCACCTTTGAGGCTCTGCCTCTGGCACCTGGCCTCTCAGGGAGTTCCCCATCTCTGAACTGTATAGCAAGGCCTTTCGCTAAGAGGCAGGAATAAGTCAGACTCAGCAGACTTTCCTGTGGGGAAACTGGACCCAGTACCCTTGATTTCAGATCTTGGTCTCTGGGTCATTCTCTCTTGTGATGTTACAAAAGTCTTGGTCTAAGACAAAGGCCAACCCGAGACTTGAGCCCATTTTGGTCACTTAATACCCTCGCCGCAAGGGTTCAGTGAAAAAGGATGATATAGAAGTCAAGGAGTCTTTGATGTGGTAGGTTTTGTTTTTGTTTTTTTTTTCCAGCTTTAAAAGCTACCTAGAAGTTTGGGGAAAAGCTGAGGTGTTACCATCACCTCGCCTTACATAGGAAGCAGGCGTGTAACTCACAGTTCAGTGGCTTTTGAGACTGACATTGTGCAGACTGGGGATCTTGGGTGTGTGTGTGTGTGTGTGTGTGTGTGTGTGTGTGTGTGTGTGTGTGTGTGTGTGTGTGTTGGTAATATCTTGTAGACTATTCAAATTGTGTCATCTGGCCTGAACGGACTCAGTGAGAAATGCTTCATGAAATGTAAATCTATGGGTAGCCCCCATAACAGAAAAGAGGAAGAGGGAGTAATCGCTTATACCTCCAGAGAGCAGGATGAAATTCAGACGTGGACTCTTTGCCCCCACGGGAGTTTAGGGAGTGCTGCTGGGATTGTGAGCTCTTTTTGCTCTATAGCCATTTATTCTGGTGATTCTGTCTCTTTAGGAGACTTGGTTGTCAGGTTGTTACTGTTTAATAGCTTTCTTATAAGATACTGGCACCTTTAAAGGCCCAATAGTGAGGCTGACAGCTATGACTTGTTTATAGAAATAAAGGCCTTGTTACAAAATAAGGTATAATGCAAACGTGAGGGCTATCTATCCATATGTATCCGTGCTTTTTCTATTTGGCCAAAGTTTGTTGCTGTCGTTGGGTGTGTAGGATTTCTGTCTGTCTGTCTGATGGAAATATTCAGAAGGCCAACCCTGAGAATTGGGGGTGGGATGGGAAGAGAGACGATGAGAGGGGAATAAGGCAGGGACTCCATTACACAAAAGATAAGCGTGTTGGGGAGACCCCGGTCCATGAGAAATGAGTGGCCCATTCTGTCACGATCCACGGTGCTAAGAGACCTGCTGAGTTACCCCCAGGACGACCTAGTCATCCTGACGGCAGACAGACGCACTGTTGCTTCTAAGGCAGCCACGGTTCCAGCCTTGTCTGTCTGCACCGTTAAAGCCCTGCAGCACGAAGTTTGTTTTGGGAGTTTCTGGTGGGGACGTAAGAAAACTAAAAGTTACACGCAGCACGAAACAGCATCATCGTGTGTGAGCTCTGCCAATTTAAATATGTTCAGATCGCCACTAGTGTTAGGGCTCCTCGGGATTGTAGCTGTCAGTCCAGTTTGGAGTAGAAACGAACGTTTCCACTCGCAAGTTTAGCCACTGAGGAGACTGACTGTAAATTCAGTGGTCGGTGACCTGAGTTTAAGGAATCCAGTTTTACCTGGTCACTGTGACTTAACATCATCTTGAAAGTTCGAAAGTTAGTTCCCAAGGGGAATTTGCTGTCCAGGAGCACAATGTGAGGAAGGAGTGTGAGTGTGTGCGTGTGTGTGTGTGTGCACATTTTCTCCCCTGTGCCCTGCCCAAGTCCCTTAGTTAGACTTGGTACTGGAACCAGCAGGCAGGAATCACAGTGGACACTAAATCCCCATTGCCAGGAAAGGGGTTTGGTCTCCTGAAGTTGAGAGGAAGTTTCCCATAAACCTCCCCTAAAGAGAATTTGTCTCTTGGCAGGTTTTTCCTTTTTATTTAGATATGGATTCAGGAATAATGGTTTAGTTACTTGGTTTTAAAGTTGCTCATAGAACTAGAGTTTGTCACCTTGAAGGGGAAGTTAAGAAACATTGCCTTTGTGAAATCCTTCCAAAAAGATTCTGCCACCATCAGATGAGATGGGTTTGTGTTTGTTTCTCACGGGTGAGCATCATACTTGCCTCTGACCTTTGAACTGGCTCCTTGGGATCCCACTCATTTCAGTCCTTGAACTTGAAATGGGCTTTGATAAGCCCATTACGACATGGTGCCATGGGGGGGACTCCCTTTAATCTTTCTGTCTTTGATTTCTTAGACTGGGATTCAAAGGCTCTCCTGCCTATTGGATAAAGCAAAGTGAGTTTGTCAAGGACAGTTGGGTTTGGATTGGGCGAGGGAAGGAGTCTAAGTGAATAATGAAAGAATTTAGTGATGGTTGCTCAAATAAAAACCCTACTACAAAAACAAAACCCAAACAAAAGAACTGTAAGGGATATATCATAATGGGCTCACTCCATATTGAATGTGTATGACTTACTGGCAGTTCTTTAGGGTTGTAGCATTATCATGGGCAAGAAAGGAGCATAATTAACACACATGGAAGGTCTCAGCTACCAAGATGAGGGGGAATGTTACGTGTTTGGCTGTTTTTTATCCCAAACTCCCTGTTCCTACCCAGCAGACCATTTTCCCAGCCCTCCAACAAACTCTGTCCACATCATTGATTCATTATAACTTGGAAAGACTGATAGCAACGTAGAGTTGCTGGCTGTCAGTAGGCACACACAGCAGAAGGTAGAAGTACCAAGAATGAAAACGTCGTGTCAGTCACCAGCCTGGGCTGGGAGAATCCCTGGGGGCTCTTCTGGGTCCCTGAAATCACACTGTGTGAAGACAGAAGGAGGCCACAAATGTAGCCAAAGGACTTTTTAACTGAAAATCAGAAAGTAATGTTCTGTAATTGTATGGATGGATGGATCCTAAGGTTGGCAGATGTAGTACCACAGACTCAGAACCAGGATGTACTTCAGATGTGCCAGGACCACCCCACGGCCACCGTCTGCCGCTGCCCCTCCGCCACCCCACCTGGGCTGGGGCTGCTCGCACTTCTAAGTTCCTGGTAAGCCATAGTGACAGATATGGCATTTCAGCTCTTACCCTAATTAATGGTGCCAGTGACAGCTTTCTTTTTTGTTCACTAATTCAAGAAAGTAATACAATTATTTCCCAGATAACGGATATACTATTTGTAAAATGATTATTAAGTGGCTGAGTTTTCTTCTGTTCTATCTCCTTCAAAATTTTGTGTAATATGGTTCTATGTATTAATCAACAGGTCAGGTACTGTCTGATGAGGGGTGACAGTGGCCAAGGGAATAGGGAATGGACTCTCTGTCCTGCAGAAGAGATTATGACCTCTAATAAGAATCTCTTTACCATGGTGCTCTCCAGATGGCCTCTTAAGGAGAGTGAGTGCTTTGAGAGAACACTGGCCGAGGAGCTGCATGACTAATCCGGTTCAGATGCACACCCTGCAGAGGAGCGAAGAGCCAGTCACAACTTGTGTCGGCAAAGAATAATTCTAACACTCACATTTTTTTGGTTTTGTTTTTTTTTTGCGGTACGTGGGCCTCTCACTGTTGTGGCCTCTCCCGTTGCGGAGCACAGGATCCGGACACGCAGGCTCAGCGGCCATGGCTCACGGGCCCAGCCGCTCCGCGGCATGTGGGATCTTCCCGGACCGGGGCACGAACCCGTGTCCCCTGCATCGGCAGGCGGACTCTCAACCACTGCGCTGCCAGGGAAGCCCTAACACTCACATTTTAATAAAGCATGATACGGCTTATCCAGATCCAAATTGGGGGTTCAGCAGTGACCCATAGATGGGAAAGTCCCACTTACAGCCTCTGCTTGATCCCTGCTGGTGGCCACCACTGATACTGAGCTCTGGTGGCTGCCGGATACATCGAGGCCAGACCCATTGGTGGCAAGCAGAGGGGCTAGAAGGATTCAGTTCAGGGGCAAAGGCAGGGCTGCAGCAGGGAGAGGCGTGTGGTGTGGCGGGCTCAGAATTCAAGCAACCTGTTTCCAGCCCCTGTTCAGAATCAGTACATCCAAGAGTAGATGGTGTTTTTCTCTACTTATGTACTTGTCTCCCAGTTCATCCAGCACAAGAGCAACCCCTTTTTCACGAAAGTTGACTGTTTGGTTTTTTTACATCTTTATTGGAGTATAATTGCTTTACAATGGTGTGTTAGTTTCTGCTTTATAACAAAGTGAATCAGTTATACATATACATATGTTCCCATATCTCTTCCCTCTTGCGTCTCCCTCCCTCCCACCCTCCCTATCCCACCCCTCTAGGTGGTCACAAAGCCCCGAGCTGATCTCCCTGTGCTATGCGGCTGCTTCCCACTAGCTATCTACCTTACGTTTGGTAGTGTATATATGTCCATGCCTCTCTCTCGCTTTGTCACAGCTTACCCTTCCCCCTCCCCATATCCTCAAGTCCATTCTCTAGTAGGTCTGTGTCTTTACTCCTGTCTTACCCCTAGGTTCTTCATGACATTTTTTTTCCTTAAATTCCATATATATGTGTTAGCATATGGTATTTGTCTTTCTCTTTCTGACTTACTTCACTCTGTATGACAGACTCTAGGTCTATCCACCTCATTACAAATAGCTCAATTTCGTTTCTTTTTATGGCTGAGTAATATTCCATTGTATATATGTGCCACATCTTCTTTATTCATTCATCCGATGATGGACACTTAGGTTGCTTCCATCTCCGGGCTATTGTAAATAGAGCTGCAATGAACATTTTGATACATGACTCTTTTTGAATTATGGTTTTCTCAGGGTTTTTGAAACCAATTTTAATACCTACCTAAGATCAAGGGCCATGGGGCTGGATCTGCCTGGGGTTCAAATCTCGGCTGTACCTCTTACTAGCTTTGTGACCTTGGGCCATTAGTTACCCTTTCAGTTCTTAAGTTCCTTCATCTGTCAAATAGGATAATAATAGTACCTATCTCATAGGGTTGTTATGAGGATTACTTGAACTCAATGAAGTGCTTAGGACAGGCACTGGCAGAAAATAATCACTCTCTCTATATAAACAATATATCTTGGTTTGAGAGTGTGATTTTTTCACTTGACAGAAACTAAATTTAACAATTCTTTGCACTGGTTGTTTAAGAGATTATAAGCCTTTGTATCTTCAATAGCCCAGATGTGCTTAAAGCTATGATCACATAAGACATTTTTGAAAGGCACGGGCAGGATTTGAAATTCTCTGGATGAAGTTGCATGCCAGCATTCTCTAAATTTCTATTTTCTGGGTGTAAAGAATATAACATCTGCAAACAACAGCTGGACAAATATTGGAAGATATAATTCCAACTTCTTGCCATGTTGGCAAAAGCTGTTGGGAGGGAGAGAAACCATCCGCCTTGTATCAGTACCTTTTTGTAGCCGGAAGAAGAGAAGTTGGATGAGTCATTTTGTCAAGGCAAGGTTTCAGAAGAGCAGACCTAAGGAAACATTGCCAGGGGCATCCTGGCAGCTATCAAAGCGCACACAGCCGTTTACTAAGAAGGCCTGGGTTATCGGGGCAGGTTGACACATTTTATGTTGTTTATCTAGAGAAGCTTAGCTGAGTTCCAAACACCTATTTGCATCCTTGCCCTATGTTTCGATAATTCAGCTTCAGGCAAAGTGCTGGCTGGCAGTCAGTCTGCCAGGAAAAGGGAAACAGCAGGAAGGACATTCTGAAAAGGAAGCAGGGGGTACTTCCCTGGTGGCGCAGTGGATAAGAATCCGCCTGCCAATGCAGGGGACACGGGTTCAAGCCCTGGTCCGGGAAGATCCCACATGCCTCAGAGCAGCTAAGCCCGCGGGCTACAACTACTGAACCTGCACTCTAGAGCCCGCGAGCCACAACTACTGAGCCCACATGCTACAACTACTGAAGCCCACATGCCTAGAGCCCATACTCTGCAACAAGAGAAGCCACCACAATGAGAAGCCCACGCACCGCAACAAAGAGTAACCCCCGCTCGCCACAACTAGAGAAAGCCTGTGCACAGCAACAAAGACCCAACACAGAAAAAAATAAATAAATTTATTTAAAGAAAGATTATGAAAAGGAAGCAGGGAACCAGAGCTTCTGTTAAAAAGTGGGCTGGTGTTGGCAGCACCAGATATTTTAATGGGCTTCAGACAGGAAGGTAGACCACCAGCTGTTTGTCCAGCTTTTCTACCTGCACGTAATAGAGCCAGTCTCTCCAAGTGATGACTCTTGCTCTTTGGGGACAGAGGTGAGACCAGGGCAAACCAGGCAAGAGGAAACAGTTGGCAAAATAGCTACTGGGAACACACAAAGCAAATGAGACACAGAAGCAAGAAGAGGCCTCAAGTCAGCAGTCAGCACCTGGGCCCACCCTCGTGGCTCCTGAACTTTGCGGCAGGGACCCTAGACTTCTGCTCCTGTGTTTCCCATCTGTGAAATGAAGGGGGTGGAGATTATATGTCAGGTCCCCCCAGCTCTAACCTTCTTTGTTACTAAATGTTAGCTCTAAAACCCAGGCTATGAATCAATCCAACAGAGTAGAAGACAGAAGTCAGGGTGTAACGAGTCCACATTTGCCGCCTCTTGGTACACACTCATGCCGTCAGCTGGGTGCTCCCCAGGGTGGAGGCTGTGGAACATTCCTGCCTTCACCCCTTGTGGACTATAGGAGACAGTACGAATGCCCACTCTTAAAGGATTTCACTCCTGGCCTGGAATCTGGCCCTTTTGAGGCTCTATGGGACTCCTTCTGACTTTATTGCTGCTTTGGGAAAAAAAAAAATTAAGTAAATTCTTCAATGCGTCTCCTTCCTTTATGATCCTCTATAAAAACAAGCAAACCAACTAGCTCCTTTCATCAGAGTTCGGCTGGCTTCTCTCCTGCGTCTGATCTGGGGGTGTGGTGTGGAATTTGTTTGGGTCGTGCTCGACTAATATCCCTTTGAGTCATTTCTTCTGACTCCCTGTTACAAGATGCTCTAGAGTGCTCCTAGTAGGAACTGTGTACTTTCTGGGGGTGGGGTTAGCTGTGGGAGTGACAGCCTGGGGGATAGCATGAATCTATCACATCTGAGCAGATCAAACCACCACGTAGATCTTCTTGCCCTATAACCAGAAGCACAAGGACACTGTGTGACGTTAGTCAAGTTTTCTAGCTTCTAAGTAGTTCGTGGGGACAACAACCACGGTTTGAAACCACTGATTTAGTTCTATAAAACTAAGCCATCGGATCAGAACTAATGAAATGTTAATTTGACCCAGGGAACTCAGGAGGCCAAGAGAGCTGAAGCCGTTATCTGCCTTGTGTGTTGTGTGTTCTGATGTGAAGCCAGCCCTGTGGAACAGGGCCAGAACCCAGTTATTCCTGGTTCCCAGCAGCTCATATAATTTATTATGCTAAGAAATAGAGCCTCCTGCTTCTAGCAAGTTGGTTTCTGTTGTTTGACTACCAGAATTTCATAGGATAGTTTATTTGGGGTAACAGGATATCAGATTAACCATCTAGGCCTCAGTTGTGTAGTAACGCTCAATACTTCTTCTTCCTTAGCATAATACTATAATATCAACTATGTTATCATATTGCATAGAAAGCTGAAGAATTCTGAAGCCGTATTCCCCTTCTGCGTACCTCCCCCCATCACTCTGGAAGAGTCCTGAGATTTGAGGAGGTTAAAGAGAATTTTCACCAGGAATTGTCATTGCATCAGTTTTGTAATGAGACATTGTCCAGTTTTGATGGCTTTATTAAAATGATAGGCTTTGGAAACCTGCTTGGTATATGAACTAAGTGAGTTTGGTTTAGAAAAGTCTGTATCTTATCTACAGCTTCTCTGTATGGTTTGTCTTCATATAGAAGCTCTGGTTTCTCCATTCAAAAGGCATAAACCATGGACCCACCACCACCACCACCAAGAGCCCCCTTCCCTTCCCTCTCCAGTCTTGAGTTCTGCTCTTGCAAGTCTGCTGGTGCTGGTGTTGTCAACCAGGGAAGACCACAGCTTTCTTTTTTTTTTTTTTGTGGTACGCGGGCCTCTCACTGTTGTGGCCTCTCCCGTTGCAGAGCACAGGCTCCAGACGCGCAGGCTCAGCGGCCATGGCTCACGGGCCCAGCCGCTCCGCGGCATGTGGGATCCTCCCGGACCGGGGCACGAACCCGTGCCCCCTGCATCGGCAGGCGGACTCTCAACCACTGCGCCACCAGGGAAGCCCGACCACAGCTTTCTTGAGGGCTTCCTTCACTCTCTAGGCTGGCTGATATACTGGGAGAAGCCAGGGGCCCAGGGTCCTGTGAGGACTACACACAGAGAGTTTCCCAAGGGTTTGGTCATAACTTGTCTCAGTTGGCTTAGAAACCCTAGCTAGATGATTTCTGGGTGTTTAGGTTTAAATGGGAATTACATAGGATTCCCAGCATGTACATAGATGGGGCCCTAGCTAGGCTGACCAAGAGACTGGCAGCCCTGAGTATGACTCTTAGTTGATTTTGGTTGTTGCTATGAACTAGCTTTAGACGAGGAGGATGCTTCCAGTGGCAATCAGAATATGGTCTTCCGTTGTGATGCCATTATACAGAACCAGAAGCCAAAATCTCTAAGCATATATGTTATAGTTCCTTTAAACTGACATATAACTTTTGGGTTAATGTTTGAAAGTGAAACAGTCCACCTCGTTTTCTCCTACCCAGCTGCTGTCAACAGTAGCTCAGGCCAGAATTGTGAGACTCACATGTCAAGAATGGGTGAGACTCCTTTGTCATCCTTAATTGTTTATTCATTTTTCTCTCCCAAAATGAGAAAAGTTACCTATGTCCAGCTGCTTCGTGCAATGGTAGCAATCTGACAAGTTGAATTATTCTATTCATACACACACACACACACACACACACACTGTTATCTATGCTTTCAGTGGATGTTCCCATACATACACACAGATAAACACACACACACACACACCTTAATAGATTTTGGACAGCTGAATCCAGTAGTCTACAAGAGGTTCCTGCTACCTCATTCTCATTACAAGCATTATTGGGGATTTTGTTTGTTTTGGGGGGGGGTGTATGTGTGTGTGTGAGTTCAAAGTACTATCATGTATGTGCTATCATTTAAAAGACAACCAGCACAGCCTGACCTTGTGTTTGGAACTTTACATACATCACTTCTCCATATCATCTCAACATCCCTGCGAGATTGATTGAGTTATTATGTCCATTTACAAATGTGGAATCACAGGTCCTGAAACTCTCATGAGAACTCAGTTACTACGTATCTGAGCTGGAATTTGGACCCAGGCCTCTCTGACTCTAGATCCTGACTTCTTAACTGTGAGACAGTCCAACCACAAGACCTCAGTTTTATTATCATCCCCATTTTACAGATGAGAAAACTGAGGTGAAGTGACTTGGCTAGAGTGCCTACATTATTGTTTATTTGGCTTTGAATTCAGTCATCTTTTATACCAATAAAGTTCTGACAGGCAAGTTAAATATCTTCAAGTAATGTGGAGAGTGGAATCGGTCCACCTGACCAACACATGGATCATTCAGGAAGTTGACTTTATTTAACACCATAAAGGGAAACATAGCTTCTCTCAAAAATAGTAACCAAAATAATTTCCTTGGGAAGTGTTGTTGATAGAGGCTTATTAATAATAATAATACACAACAAGTATAAAATGTGTATTATGTGCCAGAGACTATTGTACATGTATTAATTCATTTAATCTTTCCAACAGCCTTATGATAAGCGTTCTGTTTTTCCCTGTTTTACAGATTAGGAAAAAGGCACCAAGAGGTTAAATAACTTGGCCAGGATTACACTTGGTTAGTAAGTGGTAGAGCTGAGGGCTGGCCCAGAGTCCATGGCCTTCCCCACGCTACAGGACTGCCATTTGAGTCTCAGTTTTACATTCATTGCGTTTCTTTGGTTTATCAGTGAAGTTGCCCTTTATCTTCCCTCGAGTACTTTGCTAACAATGAGAGCAGACTGTCTAGGCAAGCGGGGGTGCCTCGGTTATCACACTTCTGGTTCCAACATCTGGATTTCCCACAGAACCGTCAAATGGAAGACACTTTAGTATACTTTGAAAAATAAAAAATAAGTCTCATTAATGTGGTTAAATATAGTGATATTTAAGGCTCATTTCTAGAACAATAGCTGAGAAAATAAATGTAGAACTAGACTTTGATGCCTTTTTCAAAAATCCTTAGCCGTTATTAAATAGGTTTTGGAAAATCTCTTTATCTGATGCATAGTCATTGATCTGATTCTGTCGTTCACCCATCTCTTAAATTGGTGACCAGAACATGGTCCTCAGGTGCACCTACCTTGGCCCTGGGCCTGCTGCATCTCTGCAGTCTGCCTTCCTCAGGAACCAGTGTCTTTATAACCATTCAACAAGAAAGTACTGTCAATTAGCTATGGGAGAGACCTGGGCTCAATTTCTGCTTTCAGCTCCTACTTCCTCAAGCACATAAGAATCTGAAAAGAACAGTAAAATTAAACTGCTGCAAGAAGTTCCTGACTCAGATGAAATCTATGGGTTCCTTTTTGAAATCAGAATAATTTTTTTCTGTTGCTCCTTTGGTAAGATCCCACCTCTTCTGATAAGTGCCTTAGCACCTTTAGAACTGAAATTTTAATTCCTTTTTCTCAGCAACTAAGACTTACAGCTTACTTCTGCTAGGGAGTTGGGAATCACAAAACTTCTACCTCAACCTGAAGCTGTTTGCTAAACAAGTTGGCGTATCTTTCAGAACAAGGCATTACTTTTTAAAAAATACATTTAAGTAGAAAACACATTTTGAAACATATACATCTCTCACGGGGTTATTTTACTTTATAAATGAGACATGGAGGAGGGACTCATTCCATTCTCAAGAGCAGCTTTTTCTGTCTGTTCACAAGGGATAGAACAGTGTGGGAGAAATGGCTGGGGCTTTGGATGCATTTGACCTGGCTTTGAATCTTGACCCCACTATTACCATTACTTAGGGCTCTGAGCCTCCACTTCCCCATCTGTAAAATGGGAATTATAATGCTATGGTTATCTGTGAACAGAGAGGCCAGTTATAATTAACTAGAGTAGAAATGATGGTAGCAACTTGATAATAAGATGTTTGTACACTCTGCTCTTTCTAGCCCATAATTTAGAAAGAGAGCAAATGGTAACTAATAGGTAATAACAATAACGAGCCCATTAAGAGGCCAAGAAGAGATTAGTGGTAGTTATGGAGTGCAGGAGGAAGAGCTGGAGCCTTAAAATTAGATGACTTTTAATCTTGATTTTACTACTTATTAGCTGAGTCGCCCTGGGCAAGTTATTTCATTTCCCTGAGTTTTGATTCCCTCTTTTGTAGAATGGGGACTAGAGTATCAGCCTTTTTATACCCCAGAATTGTCGTGAGCCTCAGGTGAAGGAACGAAGTGTGCTTTGTAAACCAGAAGGTGTGACCTGGCTGCCAGAGGCCTTGGGGATGAGTCCTTATGGGAGGACACTGAAAGCCTGCCCTTGGGTCCCAGCCAGGTCCAACCACCTGTGTTTATAAGCATGTGTTTTGGATGCATCTAAGATGACACACCATGCTTCTGCAAAGCAAGAAATGAGATACTTTTTCTGGGAGGAGTGTTTTCATAGTTGCTCTAAAGGGTCCGAGGTAGGCCTGGTGAGGAAATTTCAGTTATATTTGCGACTGGAGAAAGGTGAAAGTCGAGGCAGGAATTTTTATTGGGAGCAGTGAGAGGACTAATACAGTAATAAAGGAAAAGGCCGCAAGAAGTAAAGGGAAAGAGTTTGGGGTTTAGAGCAGGATTTCCACGTACCGTTATTAAACCTAATAATTCAAGGTTTTGCATTTGGGGAAGAATAATCAGCCATTGTGCTTCGGTGGAAAACATCCAAGCGCTGACTTTTCAGAGAGTCTGGGGCTCCTCTGACCTGGCTTTGACTGGCGTCTAGAAGGAGAACTCACTATCTTTTCCATGTGTGCAAAAGGTCAGGCGTCTAAATGGATGTCTCTTCTTTAAAAAATCTCTGTGATGATAAATGTGTGTGTGGGATCTGGTGGAGCCGGGACTTCCTTTGGAATTCTCATTTCTCACTTCCCTCCTTGGCCCAAAGATAGATACTGGCCACATTTGAGTACGGAAACTTTTCAGCCTTGCCGTGTTCTCCTCCCTCTTGAGAGTCATGTTCTGTTTGAAAAGAGCTGAAAAAAAATGAAGGCTGTTTTTTCACTTGGGATAAGAAAATCCTTCTCAAAGCAGTAAGGGCTCTGTGAGAGTAACAGGATCCATATGCTATAGCTGGCTGCTAATACACAGCATATGGGCCAGTGAACTTTCCAGGCAGAAGTATGCCTGTAATTCTCGAAAGAATGCCCCCGTAAACTCCAGAAAGGACCATCACTTAGGTGACAGATGGCATCGGCGCAGCTTCTGGGCTTCACAGGCCTGTTGTTGCATGGAACGTGAGCCACAGGCAGGGGTTGCAAAGGTCCTGGTTGGCCTTAAGATGGATGGCCCTGGCCTGTAGCCCCCTCTATAAGGCCCCGCACTCCCCCAAATACTGCGGGCTTGCTCTGTTCTCTTAGGGGACGTGCATCTGAAGGTAGTGCCTCAGCTTGGCAGGATTATCTGTTAAACTGAGTGGAAACATTGTATCCCCTACTCGTAGAGACAGCCTTACGTAATGGAAAGAACACTTACCTGGGAACCAGGTGGCCTGGGCTCTGGGGCCACCCTGGTCCTCACTAGATGTGACCTTAGGGAAGTCACTTTACCTCTCTTTTCTGACCTGGAAAATCAGGAGGCGGGACATAGTGATGGTTCGGACCCCTTTGGCTCCCTCAGGTTAGAACTCAGTGGCCCTGATTCCATCCAGAAGAGAGTGATGGGAGAAACCTGCCACCGCCGGGCACTCCTGCCCCCCGGGTGCCGTGGCCCCGGCATTGTATTCCACTGCAGCTCTGTGCACTATGGGTGAAATTCAGGAAAGGTAGGGGAAGACATTTCACGGTTCTCAGGAAGAATTCCATTCTCGGGCCCCAATGAGTCATCAGCAGCAAACTGACTGAGGGAGAGACAGGCTGCCCTTCAGTTACTATACTATTTCTTTTGAACCAGCATTTGGAAGTCTCTGGACTCCCACTTCGTATTCTCACAGTGGATCCCTCAGGATCCTCTCCCAGCCTGTTCCCGATTCCTCACCATTACCCTGACTCCTCCCCTGTTCCGATCCTGTCCCACCGAACCATCCCTTTCTCTGCAGCCTCTGCTGGGTCTTTCCATGGGCTGCTTTGTCTGTAGGACAGTTAGGAAGGCTGCGCCCCTGAGAGCTGAGTTGCCCCCATGCTCCCCCTTCCCCGCCCAAGCAGGCCCTTTGATCCCTCTGTTCCACTGAGCACAACCGTGGTTGCTTCTTCATCAAATGAGCGCAGACTGAGACCCACAGCAGCTCTGCAAGGCTATCACCATGGCAACGAGCATTCCCTCAGTTCTACTGTGAAGAGAAAATGGCTGTTAGAAGGAATGGCTAGCTGAGTCTCTATTACTCGGTCTATTTTGTTCAGGCCCCTCCTTTGTACCGGCTTTGAGAAGCTACACGCATTGAACCAAACGTCCCTTAGCTTTTAGCCTGCAGATTTACTTCACCTAAGAGGAGGAAAGGCAGAAGGCAGTTGAATCCCAATGAATGACAGCATTTTTCCTACCCTAAAAGTATATTTACATGAAGAACAGTTATCTGCTCTAAGCAGATCAACGAGGAACTCCATGAATACAGGAATCTGTGAGATCTGGTGCAATGTATTTTGTCTTATGGGTGGAGTGGAGCGTATAGATATTCCAATATTGCAGTGCAGTGGCCAAGAGATTCAGGGGACCGTAGGGCACAGACTCCAGCATTTCAGAAGAGTTGACTGACGACTTGGGGTGACGATGTTTGATTGCTCTCTCCTCTTATGCAAAGAGGTGTATTGGTCCTATAGTCGTGAGGTAAGGTGAGCGTTTGTTTGGCATCCCCTGCTTCAAAATCAGCTTGGATCTTCACCTTGAATCCTTCCCCGTCGTGGTTAAGCTCCGTGGCGTGGGGAGGTGGCAGGAAACCCTGTGCAGGGCTGTGGAGCGGCAGGCTTCCCTCTTAACACAGCTGTAGGGATGCTGCAGGTTGATGGAAATGGCTGGGCTGCTGTTGCCGTGAATCCCAGACGTGCTGCTCTTTGGAGCAGGACTCTGAGCCTTCTCAAAGGGTCAGAAACCTTTAGCGCAGAGGTCACCCCCAGATCTTCCAAGGGACCCTGCACTGTCTGATAGAGGATATTCCCATTCCACAGGGAATGGCCTGGACCCTGTCCACTCCTGGCCTCGGCATGAGGAACTCTGGTAACAAGTTCTCAAAACCCAGACAACCTCTCTTCACTCTTTCTTGATGTGAGCAGGGAGACTGTTTTTGAATCAGAGCTCTGGTTTCTGTCTCAGAAATCCAAACGCGTGTCTAAAGTGGACATTGTCTTTTCCAGTTTCTCTGCAGGTGGATATTGTCCCCAGCCAAGGGGAAATCAGCGTCGGAGAGTCCAAATTCTTCCTATGCCAAGGCAAGTGCCCGTGTCACACCGCATTTCAGGAAACCCACCCCTCAGAGCAGAGCCAGCGGCTGTGTCTACCCAGCTGATCGCAGTACGCCTGGAATCTTGGGTCCTGTGGCAGGCTCTCAGGGTGACCAGAGAGCCAGGGAAGTGCTCCTTCCTTCCCTTACCAAGGCTGCCCCAGGACAGAGAAATGTGCTGTGTGGACTTCTGCTTCGTGATGGAGGAGGTCTAGGGATTTTCTTAGGGAAGTCAGCACAGCCCCCAGACCCCCTGCGCTGTGTACGTCCAGAGTCCCATGAATGACACTGGAGAGCAGGGCTGGTGCAGAAAGAATGCTTCCGTGGGTCAGTGTACGGATTATTACAATCCCTCAGAGCAGGAAAATCCAAGAAGGCCTAAAGAGTGCCTGAAAGAAAACTGAGTACCAGTACCTCTCTTTGCTGTGAGGACAGGTGCCCTGGGTTTCCCAGCTCGCTAGTGAATTCCAATATTCTGTCCCATTGCCCCAACCAGAGCTTAGAATTTGTTGGACCTGGTGCCCTTGTCTTTTGTTTAGAAAATATGCCTCCCTTTCCACAGCTCAGCTAATTATCAGTAAATGTCCTGTGGAGGAAAGGCTTCCTATGAGGCTTTGGAGTCTCTGTATGTGACATGCCTGGGATTTGGAACATGAAAGGACCAGGAAAGAGCTGAGCTAGGTGTAAACTGGCATTGAGCAAGTCGCTTTCGGCGGGGAGGGGCCTTGAAATGCTGTCATGATTGGCGCCAGATGAGGCGACTGGTGGCCGCTGGATGTGTTCCTTCCAGCTTTGCCTTCATTACAGCAATTGAAATGATCTGGACGTGCGGCCGTGGAGCCCAGAGCGCATCTTGCAAATAGCGATATTTATTGAAAACATGATGGGCCCTGAAAGGAAGGCTGCTTCATTTCCACACTAAGCATCTTTGCAGGGCGGGGGGTGTGGGCTGGGGAAGGGTGCTGTGCAGAGAGGCAGGACAAAGCCATGTCTGGGGATCCCAGAGCCCTTGTTCCAGCTCAGCGTCTGGACAGCTCAGCAGCTGTATCCCAAGGTGCCTGGGGAAAGGACGCAGAGGCGATGCTGGCTACCTTCTTTGCAGCATTTAGGCAGATGCATTTGCCTCTCTGAGACGGGAGTGCTGAAATGACAGTCATGCCAGTTTGTGCAGACAGATGCTGGAATGAAAGTGGTTGGAGTCTACACTCCAAAACTAGCCAGCGTCTCATCTTGCACTTAAGAGACCGTAATCTAAGCCCTGGAAAATAAGCTGATGAGTTGGCTCAGACCAGCTAGCCTTGAGCTCAGATCCCAGCTATACAACTCCCTTTGCCCCCCATTCTGTGAGGTTATAAGCTCCTAGCTTAGTGCCTGGCACACAGTGGGTCCTCAATAAATATCTCTTCTCTTCCCTCACTAGGGATGGGACCACTATGAGAAATACCAGCACCAGTGTTTGTTGAGTTCTTTCCAAATACTGTTACAGACGTAACAATTAAACGCAGAAACCACCAACATCAACGGTCATTCCCGCCCCCCCTTGTCATCAAGCCTGATGAGCTCTTGCTTAGTAGCTCTTACTGAGTACCCACTGTCACCCTGGAGAGGTCGTTGTCTTTTCAGCATCAGCGTTTTGAAAATAATCTCTTCCTCTTTAGTGGCAGGAGATGCCAAAGACAAAGACGTCTCCTGGTTCTCCCCCAACGGAGAAAAGCTCACCCCGAACCAGCAGCGGATCTCGGTGGTGTGGAACGATGACTCTTCTTCCACCCTCACCATCTACAATGCCAACATCGATGATGCCGGCATTTACAAGTGCGTGGTCACTGCAGAGGATGGTACCGAGTCAGAGGCCACGGTCAATGTGAAGATCTTCCGTAAGATCCTCCCCCTTCTCCTTCTTCTGTGTTCCCTGTTCCCTCCTTTGTCTGGGAAGGCACATGGGTAGCAAAGAGAGTGGAATGGAGTAGAGGACCCACTGAGGGCTTGACAGGGCCCCTTTCCTCCTTTTCCCTAAGTCTTTTCTGCATCAAGCTAAGAGCTGCAGTACGTTTTTAAATGATCCTCGGCCAGCTCCGAACTCACAACTGTGTTCATGCCGGTCACAGCTACCTCCCACTGGCCTCCATTCTCTAAACTGAAATTACACCATTCCCAGAGGACTAGGGTGGGTTCCCCTCTCCCTTCCCCAAGGGCTGACTGACTGTTGTACACTTCAGCTTATCCCCTCTTATTTCACTTTTTCCTGCTGGTAATGGAGTGCAAAGGCTCGGTGGGGTGTGTGGGGTTATTATCTGAACACTCTGTGCCACTCAGAGCGGGTAGTTCCCACTGGCACCTCATTACCTTGTTATCATGCATCTGTCCTGTTGGCCAGGGTAATGATGGGTGACAGCCAATGGAACAGTACTGATTGTCACAGTATTTATTGCCATAAGCCTGCTTTTCTTCTGTTTTGTTCTTCAAAATTCTTTCTGCTGTAGACAGGCTGGGGATGGGATGCCAGACAGAGTGGGAGACCGAGGAAGGACTGGTGGCCCCTCCTATTAGTTGTAGAATAAATGTCCTACCAGTTCATTTTACCTGTGCACTGTGTTTCATTGGCTCCATCGCACATGGTGAAGACCCTTGGTAAAGACAATCCTTCCCCTCTGTAGACCCTTTTCTGCACAACATGTGATAAATTTAGCACTTTGAATAGACACTATTTGCCGAACACGGGTGAGATATTCCCCTTCTTGTGCCAGATGCTCTGCCTGCATCTTTGGCCAAGCGATGGGTCGGACCCCCTTTGGTACCACTGTATATATGGACTCGAATCCAAGCAGTATGGTGCCAGTGAAAAGGGATCTTTGTGGGAGAACCAGCCGTTTTCCCTCACTCTCCTTTTGTTCCTTTTCCAGAGAAGCTCATGTTCAAGAACGCGCCAACCCCGCAGGAGTTCAGGGAGGGGGAAGATGCCGTGATTGTGTGCGATGTGGTCAGCTCCCTCCCCCCAACCATCATCTGGAAACACAAAGGCCGAGATGTCATCCTGAAAAAAGATGGTGAGACCTGGCAGCTGCCCTCTCCCCTGGGCCACTGAACCAGCTTCTGAGGCGTTCTAGCCCAAACTCAGATTCCAGTGTCCCCAGACCCCATGTCGTTTCCAGATCAAAGGTTGCATGTCTATAGCTTGTATGTTCAAGCACTTGACTTTCTCTCCAAGGAAAAAGACAGATTTCCAATAGACTTTTGCCCTTGGCTCTATGTTGGAGCCAGGGCCACATTTTCTTATTGCAGCTTAGAGCCTCTCCCCACTCCCAGGTCCCGCCCCCCCCATAAGCCTGAAAGCAGGCAGAAGGAAAGGCTCAGCCACCTGCCTGTAGGTACCAGTCCTCTGACTGATCCTTGGATGAACCTGCACCTTGTCTCTTCTAGTCCGATTCATAGTCCTGACCAACAACTACCTCCAGATCCGGGGCATCAAGAAAACCGATGAGGGCACCTACCGCTGTGAAGGCAGGATCCTGGCACGTGGGGAGATCAACTTCAAGGACATTCAGGTCATTGTGAATGGTGAGGAGATCTGTTCTGCTTTCTCCACGGGTACAACCTTGTCTCATCCGTGGCAACTGGGTCCACCCCTTCCCACAGCCCACCCCTAACCTCTGCCTTGTCTTGTTTGTTTGTTTGTTTTTAAACACACTTGTCTTTGGGTCTCCCTCAACTGTGGGGACTTTTAGTGCGGTTCTGGAATGTCCTTCATTATCTTATAACACTAGAAACTTGCCCCATGCTTACTAGTAAATTCTTATTCATCCTTCACTGTCCTTGAGGTTACTGTAACTGTTAAGTTAGTCCCCTGGTTCAGTCTTCAAAGAAAATATTATAATAAATTCAGGCCTCAGAACAGTCAGAATCCTAGTCCGTGGGCTTATTAATCTTAATTTGCAGTGTCAAACAAACACACACATGGAATCGATCTGACATTTACAAGATGTTTACAGGAAATGTCAGTACTAAGAAAATAAGTAAATCATGGTTAAATTGCTTTGGATATGGATATATATTTTTTGCCAAACTCTCCCCCTCTTGTTCCTTTGGTAAAAAATCGTTTGTGCACAGGGTTGTTTGTGACAGTCCCAGAGAAATGTCGCTCTTTGGTGAGCTGGTGCATTTCAAATTGGTATTAACCATTTAATCACTAGAAGCAGCAGTTTTTAATTTTTTCCAACATCAAGAGCCCCCCCCCCCCTTTTATTTTTTTTTGCGGTACGCAGGCCTCTCACTGCTGCGGCCTCTCCCGTTGCGGAGCACAGGCTCCGGACGCTCAGGCTCAGCGGCCATGGCTCACGGGCCCAGCCGCTCCGCGGCATGTGGAATCTTCCCGGGCCGGGGCACGAACCCATGTCCCCTGCATCGGCAGGCGGACTCTCAACCACTGTGCCACCAGGGAAGCCCAAGAGCCCCCTTTTGAAAGTCAAGTTCCATCAGTCATGGTAGTTGTAAGATTGGTATGCATTGATTAAGAAAATATATAATGATAAATAGCCACTGTAAATAGAATACCATTGTAAAATGAACAAAACATACTAATATAGCTTCTAAATCTATATTATTGAAAAGCAATATTATATATTGTTATATGTATAACAATACTATGTATTGTTGAAAAGTACTAATGTGCATTTGTGGATGAATTATTGATCCAGTTTACGGTAATTATTTAGTGCACACCTGAACTTAGATCCCTTACAGTAACTGTGCAGCTGCCCAGGACTCTTGACCGTCTGACCTGGGGTCTCCCGGAAGTGCCTCTTCTCCAGGCCAGCGGGTCCTTCCAAGTTTTCCCCGCCACCCCTGACAGTCCTTCTTTCCTTCAGTGCCACCCACCGTCCAGGCCAGACAGAGCATAGTGAACGCCACCGCTAACCTCGGCCAGTCCGTCACCCTGGTGTGCGATGCCGAAGGCTTCCCAGAACCCACCATGAGCTGGACAAAGTAAGAAACTGGCTCGTGCTTTTTATCGCCAACTAGTGGAGAAGGAGACCTTGCAGGGCCTGTCCTGTGTTGGCGTTCCGAGGGAACAGGGGTGGGCGGCTGGGGAGCATCAGCTCTGGGTGCAGAATGGATTCTTTTCTGTCAGGTCCTCTTGCCTTGTGTGTGCATTGGATTCCTTCATTTTCAGTTTGTGGGGCAGAACCAGAGGTTCTCTTTGGAATTTCGGGGGGCGCAATTTGCAGCCCTTGGGCGGAACTGGAGGTTTGGGTAGAGGAATCACGAGGAAGTACAATTTGGCGTCTTAACGTTCTGTGAAGATTCCGCCTTTCGCGTGGGCTCGGTCCGCGTTTTATGGAAACTAATTAAAAATTAACCTCTTAGCTCTGTAGTCAAAATCACGGTCCTCTACATTTCTGTGCCCTGCAGGGACGGGGAGCAGATAGAGAATGAGGAGGAGAAGTACCTCTTCAGCGACGACAGCTCTGAGCTGACCATCAGGAAGGTGGACAAGAACGACGAGGCCGAGTACGTCTGCATCGCCGAGAACAAGGCCGGCGAGCAAGATGCGTCCATCCACCTCAAGGTCTTCGGTAAGGACAGGGGGGTCAAGGTCACCCCTCTGCCACAGCTCCGCTTACCCCACACAGTCCATCAGCAAGACCCTGTCCACTCTGCCTGGGAACCTACCCCCCTTCTTGCCAGCTTCACCACCTCGGCCCTAGTCCAAGCCATGCATCGGTCCCCTTCAGCGCCTCCCAATCACAGTAGCTAGAATAACCTTAAGCGCCACCGCTCTGTTTCAGATCCTCCAGTGGCTTCCTATTGCAACCAGAATAAAATCCAGACGCCCTGCCATCAACAGAGGCCAGATCTGAGCTAGCCCCTGGCTCCCTTCCTGACCTCATCCTGCCTCTGCTGTGCTCTCCATTTAAAGCTCTCCAAGCCCGGAAGCCCTCTTCTTCTCCCTCAGACACACTAAGCTTGTTCTCTGTCTCAGGGCTGTTACACTAGATGCTTCTTCTGCTTGGAATATCATTGCCCCAGATCCCCTGTGAGCCGCCCTCGTGTCATCCCTAATCCAGATGTCATTGCATCACTCAGATCAGCTTCTCAGTGACTCCTTCCCTCCCTGCTCTGGCCAGTGCATCTCCCTTATCTTCACCCCACCCATCTCTTCTCCAGTGCCCTTCTCGGTACCTAAACTCATCTCATTTACATACTGGTTTGGGGAGTTATTTCTCCTGCCTCCACTCTTACACGTCACTTTATCTCCGGCATTCCAAACAGCGCCAGACTCCGGAATAGGCCCTTGCTAAATATAACTGACCAAGTGGCTGCCTCTGTCTCCATTTCTTCTTTCCCTGGCCTGTGTGAAGCAGGGTCATAAAAGTCATGAAAAGAACCTCCATAGCTCTACTCACTTCGTCTCTATAAACTCAGTTAACTTCCGTTCATTTAGAGTTGAAATGCACTTTGACCTGACTTTGACAAACAAATTTGTGGCAGAGAGATGTTTAACCTAGTGGCTCTCAGCTCTGTCTGCCCGTCTTTTTTAAAAACACAGATAAGCGAGTCCACCGTACGTAGTGGACTGCCAGAGTACAGACACCGCAGGGGCAGCCCTGGCGCATGCAGCTCCCTGGTGGTTCCAGCACCTGCGCTTTGGGAACCTGCCTGGGACCCACTTGTTTAGCCTGATAAGGAGAACTCATTGGTGTTTGTAAACATACACCTTTGAAAACCAAGCGTTTATGTGCAATTGGACCCGCTATCCCAGATGCATCCCGTTTACTCATTAATGACAATTAATTAATGGGCTTAGAAACAGGTTATCAGTTTGGTCTAAATTAACTGTACATACTTGGAAGTGAAGCTAAACTTCTTGGAAAATATTCTTGACAGTCTTTTCTCTGATTCTGGCTTATCTACCCCAGTCACTCTGATTTTAAGTTTTTCTAGATGAAAGACAGATGCATTTGTTGATGTATTCCTTAATTTTCACAAGTATTTACTAAGCGCCCTTGTTGCTGGGCGAGGGGCTACAGAGATGAGTAAGATATGGTCTTTTGACCCTGAGAAGCACAAAAAGGGACATAAACATATAAGCCTATAAGTTATAATAGATGGTGTCAGTTAACAACATTTGAGTACCAGCTGTGGGCCCAGCCATTGCCCAGGTTATGAAGATGAATGACATGCACTCTGTTCTCATCAGTGGGTTCACAGGCTAACGGAGATAATCAGTGCTGACATTTTTAATAACCCATTATAATGACTTCATAATAGCAATATGCACAGTGTTTTATAAGAAAAGATTTGATTTCTGGTCCTGTGTGACAGAAGTTAGAGAAGTGTTCGAAGATGATATGCTTTTCCCAAGTGGGAGTTTCCCAGATGCAGGAGAGGTGGACAAGCCTTTCAGGGCAGGCCACACAGGCATCGAGGCCGGAAGAGCCAATGTTGTGGTGAATGTGAACTTGTGAACGAGGACTGTGTCTGCTCCACTCACAGGCATACCCCCAGGGCCTAGAACATCACCTGGCATATAATAGACACCCGTGTTTGAATAAATGAGGGAATCACAATTAGTTTTATATGAATGAAGCATAACGTATGTGGCAGGGGGATGAACCTGGAAACATGTAATCACTTGTCTTTAGGAACTTCTTTTAGATATCAGCTCCATAAAGTAATAATAATAATACCCAACACAAAGTGAGCACGTATAATGTGCCTAGCACATTGTATGTAAAGTACTGTCCATAAGTGACCTCTTTTAACCTCGTCACAATCCTATGAAGTAGATTTAATTTTTATCCCCATAATGCAAGTGAGGAAATTGAGCACAGAGAGATTAGGTGTCCTACCCAAGGAGCCGGGACTCAAACCCAAGCTTTCACATCCATTCCCTGGGCTAGCAATGGTGGTCACTCCTCCATGAAACCCAGTTTAACACATAGTACGTCTGAATTCCATATGGAATGACTAGTGGATTCTGCCTTTACCTCCATGGGTTACGTGGTTTCTCTACGGAAGTACGCTCAGTTCTAACTTGGCTGGTCAAGAAGAGATCTTGGCTTCTGTTCCAGGCCTCTCTGGTGGCGATGGCTGCCCCAGGAAGGAGGAATGTGTAGTGTCAAGAGCCGTGTGGGGCTGTGCTAAGGTGAAGAGGGTGGGAGAGTCCAGGGAAGGAGGCAGGGAAAGTAGGGTGCAGGAACTGTGGGACGTCAGGATTTGTATTTCCACCCTCCTCCCTTGCCACAGATTCCCTCCTGCATCACACACACACTCTCTCACACACACACACACATTCACATTCTCTCTCTCACACACACACTCACACACACACACTCTCTCACACACACACAGTCTCACGCACACACACTCAGACACTCCTTCACACACACACTCTCTCACATACACACTCATACACACTCACGCACACACACACACTCCCTCTCTCACACACACAGTCTCTCACACACACTCACACGTACTCTCTCTTACACACACACAGTCTCTCGCACACACGCACACACACACACTCCCTCTCTCTCACACACACACACTCTCTCTCTCACACACACACACACACACACACACACACACACTCCCTCTCTCTCTCTCTCTGTGTCTCTCATTCCACTACCACAGTTCTCCCCCAAGACTGCAGCTGGGAGAATGTTCATTAGGCAGCCCAGTAGAGCAAACAAGTAGATGTGGGCCGACTCCTGCAGAGACAGGTAAAAGGATCATAGACGCCCCATCCTCCGGGCCCCATCCACCTCTAATCTGGGCCCCATCCTCCTCTGTAACATCCTGAGGAGAGTTCACATGGTCTCCTTGGAGCAACCTGGTACCCCATGTATACCCTCCTTTCTCTCTTCATTTCACATTCCTGACCTCCTTTCTCTCCTCCTCCTTCTTGCCTCCCCATGGATTTTGGAGATTGGTACTAAGGCCTGGGAGCCGGGTGGGGAAGGGCTAGCTAGTTGGGACTTCCTCTTTCTTCAGCCCCTTTTTCCCTCTCCTTGGCCTTCTGCCTTGCCATCGGGGACCAGCATTTGGGGAGAAATGGGGTAGGTTCCCCAGAAGCAGCAGAGTTCAGAGGAGGAAAGAAGCCTGTAGCTTAGATAGTAAAGAAGTTCTCAGAACTCTGGCTTCAAGAAGGGATCGCAATTAGTGTGTAAGGGACATACCTAAATTAGGGACTATCGTTTATCCTAAGTCATACCATTTTTTCTTAAGAAAGGGACGTGTTCTAGCATGCACTGCCCTAGTTACCAGCCAGAAGCTCTTTTTACTAAGAGCATCCTCCCTTCCTTTAAACTTGGCAGTGAATTTCCATTGCTCCCCTCCCCTGGGCCCTTCTGAAGAAGTATTTTTGTCTCCACAGATTCTTATTATGCTCGTACGAATGCTCTTGAGGCCTCATGGTGCTGTGGTCTGAGGCAAGTTCACCAGTGGGCAGAAGCTTTGCTTAGCTGACCCCTTAGGACCAAAGCAGCCCTTGTGAGTTACAGCAAAGGACAAACAGGCTCCTGAACGAAGGGGTACCCTGTCATGCCCAACACCTCAGTGCAGGGAAGCAGGGGCCCTGGAGCCCTCCTGGGCCTTGCAGGACCCTGGAATGGAGTTAGAGTAGACAAGTCTGGCCCTCAGTGGCCAGGTGCAGAGCCATGGATGTGCTGGATGGAGAGAGCAAGCATGCTTAGAAAACTCACAAAGACAGCTGTGCTCACAGGAGGGTCCGTGGGGAGAGGTGCAATGGAACATTCTAAGGCATTAAGTCCCATGGCGGCAGGTAGAGAACAAAACAGGGATCCAAAGTCACAAGGGCTGAGAATGGAGGTTCTTTAAGATGGTGCACATACCATCCACAGATAAAACCTGGAGAGATTCTTCTAGATGCTGGTGTTCAGAAGGAAGGATGCTTTCATTAGCAGGATGACCCCACATCTGTCCGTGTCTGCTCAATGAGGCCCATCATCCCAGAGTAATTATTCAGAGCATGCCTTTAACTCTCCAGAATGCCCCAGTCTGGACAATAAATGGTGTTGCTATCCTATTTCCAAGGCAGCATTCTAAGCCTTCAGTTAGCTCCAACAATAGCATTGCTTCTGAAGTGCAGAAAGGAATAAGTTACCAGCGAGAAGCTTGCCTTCCTTCCAACAGCCTCTGTAGCCCATACAAAATTAGCCATTGTTGATCATGTTTTTAACAAGAGTATATTTTGCCTTGTTCAAAGACTTACACAGTGTAGCCTTTATAACCATCTGGGAAATGGAGTCACCAAGACCAGATATTATTAATAGATGTTAACTGGCCCTTGTCTGTCTTCTGCTAACCTTTTGCTGCCAGGACAAAGCACTGTGGAGTGGGACAAGGTCAGCAAACACTGTCTGGATCACAATGTCCATGTAGGTTCCAAGAGTCCAGAAAGTCAGCCTTCCTGTGGCTGCCTCCAGACCCCAGACCAACTGTCAGTTCAGTGAATTCAGTTGTTTGGCTGATTTTTTAACTTTTCAATCTGTGATTTTAACAGTAGAGAAATGCAACTTTTATTTTACCTCTCTAAAACCTTCTGTTCAACACACTTAACACTTACTCTGTCCAATATGAATTATAACCTCCTTGAAAGTTCTATTGATCAAGATAGACACAGAACCTTCCTGTGGGAAAACCTCACTCATGTGGGCTCCATCAGTTCAAATTTGTAATCATTTGACCACATTGGACTGAGATGTGCCTGAGTGCTAGCCACCAAAAAGGATTTGCTATTCTAGGTACCTCGTGTAAGTGGAATCTCATAGAGTCAGAAAGTACGTTGGTAGATGCCAGGGGCTGGGGGGTAGGGAGTAAGGAGGGAGAATAGGGAGTTAGTGTTTAATGACAGAGTTTCAGTTTAGAAAAGTGAAAAATCCGGGAGATGGATAACGGTGAGAGTTGTACAACAATGTGAATGTACTTAGTGCCACTGAACTGTACAGTTAAATATAGTTAAAATAGTATGCTTTATATTATGTGACTTTTACCACAATAAAATACATTTCAAAAAAAAAGAGTGTTTGCGGAGATTTCCCTGGTGGTCCAGTGGTCAAGAATTCGCCTTCCGGTGCAGGGTACGCGGGTCCGATCCATGGTTGGGGAACTAAGATCCTACATGCCGTGGGGAAACTAAGCCTGCGCACCACAACTACTGAGCCCGCCAGCACTCTGGAGCCCGGGCACCACTAACTAGAGAAGCCCGCGCACCTCAGCGAAGACCCAGCACAGCCCCCAAAATTAATTAATTAATTAATTATTTTTTAAAAAAGGATTTGCTATCAGCAGGCCATTAGTACAGATTAACTGTAGGAGAATATTTGAACTAAATGAGTCATCTTATATAGAAGTAGATATTTGCTACAGAAAATGCACAGCTCCATCTTTGGTTTCTGTTTTATTAAAACACAATTAAGCCCTCAACTTGGAGGATATGTAATAGGCAGTAGTTTTAATAGTCTACTTGGAGTTACTGTATGAATTTGAATATAAAGGAAATGTAATTCTTTCAAAAGTTGTCCATCATTCTGATTTATTTATTGTTTGTTTGTTTATCTAGCCTGGCCTTTTTCTCTATTAGTGAAATAAGTTATATTTGTGCAGTGTTATCTTTTCTCTTCGATGGATTTCAGAGTATGGTGATTTCAGAGGATAATTGTTTTAAATTGGGAAAATTCAATTTTCTCTAATGTTTTTACATTAAACTCAGCTTTCGAATGCTTGTGCTTTCTTGCATTTCCCAGAACATTTGGGAAATGAGCTCATCTCAACTCATCTTATTCCCAAGCCCCAGCCCACTCCCCAGCCCCCAGTGAGTCACCCACCACGTTTCCTTACTTGAGTTAATGCTAACACAACCCTCCTAGGTATTAAGAATCTCAGAGTCATTTGGACTCCTAATTTCTTCTTTGGGTTCTTCCCATCTCTACTTGCCCTCTGTTCGCTTCCACTTCCTGTAAAGCCTTCCTTCAGCATCTCTCTTGAAGCTGCCTTTTCTCCTCCATTCCCCCCCCTCCACCCCCGAGAGGACGTTCAGGATTGTATTACGTCACATCTGGGGCAATGCCAGGGTTTCCAGGTTGGTTTTCCCACCTTCAGGTTTTCTCCATCTTCAACTTTGCCTAGATTAACCTTCCTTTAATACAAATGAGCATTTCATTCCTCTGACTAAACACTGTCTGTGGGTCTCCAACAGGCAGGGGATAAAATTCAAGCCAGAGTTGTAACCGGGCAATCAAGATGCTCTCTGCCTGGGTCCAGCACTGTCTCCCACTGCTTTGAGGCACAGACACGCAGACCCTGACGCTCTGCTCTCTTCCCCACCCTCTCTCCACACATTCTTGCTTCTTTGCTTTCATTCACGTGCCTTTCTACACTCGGAATGACTCCGTGTCCACCCAAAGTTCCACGTACTGAAAATCTCACAACCCAGCCCCAAAGACAGCCCCAAAACTGTCTCCTCATAAAGACTCAGCCAGAGGAGAGCTCTTCCTCTGCTCAGGCCTCCTGCACCACCACCCTCCACACTCTCCCCATATGGGATGTTCTTATTACTGTCACTTTGGTGTCGTCATATGCCTGCTCCATTGTAAGCTGCTGGGGGGGTTCAGCTCGTTAACTCATACAACACCTAGAATAGGGCCTTATGATTAATAAGTTGATAACCTTTGTTGAATGGTGCCTTCATAATTCAAACCTGGAAAGCTAAAAAAATGTCAAACTCATGGAAGTGTTCTGTCTTTTCAGCAAAACCCAAAATCACCTACGTAGAGAACCAGACTGCCATGGAACTAGAGGAACAGGTCACACTTACCTGTGAAGCCTCAGGAGACCCCATTCCCTCAATCACCTGGAGAACATCCACCCGAAACATCAGCAGCGAAGAAAAGGTATAATGTCGCCCAAGAGTTTCAGGGCCATGGAACGCAGACTCTACGTGGATTGAGTCTGCCCCATGCCCAGTCCTCTTTGGTGAACCAGCAAATGGGATGTGGTCACTGGAGGCTGCAGCCAGGTCCTATGGCCCCCCTCCTCCAGCCTGCCCTGGCTGTGGCCTTCTCAGCATCCCCTTGAGATGGAAGGGGCACAATTCCTTGCATGGATTTGCAGGGGTGTGATGCTAGTGGGTATGGTTAGGTTAGACGTTGCAAGGAGGAAGGGGATAGTGATTTTCAAACCAAGGTTATGGAGCTGGGAGGAACAAGGGAAGTGAAGGTCCCAGTGCACTGGGTTATATTAGCATCATCTCAGGAGCACCCAGGGAAACGTGTCCCGGAACTAATAGGGATCATGATGAGCCTATTAATTCTTCTCCTTGTGATTTGTATGTTCATGCTCTACATGCACTATATGCACAAAAGCTTGGTTGCCTTTGTGTCTGCCTGTATTCTCGGCCACACTTGCATATCATTTTGTTCTAAAGGCAAAAATAATTAGCAGTTTCTACGTGATGATGATTACACCAGGTTCTACAATATATTCTCTGAGAGATGAAGAACATTATAGCAACCTTCCTGGCAAATTTAAATGACTGGGAAGATTTAGCTTTCAAGCACATGGATTTATAGGCCGCTGGAAAGCTGTCTTTATTATTAACAGTCTGTAAAAATTGAGGTAACCCCACATCAGGCAGCCTTTTGCTATTGAGTGGGCCAAAAGACAGGGGCAGGCAGAAGCTTGGTTTTAAAGCAACCTAAACCAATCTCATCTCATATATCCTGTAGTAATGGCTTCGTTTTAGTTGGCCAGAGCTTTGTCACCTATTCAAGGAGTAATGGCCTTAGCCTTAAAGAACATTTATAATGGATTGCCGATTGACTAGAATGTCACAAAAGATAGATCTTCACTCTTCTGCCTGCCTAAAGGAAATCCCTAGAGAGGGTAGACTTAAAGCTAAAAAGGGATAGCGTGAAATTTCAGAGCCAAATTTGGGATTTGCATTTGAAGAACTGATTTCTCTCCTACTAATAGAAAACAAAACTAAATCAAGAGGAACAGAAATTGCTGTTCCAAAAAAACCCATTAATTTTTGCAAGTTTTACCTCCAGAGTTCAATTCAACTTAACAAAAACTCAACCGAGGAACTGCTAAGTATTTTTGAAACTTGCATATGCTGTTTGATATTGTGAAAATCAACTGAATTAAGTAATGTAGAGTTTACTTGGATACTTTATCAACATTGGAATTAAACCCTCAGCTCAGATTTTAGCTCCCATCGTGTGTGTTACGTGGATTGAATGTACATTTCAAGGTTTAAACCATAGGGCCGCCACTTGGCAGATTTTTCTACATCAGGCTTGAGAGTAGATTTGTCCAGAATGACGCAGTGTATATCTTTGATCTAGAGGGAAGGACAGAAATAACATCTACCCCAGATGAATGATGGTTTTAAATTCTATATCTCTCCTAGGAGTAGCTCAATGGTCAAGCTAGACCAGAAGAGTTATTAAGATTTGTGCCTACCTCAGGTCCTTTAATAGGTGGGCACTTCTGGCTTGTATCTGTGAATTCATTTTTATAGAATAAGAACAAAAAACCAGGCATTAATACACACTCATACTTCCTAAATATTAAAACCAAAGGTGTCTAACAGAGACCATCTCAAGCCAAGTAGGCTTTGCATAGTTCAATTATCAGTGTAGATCATTAGTCTCCATCTGAGATAATTATTGAAGCCCAGCCACATAGGTTGTGTTGCGCTTTCTTTTACTGTGGACCGCCTTCAAGTGACATTACTGCAACATGAATGAATCAGTGTTAGAACAAGCCTTCCAGATTGGCCAGTGATGTGACCCCAGATCAGCATATTTGCCTAAATGAAACGCTGTATAGAAAAATTGCTATTTCTACTCATTACATATTGACATCAAAGAGGCATGATAGTCATCTTATACTGGGGGGTGGCTAAAAATTAAGGAAACAGAGGTGGCCTATTCGTGAGCCAGGTGGTCTCCAGATAGTAAATTTCACTTTTACTTTGACAGCTGCTCCTCGTTTTGTCCTCCAGCTGAATTTGCATTATACATACTGATAATTAGGTATCAAGATTATTAGAGTCACAGAATTATAGGAGGGCAAGAAAACAGTTTTCTTTTGAAAGTCAAGACTACGCGCTGAGCAGTAGGAATAGCCAATTGTTTCTTCTGAGAAAGGAAAGAAGCCTCCTGAGAAAGTAGATCACATAACCTGCCAGAATCGTAGAAGGTTGGAGGGAAGGGTCCTTTGGAGGTTATCTAGTCTCACTGCCAAAAAGTCACTCAGCCCCTGCTTGAAGGGTGACAATGTCAGTTCTTTGCAGTCAGGTGGCCAACACTGATGGTCAAGGGGCCCTGATTCGTTGCCCCTGCCACTTCTCAGCCTTCCAGCCCCTACAACTCAGTCCTTTGTGTGAGAGCCATTAACTAGCTCTCCAGTTTTCCTTTAGTCAGCCTTCTGCCCTGTAACACATCCAGTTATTTTCACTGCTGCTCTTATCTTGCGGTTTCCACACCCTTCACCTTTCTAGTCGTCCTGTACTAGAGAGCTTCACTTCCCTAGTGTCCCCTATAATGTTGTGGTGCCCAGTATAGCTAATGCAGACTTCCTGGCTCATTGCTCCCTTGATCTGGACACTGAAATGCTGTCAACACCACGTTAACCCTTTAGCAGTTTCCTCGTCCTGTTGTCTCCTGTTGGACTGCATTTAAGCCGCATATCCCCTGTCCTGTCCTGTCCTTATGCAATCTATTGCTTAACCAATAATGTAGAATTTTATATTTATTTCTATTAAAAATTGTTTTGTTTGTTGCAAGCCAGTATTTCTCAGTGGGGGTCACAAATGACAGTTTGGGAAGACTCTTTCTTCACTGGGACTGTCCTGTGCATTGCAAGATATTTAACATCCCTAGTCCCTTCCCTTTAAATGTTAGTAACCAACTCTAATCATTGTCATTACCAAAAGCGTCACATACAGGAACACTCCTTGGCTTGAGAACGACTATTTTAGTCCATCTTTCTGACCAGTCAGGACTGGCTTTCATCAGAACTGTCCTTAGAGTTCTTTGGGTCCAGGGCCTTTCAATCAATGTAGGTGCCCCCTGTTTTATCTATGTTTGTTCAAAGTAATGGGGCATAGCAGTCGATGGTGACCCCAGTTCTAAGCATAAGACCCAAGGGCAGGCAATTCAGCCTTCCCCATGCAACTGCCATCTAGCATCTCTATTAGCTGTTGCTTCCAACCTGGTATGAACGCTTGTTTGAAATATCTTTGTCCAAGTCACTGATAAAAATGTTGACTGGAACATGGTCAAATACAGAGCCCTTAGAATGCCACCAGCGCTTCCCTGGGGTGAGTGGCCCAGAAGGTGGAGCACATAATGCCTTGGTGCTCTCTTCTGATTCTGATGACTTTCATGGAAGGCTCAATGCTCCCTTTAATAAAGGTACTGACAGCAGAAGCTGATTAAAGCAGCTTAGTCTTTTGCTTCACTGCTTCGTTGAATCTAGTGTTAATCCTTTTTAGGAGGAGAGGGGAGAAAAGGCTTTCACTCGTAGGCTTGTGGTGACTTTCTAATGGAATACGGGCATTCTTCATGTAAAAAAGAAGGGAAGAAAAGCAAAAACCAGTACACTGAGCCCAAAAGTCACACTCTGTCTTTGACAATGTCTCTAGGTTTAGTCTAGTCACTCATTTAAGATTGATTATAATCAATCCGTTCGGCTTCAGCTAGTTGAGTTGGTTTCACTCAACAAATGATAATAGCTAGGCTAAGTTTGGGTCACTAAGATCATTAGAGGAGATCATCTGTCTGAAGGTTAATCCATTTCTTAGTGGTCACTAGTCTGTTGACAGAAACAATTTGAATATCGTAATGGGTCAGTTTGATCGATGTGTATGGAGGTCATCGTGGTAACTGAAGTTTGTGCATCCACATCATTTTATTACCCATCCTATCGAGGCTCGTGTTTTAAATTGCCACAGTGAGTGGTGCCAAATTCCAGGTACCATTTACATATTGAGTGAGAGCCCTGGATGGTAATTTATATACTCTCTCCCTGGCAGAACAAGTCCAGTGGGTGCTCATTTGAACATACCAGTGCCTTTGAAGAGACTGGGAAAGAAAGGCTTGTGAAGCCTTAATGTCTAAGGAGAAGGAGAGGAGCAAAGAGTTGAGGTCAGAAGAGATAGAAATAAGTGAAAGACATTTCATGAACCTTGTATTCTGAGTAAACAGAGTATCCTACAAAACAGAGAAACCTTTTGAAATTCTGAATTCCCTAGAAACCGAAGTTTCTTTTCACCAGAGAGAATTCCTCATTCAGTGTAAAACAGGTGCTCACTCTTAAACGTTGGGAAAGGTGCCTGCATTGAGCAGTTTGGAGTCTAGTTTATCCAGGATGTGGGCAGAAGTATAACAGGGAATACTTAGGATAAGTGTCTATCACTTCACTTCACTTTAATTGTATACATACTCCTACAGACTTGTGTGTAAGATCATAAAACATGCAAATATTAAAAGAAACTGGAACTAAAAGTTTTGGGAGCACTGCTAATCATATACTAGTTTAGGTTTTAAGTATGTATATTTGCATATCAGGTTGTCTTAAAGTGGGCTACATGCCTTCATCAAATGATCAGGGTCGAGATATATCCTATTATCCTACCAGGCACATAGGTCAGGCTACTATAAGCATTGTGTTACTAGCACCTACTTATTCTAAAAGCCACAAAACCACAGTAAGTTAGGAGAGACACAGGAAGAATTGCATCTGAAAAACAAACAACTCCATATGATAGGGCCCCTGAAAGTTGTCTTGATTCATGTAGCCCTGGCATGTGACGGACAAGCTTTTAAGTGATGTGGAAACGGCAACCACATTTGCCATGTTGGCCCGCTGTTACTTTGGTCTATGTGTGCTCCTCTGTTCTCACTTTCTTCTTCATGCCAACATCATGTGACATAATTCAACACCTCCATCCTCATGTCTCACAAAAGCTCCTTGCATTTAGTGGACTCTTACTGAATGTTTGCTAACTCGTTTGCATTCCCGGGATTGCATTACTGTGTCTCTGGCGTCGTTTCTATCCTTCTTCCATCTGAACATGAGGGACAATCAGGCAGTCATGCCATCTAATAAAAAGAATAATGCATGTATGATAGTTTTGACTCCCAGCGTGAAATCAGAAAAACTGTAAGCATAGTAGATTCCCCAGTGCTGGATAAATAAAAATCTTGATGTGGGTAGGAAAATACCTAAACCCCCTTTGTGAATGCCATCTCTGATGAAGACGGTGAACGCTTAATCCTGCATGTCATCTGGGCGTCCCTCTGCCTTTAAGAACCAACTGGAACGTACCATAGCACTCAGAGTTCAGTATCCTCAAAGCTTCCTGTTTTAAGGGCATACTTCTCATTCCTAATGTACGCTTCTGCTCCTTTCTTTGTTCCTTTTTTTAAAATAAAAATTTGATTTTTAATAGAATGCATGCAAAGAGTTACAAAATGCATGAGCACAAAATAGTATATTGGTGATGAGCTGTCCAATAAAATCCAAAGGAGGAAACCTACTCTAGAAGTATCTCTAGATTGTGTGGTTAGAACTAGTAGTATCACCTAATATTACGAGGAATGTTCAAGATGTTTTGGAACAGGAGCAGTCTAATATATCTGCTGGTATCCATATGTACGTCTTCCAAAGATTAGGAAAGGCTTTACCTTTGAATTCTACATCGTAATGTGCATAAGTGGGGGGAGAAAGCGGAACATAAGCTAAATCCTAAATTAAATCGGGTAGTAAACACACCGTTGTAAGTGGGCCTTGGAAAAAGTTCTGAATTAAAAAGAAGCTGCATGTGCACGGAATGCAGTGTGATACATCAGTTCTCTAAAGCAACATGTTGTAAAATTTTACTGCTTTCTTGTTGTGTTTTATATCTTGTTCTCTACAGGCTTCGTGGACTCGACCAGAGAAGCAAGAGGTATAGCTTACCTGACCACTAGCCAGTCTGTAGTTTTGAAAGCATTACAGTTCAACTCACCATTGCAGTTTAATCACCAGACATGCTAAAACTAATCAGTAATTTAGTCAGATTAACGAATAGGTCAATAGTGGTAGACATTACTTAGCAATAGTGTCACTTTAGGATGAGCAAACAAGCTGTGTTGGGAGTGGATGAACAAATCCTTATTATTTCCTAAAACTGGATCTTATTCTCTTGCTGGTGCTGATAAAATCACATCCAGGTAATTATACTTAGAGAAATAAATGGCCCCAACTCCCAGGCCAGGCATTTTGAAATGATACAAGTTTTTTGACTCTTACCTGGTTGATGTGGCTTTGGATCATAAAGTCACAGAGTTAATGATCTAAAAACCCACTCAAGCCCTTACCTTTCCAGCTCAACTCATCTTGTTGCTCACTTATCTTATCCTGACTGGTCTTTTGGTAAATTACCACATCACATCTCATCTCGGAGCAATGCAAATGACATCTCTCATTGGTTTTCCCAAATTGCTAAACATATCTATGTTACTGTTATAGAGCATTAAGTTTATGAGATTAGAATGATTTGTCACAAATGGTTCTTTTTTTTTTTTTTTTTTAAGTCAGTAGCATATTTAGCCTTTGAAATTTCTCTGACTGCTTGCTCCAGTTTGGGTAATGTGGGACTTAGTTTGAAAACTGAAGCTAAATATAAATCTTTAGACTGGAATCGCTACATCCCCAAGACCCTACTGATGATCATCCTATCATTCTTGACCAGATTTGTGTGATTAAGTGACAGATAGTGAAATAAAAAACAGTATGTTTTAGATGAAGTTCAGGAATCTCATCTATAAATACTTTTTTTTAAAAAGTAGCCTTTTCTCCAGATGGAACTTTGATATTGTATAATACGATAAATGCTGAATATGGCAATCCTGTAGACTGTTTTAAAAACCCATTCTCCGGTCTTTCGGAAATGATAATTATTCAGAACACATAACTCACGTGTTCCGGTCATAGCTATAAATATTTAATGCCGTTTAATATTTAAAAGTTGACTGCCTGTCCCCAGGCACTGTTGCTAGTTTCTGCACCCTGCCGTCGTCAGATCTAATTCATTATAAGCTCTCTTTGTATCGTTCCTTCCTCCACGTCGTAGGGACTGTAGTTAGGTGCATACCCTCGCTAAAACACTTGCCTCCTGTAAACACTCCCCCGGAGTGCTGTCACAGACTGGGTGTTTTTATTGCCCAAAAGTCATGCTCTCGTTGGGATTGGGGAAGGGAGAAAAGAAGGGTTAACTCTCAGCCACTCCTGAGCCACTACCCCTCTCGTTCTGCTTGGCCTTGTGCATCTTCCCCGTCACTCAGATTTAGACGGGGCTAGAAGAGGAGCTGAGATTTATCAGGGAGCATTAAGGAGATGTTGAGAGAATTGTTATTATTAGTGGAAGTAATTGGTTTACTCCCAGGAAAACAGACACCTCACTCCATTTTGCAGACGTGTCCTTATCTTAAGTTATCTCGCTCTGGACGTAATTGACTTTCAAGTGAGTTCTGCCCCCTGGGGCTCAGAAGTTCCGTTCCCTCCTATTTGTCTCAGTCAGGGATGAAGACCATGAGTCCAGATGAGCTCAGAAGAAGGCTTGGGTCATGGCTGATTTCATTCTGTAAGTTCTGGAAAGCCTTAGGACTCTTCCCTGCAAGAAGAGAGACAAAAATGTTTTGATGAGAAGAGCAATTATAATCGCCCTTCGTACGTTTTTGCAAAACCGGGCCTTCTTGCCACAGTGATCTTTTCATTCGTGCCCAGAGTTTATCTGCTTCCTCCTCGAGTCTGGACCATCAGCATGACGTGTGGTCTGGGTGGCTTGGAGGTGGCACTCCCTGACTTTGTTCTGGTGCCAGAGTAAATCATTTCAGAGGGAGATAGTCCAATCACACTGGAGTCTGTCTGCATCCCCTCGGAGGGAGAACTGGGCGTCTGGCAAATAATTCCATCATCAATCCTGTTTTGAGCCACCGCAAAATAAAATTCTCTATGGAAGCCTGCCTACTGCTCTGCTGACATCATTAAATGAGAAAATTTTCCAGAGAGAAATTTAGACAAGGAGACCAGAGAGGAGGCGGGGGGGGGGGGGGGGGGGGGAGTAAGGCTGTCAGTGCAACCATTGCCTGAGCTTCTCTTTGACCATTTTCTAGATTATTCTGAGTATAAACTGCTCATGCCCCCCTTTGTGGTTACTTGTTAATGTCCTTCTCTTACCTACAGGACTTTCTTTGCATCTTTTGCTGTTGTATCCTTCCTTATGGAAATGTTCTCTTGACTTTTGAAATATTCTGATCAGTTTTCCGTGTTTGTGGTGGCAGCCGCAGGACAAATCCTGGGTGTGTGACAAAAAATTACAGTTCAGTCGCTGGCTGGCATCACTGTTGGCTGAAGCTGTGATCTCGCTGAGATAAGCAGGAAGGCCGGGGTGAACCATGAATCCCCTCTGCCTTCATTCTGCTGTCTTGGGAGTATAGGAATGACAAGCAGGTCAGGTCAGCCCTCAGAGATACTTGCAGCGTTGACCTCACACTCCTGAGGCCACGAGTTTAGGGGATGCTTCAAGATTTTGTTTGGCACATGACTGTAGACTTCGGAGACAAGTGCTCCACGGCTGCCTGTGTCAGCTCCCGTTCATCCCCTGGGGTGCAGCTTCTCAGCCCATCAGCTTCCCAGCTTCCCAGGCCTCGTGGAGGCCAAGAGCCAAGGCATCTGGGCATCCCTGCAGAGAGGGGTGGCCCTCGCTGCAGTAGGTAGTGATGGTTTTGCTCGGCTCTTTTGCCTCTTTGCTGGCAGCTGTGTTCCGGCTTCTGGATATGAATGTGATGGGACTTAAATGACTGAAACAGATTAGCTCTACCAGTGATGGGACTTTTTGTGGTAGATCTGAGGCTTCTGTCAAGGCCAATGGTGTCTTGCTTTTGAGCCTCCCAAACTGGCTGCCATACGATATTTCAATGCTGGGTTTTGGGCTTCCAAACCAGCAGCTAAAAAGAACCTGGAGGCAGGTGTTCTTTAGTTCTTTCAAGACGCAGCCTCATGGGATGACAGGCGATATGCAGAGCACCCACCTGTCTATCTCTATGGAATATCGCTCACTGGACTTAGAGAGTGTGGCCCAGCCTACGAGGAGCTAGACTCCTTCTCCAGATTGCCAGCTTTCTTGAGGGTCTGAACCCAGACCACACGCCTAGACTCTTCCTAGGCCAGCAAACAGTTTACTTAAGAGTGTCAAGGGGGGAAACCCCTTGGAAATATTTCAGTGCCCATTGCCCAGGGCTCATATGCTTATTCCCTGTTTGACCAACTCTTGTAATTCCAGAGACGCAGGAAGACAATTCTAGTGTCAAGGGCTAGACTATGGTGACTATAGTGTCCAGCATCCCAAATCTGCCTCGGATTCCCTGTGTCACTGTTCCGGGAGAGGACTCCCTCTCTCTTCCCCTCACTTCCAGCTCAACAGCTCCTGAGCTCCAGATTGTTGGACTTTGTTCGATGAAATTATTTTACTTTTAAGCATCCAGGAAAGTAAGGCATGGGCAGAAATATGGATTTCTT
The DNA here is from genome assembly GCF_963455315.2 of Globicephala melas. Taxonomy (NCBI): domain Eukaryota; kingdom Metazoa; phylum Chordata; class Mammalia; order Artiodactyla; family Delphinidae; genus Globicephala; species Globicephala melas. The sequence continues at coordinate 89,121,500 of NC_083321.1, forward strand.
GTATAATTACTTTTATTCAGATTCCCCATCATGTGTGCATGCACCAAGGAGCAGGCAGGTGGGCAGGGGGCTAGAAGGAAAGGACGGGAGTGCAGGTTTCCCCGAATCTCACGAGGCAGGACTGTTGCAGCTGCAACGCCTGCTGGCCAGACTTTGGCTTCCGTTTTAGATGTGTCAACCAAATCGTCTTGGGGGCCTGGGTTGTCCTTCTCAAGCCAATCTTGGCACATAGGCTAGGCTGCTTGGGTAAACTGAGTCCTGTTTTCTGTCTGGGATGCACCCAAGTTCCCATAGTGCTCTCCGGAGCCTCCTCGTGAGTCGGTACCTAAAGCGAGACTCAGACATTGGCCCAGAGAGCAGAGGGCTGTGAGGCTGGTCGCAGACAGTGATGGCCCGGTCTCCTGGCCCCGCCCAGCCCCAGGCCTGACGCTGTCCCTCCCCTCCTGGCAGACCCTGGACGGGCACATGGTGGTGCGCAGCCATGCCCGCGTGTCGTCCCTGACCCTGAAGAGCATCCAGTACACAGACGCTGGGGAGTATATCTGCACCGCCAGCAACACCATCGGCCAGGACTCCCAGTCCGTGTACCTCGAAGTGCAATGTGAGGAAAACGGTGGGAAGACAGGGGGCAGGGAGGGCCGTGCAGCTGCCAGGACCCGGCCCATGGTGGTTGACCCCTGGCCATTTCAGAGCTGTGTCCCCAAGGCACCCCTTCACTCCATCCCCCGGCTTCTTACCAGTCTGCGTGTCTCCCTGTGCAGCTCATGGGAGGGGACCCCGATCTCTGCTGTCCCCCGGCACCAGCTCGGCCTCAAGGCGTGACCAGCTTCCCGGTGCCAAGAGACGGAGTGGGGGGAGGGGTCACGATCGTGGCAGTCTTCCTGAGAGCTGTCGTCCTTCTTTGCAGATGCCCCCAAGCTTCAGGGCCCTGTGGCTGTGTACACTTGGGAGGGCAACCAGGTGAACATCACCTGCGAGGTGTTTGCCTACCCCGGTGCCACAATCTCGTGGTTCCGAGACGGCCAGCTGCTGCCAAGCTCCAACTACAGCAATATCAAGATCTACAACACCCCGTCCGCCAGCTACCTGGAGGTGAGACGTGGGGACGGCGGGCAGGGTGGAGGAGGCGCCGTTTGAGGATGGGCAGGCTGCTGGACACAGCTAAAATCTTCTCGCTTGCTTCTCTAGCACGTCCTGAGCGGGGGAGCCACTGGCTGAGGAAGAAAGTGAGCCTCAGCCCTCGTTTTCTCCCCGGAGCTAGACGGGGGCCTGGGAGGCAGAGTGTGCCTCTCCCATGATCCCCTTTTCTGTTCTCTCTGGGTTCAGGCTCGGCTGCAGCTTTACTGATTCTATTCTCTACTAATTTTAGTTCAATAAATAAGGATCTGAGGTGGGGGCCCATCCGTGGGACACTCGTAACTCAAGAGCTCCTTCTTTCTAAAGGTGACCCCGGACTCTGAAAATGATTTTGGAAACTATAACTGTACCGCAGTGAACCGCATCGGACAGGAGTCTTTGGAATTCATCCTTGTCCAAGCAGGTGAGCACCCCTTATGGCTGCACACCCTCACCCTTGCCGGCCCTTTTCATGACCTTCTGTGATGACAGGAGCATGGGAAGAAGAGGGGGTGAGAGTCAGAAGGCTGGGAGCTCTGCGGGCTTTGAGGATCTGGACATGGGACACGTTGGGAAAGAATTGCATGGTGAGGTGGACCAGGGGGAGACAGGATATAGACGACAAGATTCCCAAGAGTTGAAAGAAATGAGAGAGATGTGTTTCATGATTGGGAGTTACGTCCTGGGCCAAATCAGGCTCACCTGAGTCTCCACATGTGTCCTTTCCACAGACACCCCATCATCACCGTCCATCGACCAGGTGGAGCCATATTCCAGCACAGCACAGGTGCAGTTTGATGAGCCAGAGGCCACGGGTGGGGTGCCCATCCTCAGATACAAGGCTGAGTGGAGAGCAATAGACGAGGAGGTGTGGCACTCCAAGTGGTATGATGCCAAAGAAGGTAAGTTGGAGAGTGCCGGTTTACTTTAGAATGATGGCTCTGGGCTCACGCTCACCCCTTGCGTTCACCAGATGCTGGCACCCTGACTGCCCATTTGGGTGGGGTGCACACCGCTCCCCAATACTGAGAGAGGCCAGATGCCAACACCTGCCGTCCTGTTGATGTTCCTATGCTGCAACGCCATCACCGGCCCCCCAGGCTTAGGGTGTGGTCACATCTTATGTGGAGTTATTGGCCTCTGCCCCCTGGTACTTCAGAACCTGGTTCTCGTGACCCTGCCGGGACAGATGAGGCCAGCGTAGCCACATGCCAAGCGGAAGCCCTGCTCAGGTGCTGAGCACAGCCAGAGGAGTCCAGTCCACCCCTGCTCTGCATATTTGAGTTCCATGTGCTTCAGGTTCTCTGCTGCCACCCATCCAGTCCTTCTTGGGTCTATTCAGGGACTGCCCTGTAATTAACCAAATGATCAGAGCCAACAAGACAGGTCTGCTCTTACGTCAATCCTATGATATATTTCCAAACCACAGATTTGAAAAATAACCCTTGGGTGACTGCAGTTTGAAGTCTCTGAGCTCGGATCATGTTTCCCTGAGGACTGAATATATTTATGTCTGACTCTCCCTTTGGGGTTTAATTGGAATAACTCAGTGAAGTAGGTTTTGTTTCTGTAGACATTTTTAATCCTGGAAATAAGGGTAGAATTGGGAATGGGCTAGGACACGGTGTCATAGCAATTCAGAGACATCTTCTAACCCAGGTTTACTGAGCATTCGTCCTGCCAGGAAGCTCCTGTCACTCCTTCAGCTTTGGGGAGGGCTTGGAGGACTTTCTGGGTAATCAGGATTAGAGCTAGAAGAAAATGATCCTTGACCTCCCTGACTCCCCCCCGAAACCTCGTACCAAATCTGTGGCTTTTTTTTTTTCTAGTTAACTTTTTTATTGTGGTAAAATATATTTAACATAAAATGTATTATTTTAACCATTTTTAAGTGTACAGTTCGGTGGCATTAAATACATTGACGTTGTTGTGCAACCATCACCACTGTCCATCTCCAGAACTTTTTCATCATCCTAAACTCAATACCCATTAAACAATAACTCCCCATTCCCTCCTTCCCCCAGCCCCTGGCAACTACCATTCTACTTTCTATATAGTTGACTAGTAATAGTCTCTGTATAGTTGACCCTTCTAGGTACTTCATATAAGTGGAATAATACAACATGTGTCCTTTTATGTCTGGCTTATTTCACTTAGCATAATGTCCTCAAGGTCCATCCATGTAGTGTGTGTCAGAATGTCATTCCTTTTTAAAGCTAGATAATATTCCATGGTATGTATCGACCACATTCTGTTTATCCATTCATCTGTCAGCAGACACTTGGGTTGTTTCCACATTTTGGCTGTTGTGAACAATGCTGCTGTGAACGTGAGTGTACAAATACCTATTCCAGTCCCTGCTTTCAGTTCTTTTGCACATATATCCACGAGTGGAATTGCTGGATCAAATGATAATGCTATGTTTCATTTTGGGGAGACCTGCCCTGCTGTTTTCCATAGCAGCTACACCACTTCACCAACAGCCTTTTCCTCCTTTGTGACCCTTTCCATATTTTCATGACAGCCAGCGTGGAGGGCATCGTCACCATCGTGGGCCTAAAGCCCGAGACAATGTATGCGGTCCGGCTGGCGGCCCTCAATGGCAAGGGTCTGGGTGAGATCAGCGCAGCCTCCGAGTTCAAGACGCAGCCAGTCCGTAAGTAAAGCCAGCTGCCCAGCCTCTTCCCCTGGGGGGCAGGGGGGGCCGTGAGCGGGCCCATCCACTGTTCACATGACAGCTTTTTGTCTTTCAGACCCCTCTGTTCACGGTGGTCCCATCTCCTAGTTCTCTCACCCTCGGTGATGGCTGATACCCAGTCCCTTTGTCCTCACTTTCTTTTTTTTTTTTTTTTTTTTTTGCGGTACGCGGGCCTCTCACTGTTGTGGCCTCTCCCGTTGCGGAGCACAGGCTCCGGACGCGCAGGCTCAGAGGCCATGGCTCACGGGCCCAGCCGCTCCGCGGCATGTGAGATCCTCCCGGACCGGGGCACGAACCCGCGTCCCCTGCATCGGCAGGCGGACTCTCAACCACTGCACCACCAGGGAAGCCCCTGTCCTCACTTTCTTGAAGGGCTTGGTGACACCATCGTAGCAGCTGGTCCAGTTTGGTAGAATAACAGCCAGGGAGGAAAACCACTAACACGTGTTCTTAAAGACAATAGGAAGGATCACGGCTGCGTGGTAGGGAGGGATTTGGGTAGATTTGCTTTTTGTCACCAGGGCCCTAAGCACCCGGTGACCTGAAGGAAGACAGTAAAGTCAGTGACAGTTGACATAATTAGTTGTGGGATTTTTGATGCAGCAGAGATACTCAGTTACAGGAAAACGGAGCCTGCTGTAGAGTGTATGAGCAGCAGCAAAACCCCAACAAGGCCAATGGGAAAAACATGGCCTCTGACGTTCCTGCCTCTCCTCCCTCCCCACACCCAGAGCACAGTCGGGGTCTCCCTGGTCAAGGCCTCTTTCAGGAGTCGCTTCTTCCTGATCCCATTCAGGGTTGCAGCTCTGTCTCCATCACTCCCTGTTTCTTTAAACCAGGCATGCCGTACTTTTCCCTCCCTTCCCGCACATAGCCAGGCTCTGGGTGAGCCCTGGTTTAGTCCTATCCCTCCACAGACTGGAGTTCCTGCCCTGGGAGAATGGTGAGTCCATCCGGGTGAAGAAGGTGCTGTAGCACAGACTCCCCCAGTGGTCACAGAGCTCCCTGGGCCCTCTCTGACTCCTGGGATTAAAAAGCACGCGGGGGAATCCTTTGCTTTCTTCTCTCTGAAGCCGGGGGCCTGGGAAGTGATCCCCTTACCTCTTCCCAGCAGTAGAAAACCTGTCTCATCTTCCTCGTACAGGAATTGCTTCTTTCTGGATTTGAAGTAATTTGATAATTTGAGTTTCCAGCTCCGTGTGTTCTGCGGATCCTATTCATTTCTTTTACATCTTATTTTTTTTTCTTGGGTCTGTCTCTTGTCTTTTCTTTTCGTCTGTGTTCCATCCATGGGATATGCAGATAGCCCTCTTCCACGTAAGTGCCTCTTCATACCTCATTACCTGTTTCTATAGCGTTAACATCTGCTAGTTCTAGTTTTTAATTTAGTTCTGGTCCCTTTTGTCCCCTAGAGGCTGAAGTAGATGATATCGTCCGGGCCCTAACCACACTGACCTTAGTCTAGTTGTGCTCTTGTTAATGTCCGTAGGTTACTCCAAGAGGCTAACACTCGTCCTGTTTTAGAGCATGCAATTTTTGTGTCTTCTGAAATTGTGTTTATTTATTAATTTCTGTGTGTGACGATTACCCTGTGGCAACATTTTGCTGAGCCAAGCGTGGCGGAGGTGTGCAGAGGGTCTCTGAATAACAGGCTATAGCCCCGTCTCACCTTTAGCCGGGTTGCCAGAAAAGTGACCACAGCCTCGCCAGGCCTCTGTTCAAAATCCCTTCATGGGCACAAGAACCCGGAAGGATGTTCACATTTGCTTTTAGGAGGTGAAAGAACTGAGCTCACTGCCTCTCCCTTTTCTGTCTGGCAGGATGGTAGCTGGAAGGTTCTAGGGAGAATGGGTAGGGGAACCTCGTGCAGCAGCAGCTGTGGTTGTAAAGTGCAGCATGAACTTGGGTTCAAATCACGGGTACATGCATCCTGCAGGGGAGTTAAACCCCCAGTTCTGGTCAACTCTGTTCTCTAGCAGTAGGTTACTTGCAACGTGGATTTCCATGTTTGGGAAAACTGACCAGCTACTTAGTAGCTCTGCTGCCAAGAATGCAGAAAGAGGGTGATTCTCCCCAGGAAGGACACCCTAATTGTGTAAGCTATAAATAGTGGATCTGGGAGCAGGGGTAACAGGAAGCACACCTGCTGCTCCGGGAACAGAACTGTGGTCTGGTCTCAGCCTGCATAGATGCCCCCCAAACTTTGCGTCCACTGAGGCTCAGCTTCTCCCAGGCTGAGCTCAGAATGGTGGAGGGAAGTCTTAAGCTGCACACTCTTTTCATAAAAAGCTCCTGGCTCCTGAAAGGCACTCAGGGAAGCTTATCTTTTGGAAATTTATTCAGAAATACTGCAGCAACAGCAGAAACTAAGTAGCTCAGTGTAGGCGTTCTGAGATTTCGAGCAAGTGCTAAATCTACTCTCTCAGCAGAGTTGGTTCCTGAATGGACCGGTTCTGGAAGGATTCGGAATCGTGTGTTGGGTGGAGCTGACGGCTAGGGCTGGCAACTCAGCTCTGCCCTGATTGCATTCAGAAGGCACGAGGGCACCTTCCTCCTGGATCTTTACCTGGTCTTCGGGTGTCCTCTCCTCTAGATTTAGCAGTGAACGAAGGCCGGCTTAGTTATATGACAGAGAGGAAGGCTAGGGTCAGGCCTCCTTCTGAGTGTCTAACCAGTAACGGGGTTTTGAGTACTGAATCGGAGGAACTGGGTCTTGAAATTCAAAGGTCATAAGCGGTTTTCATTCACTGCCCGCCCAGCCTTTGTTAGGGTGAGAATTTTTTTTTTTTTTTAAAAGCCAACATTTAATTTTTTTTAGAAAAGGAGACCTCTAGATTTTATTGTTTGTTGTCTGCCAGTATGAAGATGGATAATTAACCAAGATTCCAAGAAGTCCTTTGGAAAATGGTGGGGTCAGTTCTCTATTCCAAGTCAATCGTGAGTGATACAGCAGCAGGCATTGCTAGTGTCATGAAAGGTCAGTTTTCTCAATCACCTAATAAAGGTATGGCTTAAAGAATTAAAAAGCAAACTTCTTTTAGATAAAGAGAATGTGGCACAGTTTTAGAGTTGAATGTGCCTTTTGCAATGGCTTGAGCGGAGTAAGAGAATATTATGCTCTCACTAGAGTTGGTTCTTATGGACTTTCCTTGCACCCTCATAGCCTTCCTAGAGTTGCTGAAGTGAGGATGTTTGCCCAAGGGGTATCCTGTCATGCCTAGAGCCATCCTGAGAAAAGGTTACCCTTGGAAGGAAGATGCCAACGTTTGCCACTGCCAGAACAAACCCCAGTTATTGCTGCTAGAAAATGAGGATAAGTTTTAGGAAGGACCTTCTCTGAGTTCTCACTCCCATTCCTTGAAAGACACAAAGGCTGTCTGAACTTGAACAAGATCGGCCATCAGTTTAGCTGTGGGCTTACACCGAGCCCAGGAACCAGGGGTGTTGGTTTCTGAAGCTGGCTTATCTTGGCCACGGACAGTGCATTCCCCTGCTGTGATGTCGGGGTGCAGGTGCACAGCCTGCTCCTGTAGCACTGGAGGTAGGCGCTGGGTACACCCCACCTCCAAGGAGGAGACAGTATAGGGTCAGCAGGGGCTGGCACCCGGGACAGAGTCAATGCTGCCGGCCCCTCCGGGTTGGGAGGTGTAGGGGAGAGCCATTCCTCAGCACCTGAAGTTTGTTGAAATGTCTCAATATTAGTGTTGCTCTCAAGGTTCCTTAATAGACTACTCCACATTTGGGGGCATGAATATGTCAAAACAGGGATGAGCAGGTGAAACTAGCCAATATCTCAAGGACACCTGCTTCGGAGCGGCCCTATTTGAAAGCCGGGCTTACCTGTTGGGAGGTCCCTTTGTTTCTGTGAAGGCAGAGGAAGCTGTGGCTCTAATGGGACAAATGGAATTCCAACCTGGGAAAAAGTCCCTGTTTCACGTATTTTTAGGCCAGGTGTCTGCGTGCTGTCAAGAAACTCTTAGGTGGAAAGTTCACAACCTCTGTTTGCCCTGAGTGGGGCTGCTTCCCTCTCAGAGCTGCTAAAGCCCTAAAGAAATGATGTGACAATTTATTATGACTCTTTCCTCCACGAATGAACCACACACCTTCAGAATCTCATTGCCTGAATGTTACCTCTTCATTTGCTTCCATACCATGAAGCAACACAGGCAATTTCTTTCCGGGTATAAAGGTTATAAGTGAGTCTCTACTTTTTAACAGAGGCATCTTGAGACTCTTTTGCTTTCACAGTTTGCCCCCTAGATGGCACATGGCAAGTAGAAGTTAAAGCATTGTAATATATTGTGGTTAAAGCACATAAAACCCTATCCCTTTGCCAGAATGATATGGACAATCACGCGAACGATTCAAGCCAATAAATACATAAATAAAAAGGAAAAAAAGGAGAGAGAGATACGCTTTTACCAGAATTAACCAGGCTATCATGTCATGATGAGTTAGTAGCCTGTCTTGCTCTGATTCCAGTGACATTGTACTCGATGGTTTAATGAGGTACCCTCATCTGGAAGGTACGAGAAAGACAGAACCATGAGTGTCAACGCAATGTTGGAGATGCAGTGATGTTTTTCCAAATGTTTGTGCAGCTCTCAAAGGGGACTATGTGTTGTGATTGCTGACGGAACAACTTCTGAATGTTTGCCAATGAAAAACTAAAGATCCCTTCGGTGTCCAAAACGTCTCAGATGCACCATTTTAAAGGTTCTCCTTGCAGAAAGTTGGTTAGCATTAACTTCGTTAGTCCCGGCCCCTCGAACATTCCCTTTCTCTTGAGGGCAAGAATGACACTCGATGTTAATTTGCTTTGCCCCCTGTGCACACTGCAGCAGCCAGAGCATCACATTTCATAGCGTTTGGAGGGCAGCAGTGGCTGTCATACCATCCAGATGCCGAACCATCCCTACCTCGCCCAGTCGCAAACATTAAGGAGGATAGTTGTTTCTGTTTCTTTGGGACCCTGAAATCAGAGAGTGAGGCACACAGGTTGCGCTATAAATACACGCCACCCACGTAGGTATATGCCTGTGTGTACACATGAAGAGGTAGGTAATGGCAAAACCAAAGTGCTTTTCCCCTCTTCTGCTGGTTCACCTTAAGCTGGGGTCCAAGTTCCCTTCCCTCCTGACACCTGAGCCGATGGAGACAGCTGGTCCTGCGGAACCGGCTCTTTGTTTTCAGGCAGGGTTGGAGGCCTCTGCAGCTGTTCCTGGCCCAGTCCCTTACCTGAACGGCAGGGCCTGGCAGGCGCACAGGCTCAGGGTTTGAAGTCAGAGAGGCCCTGCTCTCTGCTGGGCCGCCGGCCACCTGTTCTCACGCATGGGGTTCTCCTTCCCACTTCTAACTCGCTTCAGCGTCTCTTACTGACACGCCCGGGTTGCCTCTTCCATTCTTCCCTTCAGTATCTGTGCGCCGCGATGATCTTTTTTCCCCTTTTTTTTCACCTTCATTTTTCTTTCCTCAGCGGCTCCTGCTAGCTCCTCCACCCCTGTTCCATTGTCTCATCCGGATAGTGAGTACCATTTTCTTCATCCATCTCTCTGCAGGTTGCTTGCTCTCTGCCGGCCACAGTGGGCCTGCCTCACGTTACCTCCCTTACCAGGTGTTAATTCCACTCTGTGGGTGGAGAGCAGCACGGGGTTTTAGAGAAGCAGATGAGAAGTAGGCACAGGTCCGCTCAGATGCACGGTGGACAGCTCTCCCCGCAAGAGGAGGCGAGTGGGAAGCGTGGCTCTGGACAGAAAATCCCGCAGACAGGCTCCCTGAGGCTGTGGCAGCCCCAGCCCTGTCCTCGGGATTCATAGCAGGCTGATTGTTTGGAGAAGCCAAAGGGATTTCCCAAGAAAAATGTCTGTTCTGCAGGGTCATCAGAAATGTTTGGGTCCCTGTGTTTTCACCCTTCATTTGAATCGGCATAGTTGGATTCAGACATTGAAATTAGATAGCGAGGTCTATAGCTTTTGCTTTCTCCATAAATGCATATATTTCTCGTAAATGCTTGTGGGAAAAGAAGCAGTGTCTGCTTGCGGATGTGCCCGACTGTAGGCCCTTAGGCACGTTATTGAACGTATTACCAGGGAGCCTTGTTTTTTCTCCTCTATAAAACACAAGAAGTAATCGTATCCCCACCCCCGGCAAATAACAACAAACCTGGCGTTTATCAAGCTGTTTGCCCACCTAGGAGCAGTGCCAGTAAGCCGGCCGTGGTGTCGCCTGGTCGGTCTCAGGCTTTGTCACCCTGCCTGAGCCTCACTCGTTTACCACCTTATTTTATTTGGCTGCCATGCCCTTTTGTTCCCCTGAGTCCCCAGGCGTAGGGAGAGCCCCGGGCCTCCCACTGTCCGGAGTTATGAACCCAGCACTCCAAAGGGAAAGAGCAGAGTGAGACAGCTGCTGAGCGAGACCCGGGTGTCACGCCAGCATGTGCGCAGAGCAGCAGGCAGTGCAGCCAGTGGGGCTGCCCGGCTGACCCTCACCCCTCGGTGCCGCAGAAGCCCTGCACCTTGGGTGGAGCCTCGGGAGTGATTCAAGCCCCAGGCTCAGAGCCCTTTGCGGCATCTACTTGACTTGGAAACAAGCCCGCCTACCCCACGCACTGCTTTCCAGGCAGTGGACTGTAGCAGCAGGAGTTCAGGTTTGGGGACCAGGGTCAAATACCAGCTCCACTACTTCTGTATGTAACTCCATGACCTTGAATGAGTCCCCCCACCTCTCCGAACCTCACACTTCTTATCTCCCAAAGGAAGGATAGATTCTACCTACTCTATAGGTATTTATGATAATTAAAGATTACGTATGAAAAACACAAAACACAGTGCCCAGCACGTAGTAGCTGGAATTCATAGTAAGAATAAATGAGAGTTATGTTACTTCTTGCTGCGTGAGAATAATTTGTCAGCAAAATCACTGATAATCTCTTTAAAATACCTACATTCATATGGATAAATCAGGGAAGAAGGAAATGAGAGAATACCTGCTTCACCATCTCTTTTTTCTTTATAATAATGCCTTAATATATATACACGCACATAGATATGTATTTATAAATTTAATTTATCTCCGTTCCCTCTTTCACCTTTCTGTGCCCTTTCCATCCTTCATGTTTCCATAGCAACCTGGCCTCTTCCTGCCCTTACCACCACCAAACCATCTAGTGAGTACAGAGCTTAGCTGCCCAGGGCCAGACTGCCACTTGTGGCAGAGCCGACTCCTGGGTCACAGTGCTGTCCCTGGTTCCCCCCCGAGTGCTGAAAGCAACAGTTATGCGTGCACGGAGGCTCCTTGCCTGGTGTGGGTCCCTAAGCATGCTGTCTGCCTGGCCAAGAGAGCAGACCCAGTGTCACCGAAAGAACTGGGGTGATTCTTGAAGAAAACTCTGTGCACAAGGAGACTTTTCCAAATTTACCCCCAAGTTAAAAAACCAGAAAATGATTAGAGAAATGCCGAGGAGACAAAACGAGAGCATCTCGTCCCAGCTTTCATTGTCTCTCCCCCTCTGACACACACACACACACACACACACACACAGAGAGAGAGAGAGAGAGAGAGAGAGAGAGAGAGAGAGGCTAAAATAGAATAGCTAAAAGACTGAGAACAAGGAGGGAAGGAATAGAAGCTGGCTGCCCGGGGAAAGGGAGAGGGTGAGGAAGGAGGGAGGGAGCCTCTGCTCCCTGACAGCGCGCCCTCCTTTGCCTCCTGCAGAGTGTGGCAGTGTGTGCCCCCAGCACGTGGGGAAGGAGAGGGGCTTCTAGCCTCCCTCGTGCTAGAAAAATTATGGCCTCAAAAAGCATAACCAGGCTCTGTCAAGTTTGTGTGCTGAAAGTCTAGATGAAAGTTCTGGAATTCATCTCCTGATGGCCAAACTGTACCATCTTTCCCATCACAGAAAACGTTACACTTCATCACAATCTGTAACATGTTCCAAGCTAGTCTTTATAACGCTCTAATGATGTAGGCTTGTGCGTTAGGCCTTAAACTCCCTGACAAGTCATCTGGAACGTGTGTGTGTGTGTCCACAGCTGTGTGCGAGGTTTAGATTTTATAATACTTCTGAGTGCACAGGAAGAATGACGTGCATCCCATCAAGGGTAGTCAGAGCAGAAGGCAGAAAGCAAGGATGCAAAGTACAGCTCCCACTCCACTCCCTGGGCCAGGGTTTCTGATACAGAATTGAACAGAGAAGAAAAGAGTTTCTGCGTTTTGCACAGAGTGGTTCTCTTTTCTACTGCAGAACATAGCTGACAGTCTGCTTTCTTGGTGTTCTCTCCGTGTGCTGCTGCAGTGAATTTTAATTCCTGATGCTTTTGAGGTTACATTTTGTGAGCAGAGCAGAGCAGGCGACAATGAGCTGTGCTCACATGGGTTTAATTCAGGTGATGGGTTTCTCTGCATTTGGAAAAGGAATGAAATTAACAGCACCCTTTCATCTGCTAACAGCGATGCTCTAGTCCTTTGCAGCTTGACTGCAGTGTGTGCCGTGCAGACCATAGCGGGAAAAGGCTACACAATGCATTTGCACAGCTTGGGTCATATTTAAGGTGTCTCACTGTAGGTTGGTCTTCTCTGGAAGGAAAACAATCTTGGATCCAGATTTTTCCTTCAGGAGGAATTAGGTGTCTCTCCCCTGACATAGGTTTAACTTTTAAACATCAGGCATTTCTTCCCACAGGTAAAATGATTAGCAGTGACATCCAAAGAGAAGAAAGTTTGAGTCTTCTTTGTTTTGAACCACTTGACTACTGACCCCAATTGTAGGTCCCAGTGGATACCGGGGTAAAGGAAAGACAGTCACGATTGGGCAGCAGCCTGTATTTAGCATGAACATATTTCTCAACTGTAAGGCAGAATGGAGCACGTGTGAACTGCAGTGAAACTAACAGCAGAGTAGCTGGAAGCATCCAAAAATCCATCAATCATCAGTCAGTCGGTAGGGTTGAATGTAAATAATGTCTTTTATTTTTGCTTCTGTGTGTGTGTATTGATTCATTTATAATTATGAATGAATGAAGGTAGCCTAAGTAAAATCAAAGGAGAAACTGCTCAGTTGTCTATAATCCCTGCAGGCACCCTTGGTTGGAATGTGCCAGACGCTGTGCAGTGTCGGACAGTGAGAAACAAACACTCTTATCAGCTCACGGTGGCAAGGGACTGTGTCACGTGGTTGAAGCATTTCTCTCGAATCATTTTTAAACATTGATGTGCTTTGGGCAGAAAGGTATCTTCACCTTCCTTTTTTGTCCTCCTTCTCTCTTAACGCCAACTGGTAATAGCCAAAATGCCCCTTGGCCTGTGAAAGTTAAGGTGGGAAACCCAAAAGGCCTTTTGTTGAAGCAGAATCACTCAGCAACAAATCAGATGTAAATATAACATAGGACAAAAAGGAGCATAGGCAAATCCAAACAAGAAAGCTGTTTTTTTCATTGTAAAAATCAAATTCGTGTCTTATCCATTCACCACAAGTCTAAAATGCCCGAACATGTGTTTAAGGTCAAATTCTTAGCTCATTGAGCCAGGGGTTCAGTTTCTGCTGCTTAGTGTTGACAGTTATGGTCTCAACCTCCGGAAGGAAACCTATTCCCTTTCTGCACTGGCCTCTTTTTTTTATTATTATTTTGTTAGAATCTTTATTATACTACTTCGTGGTTCTTTACTTAACTGTTTTTTTCATTGAAGTATAGTTGCTGTATAATATTATATAAGTTACAGGTATACAATATAGTGATTCACAACTTTTAAAGGTTATACTTTATTTATAGTTATTATAAAATATTGGCTATATTCCCTGTGTTGTATAATCTATCCTTGTAGCTTATTTTAAACCAAATAGTTTGTACCTCTTCCCCACTGGTACCCATTGTGCTAAGTGAAATAAGTCAGACAGAGAAAGATAAATACTGTATGATGTCACTTATCTGTGGAGTCTAAAAAATACAACAAACTAGTGAATCTAACAAAACAGAAGCAGACTCACAGACGTAGAGAACAAAATACTGGCCTCTTCTTTTATATGTGTCTTGATTGGTGTTATCTCATGGTGGCCCCTAGGATAACATGGGTAGACGAATACAGCAGTGAGATGAGATCCCTGGCCACCTTCTCTACCTGCATCCTCCAACCCTCGCTCATCCCACACCTGCCTCCTCATTGCGCCAAAGGAAACATGAAATGACTTCTTAATGTAATGCAATATTTTGTTCTTCCAGGGCACACGGTCTGCGCCTTAAAAATCATGGGACTCTTCCTTCATGACCATGCTCTGTTTCATTGCCCTTGTTTTCCAAGGATGCCGAGACATTTCTGGAATCTGTGAAGAATAACTTGCCTTGTGTTTCTCCTTCAACAGTCTCCTGGATTGACTTTGGCATCTGGGTCCTGACAGAGACACCTCCCCATTTCAAAACAAGTTTCCATGCTCCTCCTTGATGTGGTATTAATATGCAGTGTTGCAGCTGTAGCTAATGCTTACTGGTGTTGTTAACCAAATGCTCTTTATGATTTGTTAGTCTTCTATCTCCGGGCAGTTTTACTGCCCTTCCAATGTTTCCTATATATGCTGCTAATTTAATTTAATTTCTCCTTTTATTTAGTCTGTGATTTTGTTGTTGATTTTTCTCCCTGCCCATTGTTTACATCAGTTTTTAATTTTTTTGTATTTTCCATGTGATCTCCTCCACTTTCCTTTCAACCAATCATGTGCGTGCGTATCATGTGACTTTGTCATGTGGCTTGCATGGTGCTGATGATGTCGTCCACGCTGGTGAACAGAAGGTAAAACTCTTTGTTCTGATTAGTGAAATAAATCTGGGACCACAGCCTGGCACGTAGGGCCCACTCATTCCTTCCTGTCTTGGATTTCCTAAGCAAAGCCATTTGAGAGATTTCCTCTTGTTCTCAATCAGTGCAAATCCAGAATTCATCATCCTTTGTAGCCTTTACATGACAATTTGATGCCATGACAGCCTTCGGTTTAATGGTTTGCTTCAAGAAATTTGGCTACAGTAAAATCACTTTAGCCATGGCAGAATTTGCACCTTTGAATTTTTACCAGATAGCTCATAAACATGATTTCCCAGAAAGCAATGTTGCAAGTGAGCTTTATAGCATTGTTGTTTAACTTTCGTAGTTCTACAAACCACAGCTGCTCTAAAATGTCACATTTCCATAAAAACATAACATTGCTACAGAGAGAAACGTATCAATCCCAAAGGTTGTGTTTGCTCAAAACCAATGAGAGAGTTTCATAAAATTCATGCAGATTGAAGGCTTTCTGAAATGAGAGATTGAAGAATTTGGAATTAGAGCAGTTTGGCTGTGATGGCCGAGGTGTCACTTTTCAAGTGACCCACCTCCCACTCCGGGCAGGAGGGAAGAAAAATCAAAGCAAAAGTCACTTGACAATTACCATGACTGGAGAGCCATGTAATCCAGAAGCACACAATTGACCCTTGCAGCAAAGGCAAAAAAAATTATCGCCTAATTAAGCGCACAGGAGTGACAAAATAATTAGTTAATATTGTGACTGTCACAACCTTTTAAAAACATTTCTTATTTACCATGAAGAGTAAAGGAAGCCTCTGCTCACCACTTCCCCCAGTAAAATCAAACATCCATTCAAACCTACCCTGGGAGTCACATGTGTGACTAACTGAAAATTTGTACTTCACGTCACAACCTGAGACACACGGGCTAAACTGATCACAAAAGCGAAACTAACACCAGTAACCCCCCCGCCCAGGGCGCCCGTGCATGCGAGGGGTCCCCGGCGACCTCGCTTCTCTGAGAGCTGATTGGGCGACATCCACACGAACAAAACCATCGGCCGTTTGTCTCGCATGTGCTCTGTCCCTGGTCTGTCCTGTGTCCCGTGCACCCCACGTGTGTGAGCCCTGTGTGTGCCACCCCTCGCCCTCCGCATTGACACCCTCTGAGGACTTCAGCTCTCTGGGCATGGCCACCGTGCCCCAGTTTAGTCCCATTTACAACCAGACTCCTGGACAGGGTCTTGGATGGAAGGCGTCCTCGTTTCCAAAAATGGAGATGTTTAACATTTACATCGTATGAAATAAAGGAGGGATGTCCCCAAATCAGGAAACCTCCATAGTGCTAAAAACTTGGACCTAGCTTAAAAAATTATCTTAATCTGTGAGTCTTAGGGCAGAGGAAAGAACATTGGGAACCTATGATTGTATAAACTCCAAGTCCCACACACAAAAAAATGTGGTTTCATTATTTCCCTGAGGGAGACAAGCTCTTTTCAGACTTGGGGTGACTGCTCAGAGGCTGAACCTTTCCCCTGAAAGCTGAAGTATAAGCAGATATTGGGTTGAAACCCCTTAGTTTCTTCTGTAAAACCAAGTTGGGTCATTTCTGTGCAATGCTGTGACTCAGAATGCAGCGCGAGGTAGAAGCTCGTTCACCTCTGAGGAGAGATCTCTTGCAGACATTTTGAGCAAGGCTAGAAGTGTCTGAAGGTGTTTCCCACAGTTGCCCTAGAAACACTCCTTAGCAGTGGTCTTGGCTGTCAGTAGAAAATTTGGCCAGTACTAAAATACCACCTCGGGAGCCTGTGGAATTCCGAAGCGTGATCACCCCCTCATCAAACCACCCCTCTCCTGCCATTTGCAAGGGGGCAGGCAGAGGACGGTTACTCAGATGAGCAACAAACAGCAGGAAATGCCCTTTAATAATAAACTTGAAGGGAGTGGAGAGGCTGGAACAAGTAAGATTTACAGAGGAGAAAAATATTAGTTAGGGATGGTTCCTCTGGGCATTAGTAAGGGTTTCAGGTGAGCTAAGCCTAATGAAGAGGGTTTAAGTGAACAGTGGGTTGGTTGTATGCCCACAATAGATTAAATCCAGTGTCCACTACCCTCCGCCCCCCCGCCCCCCCGCAAAATTGCCTACGATGTGATTAACGTATGGCAGGTGTCCGTGCACCTTCTGTATCCATCCAGAAGAAGGAAGATGAACACAGGCATTGAGAACAGCCCAGGGCCACTTGGCCTCTGAGCCCACAGAGCTCAGAGCAGGGAGGGGTCCATGGCAGGGAAGCTCAGACACCTGGCCCAAGGGCACAGGCATGGGTTTGTTGGAAGTGTAAATTTGAGCTCCTGATGCCAAAGTTTATTTCTGGTATCATGACATCACACAACAGTGGGTCCCGCTTCCTCCATGCCTCCATCAGCTACCGAGGACTCTGCATAAATGGGACTCCCTTCCCACCAGCATGTATGTGATGAGATGCCCCCTGCACCCCCCTGTTCGTGTGCTGCATGTTTGAGCATGGATCCCTCCCCACCCATTTATAATGATCTTTTTTTCTTTAGCTACTGACACTGACTTGTACTAGGAAATGCTGATTCTGATGAACTAAACTCTTTAACACCCACTCTTCCTTCTTAGATCGAAAACATCACTAACCCTCCCTTCCACTGCCCCTCCTTTATTTTTTACAGCTGTGTGTCTGGATTGCCACGGTCTTTGGCAGGTCGACATAGACTTTTCACCAGGGGTTCTGCTCTAATTGCCTTTATTCCGAAGGATTCCCAGCACTGGTGGTTACCAGGGTAGAAAGCTAGCGTGAAGGGACCAAGGCAGTGATGTATATCAGCCCGGATCCTGTGGGCAGGGACCGCGGGGTTCAGAAAGTGCCCGTTTCCCTAGGGCTTACCAGTGTGAGGGCTAAAACCTCCCAGGAGCCTCGTACTTCTTAATAACGAACCTCACGTCCATGAAATAGTGTTGGAGATGTTCATGCACCCACCTTGTGACCTCGGAGGCAGGAGCCAAGTTCATTGTTGGTGACGGCGGTTATTTCTGTCTTAACTTCCTCAGCCTGGATCAGCCCCCATACCACGAGCCATACCTTTGTGGCCATCTTTTCTTTTTAGGATGATGAAACAAAGATAATTGATCAATGAATCTGTTGGTGTTTTCATGACACCCACGAGAAGGGAATTGGTACTTTTGTGGTTCGGTCTGTCAGAGTTCATTTGTTGCTGTTTAATTCATCCTCGGTGCTGCCAGGCCTCCCCCCAGCCCCTCCCACCGCGCCCCCCACCCCCACCCCCAGCACACACTCCCATTCACAATTCCCAAGAAAACTCGTGCTGGGAAGATTTGTGGACTGGATGCCTCCATGAGCCTGGCCGCAGAGAGCCAAGCATCCTTTCTCTGTAGAAGTGGGGGACCTGGCCACGCCCATACCCGCTCGTTCTGTACCCCAGCACTCCCCAGAGCCAGGGACTAGGATGGCAAAGAGTCAGGTCATGCTAGCACAGCAAATCCTTAACAATTAAGACACAAGCGCTCAGGAGAAAAAGAACGCTTTACTCCAGGGGCCTGATTTGGGGGAGCGATGCTCAGGACGAATGGATGTCAGTCCAAGCACTGCGGGCTGCTCTTCGGGAGTATTGGAAAACCACCTTAGTCTAGAATAGCCAGGTAGGCTGCCAAAGCGGCGTCAGGGAGATGTTGAGGGTCCAGGAGTGCATGTGGCATAGATCACATTCGTCTGTTTGACATTAGGGCTAAGAGGTTGGTCTGAGGAAGGAGAGTTGGTGGTCTAAAACTAAGTCCTGATTCCCTTTGGTAATTTGCTGATCCCATAAGGACCAATCAAACTTCGAACTTCTTGATGTAATTTTAAATGCTCTTGAATTGGAAACATCAAACAAGCGTCATATCAGAACAGCTTAATCATACATTTTGGACTTTTTAAAACAGTTTCAAATTGCTTATAAGAAATAATCATTAAGGGGAACAGGCATTAGGAGAAACAGAACGAACAGTATTTTTAATGCCAGACAATCCTTTTTGGTAGTAAAAGATTCTAATGCAGGCCCTACGACCATCATTGGGTTCTTCTCAGATGCATCGAACCCTGTGTGGGTCCTGATGGGAGAGAAAACAAAGTGGGTGAAGACAGAACCCAGGTCCAGCCTGTCTCAGCCTATTGGCCCCTCAGCGTTTCATTCAGAACATACAACTCTTGGTCCTTGGGCTTTTTGAGTGAGAAGTAGAATATTGTTTTCCTTCCAGAATTCATAGTTGCTGTTCAAAGGCCCTGTGTTTGCTAGAATTTTTTGTGTGGAATTCAGATATCCAGCAGTAGTTTTCTGGTCCCAGGCCTTCTGCTGACGAGGAGAAAGACATGAAGCTGACTCTGATTTTAGGGCCAGTAGCACCATAATTACAAAGAAGAACCTGCAATCTACATGGCCAGAAATACACATTTCAATTACGGTTTCTAAGGGGAATTTATAGGACCTGCCAGTAATATTTTTGACTGTATGCGGTCTCTCTGGAACATTCTTTTTTTTTTCTTGCATACACGATTTACATTCTTCTAGAAAATACCAGAATTGCCTGCTATTTCATATTTGTTATTGACAAGGTTTATTTTTACGAATACCACTGTTTTAGTCTTTACATAAAATATTTAGGGAAATAAATTTGACTCATGGCTGAAGCTAAACTCGGAGGGTATAATTAACCCCAGGGGTTTTCTTGGCGCCACCTGCCGATTGCTGCTGAATTGCAAGCCAGCATTTACAAATAATTACAATATTGGTTTTGCTGAAATTACCCATAATGATTTCAATCAGAGCAGCCATCTCAGAACAGAGTGTACGCTGGGACCCTCTAAATAATTTCCTCTCTTAATGTGCTCAATAAAGCTGCAAGCCTCCTGAATGCCAGGCCCATTTCTTTGGTGTCAGCCCCCTCCCTCCTCAGGCGTGGCTGGAACATTCTTTTTGCAGAGAGCTTAGGAAATGGTTTCTTTAACCCCATTTCTAATCTTTAAAAAAAATTTGCTGCCAATAAACATTTGAAGATGAGTAAGACAATTGATTAAACAAATATTGCTCTTTCCACACCTGTATGTCCTTAGAACAAGTTGCATGGCCATAACGTTGGTCCAGATCTCTATGATATTAGTTGAATAGGACCATCCTTTGGAAATACTGTCATAGGAAGAGTTAGATTTCTGTACAAGGGCCCCACCATGCAAAGAATTGAATAATAATTGAATAAGTTTTTTCATTTGGCAAACAAAAACTTGTCTTAATCACCTTTGAAACTCGAAAGCCTAATGGACTACCTGGTACTTAGTATGTACTGAATGTGCATTTGATGAACAAATTATCTTTAAAGCACTCTAAATGATATGATATAAAATACTCTAAATTCTATGAGAAAGCAATACACATCAGAGTTACGTGGTAGTCACTCAGCTAAAATGGTGGCAAATTATAGTGTTCTAACTTTTATAAATGTTAGAACTATGTTCTAACTGTGGTATAATTTTTAGTGGTTGCTCTGTGATTCCCGCTATATTTTTTCTGAAACAAATCCAAAAATAGGACAGCACCTTCGTCGGGGCTCTTGGTTTTTGCAGGGATTCCTTGGCTAGATTTTTCTTCATATGTCTTTGAAGACTCTTGGGGCCTTTTTTTCAAAGACAGGAATTTTTGGAGATAACTTTTTTTAAAATTGTAGAAAAAATGGGCACCTCTGTGCCTAAGTGATATGAAATTGTTGATCTTGCGGTGCATCTCCCTAAAATTGACTGAACATCCTAGATTTGGGGTTCTGTGTTTTACAGCATCATGAAAATAGCCAAGGTGTTCTCGATAGCTCACCCTAGCACAGTGACTGTCACAGCGTCACGGTGATAACAGAGTGAGGAGGCGCCCTCGGGAGCATCTGGTATTTTGCAAATGTGGAGACTGAGTCAGTGACCTAGCCAAGGCACTAGACCCCCTGAGCTCCACTGTGGCATCCTTAGCATTCAGTTCTAAAGGGAGCTTCACAACATTGGAGAAAGCCCCTCTTCTAAGTAGACACTCCCCCCAAAGCAGGGTTCAACGTTTTGCGGTATTGATTCAGCCCTGGAGAGCCATACGGCTCAAATCTGAGAGAAAATAGTAAGGAAGGTACAGACAGAGCAGCCCCAGGGGAATAATCTCTATTTCCCTTCCTAGGAGGCCTCGGGAGAAGGACTAGGTCCTTGCTTGGTGGGCGTGTTGGAAGGACCGCTGATGCCACCTCCTTCCCTCCTTCTGAAGGCAAAGAGACCATTAATCCCAGAGTCAGTGTTGCAATTCTGAATACAGAAAGTTATAATGATTAATGTAAGTCTTCATTCAGTCCAGGGTCACCAACATCCTGTTTCACCTGGGACTAAGGGTTTGTCCGTGGTAAAGGACTTGCAATGCTAATGCCTGGAAAGTCACAGGCTAACCAGGACGAGGTGGTCACTCTAACTGAGCAAGAGAGTAGAATTTGTAAAGTTCTACTGCATCTCCTATTCCATTGTTCAGCATCGTTGAATCTACACAGACCTCCTTCCCTACTCTAAAATATACTCCACTTTGAATTTCTTTTTGGCACTGGGTATCTCTAATGGTATAAGACATAATTGAAATATTATCTAAGACTTAGAAGGGTCCAAAAGAATTTGAGAAGCGTACGCACCTTGACATTATCTAAACCAAATCTCTAAGTACTTTCCACTGAATAGTTGG
This sequence comes from Globicephala melas, assembly GCF_963455315.2. Classification (NCBI taxonomy): domain Eukaryota; kingdom Metazoa; phylum Chordata; class Mammalia; order Artiodactyla; family Delphinidae; genus Globicephala; species Globicephala melas. The sequence goes on from NC_083321.1 coordinate 89,142,854, forward strand.
TGCTGGTGGCTAGATAGTGGCATAAAAGCAGGACAGGTCTTCGCCTGAAGCCCTTTTATCTTTTTGTTTTTCTTTTTTCTTTTTCCTTAATTACTGATTGAAGAAAACAAATAATAAGCACAAATTTTCCTAAATACTTTATCCCTCAGACGTTAAGATTACACAGCCTCCCTGTTGTTGCTTTTATGTGTCCCCGTGACTGGCACACGTGCAGCAAGATCGCCTCGCGATCCTGTTAATTGAGCTTCCGGGTGGTGTGCGTGCTGCCGACCCAGGCCGAGTAGCAGGGCTCTCGTTAGCTTTGTCTCTGGTTCCTCCTTGTCTCAAAGGGAAAAGTAGGACACTCTGCCACTGTAGGTTCTCAGAGTAGCTGAGTGAGGACAGTGGGCTGGACTGACCTTACCAGCAGCCTTCTCATTAAATTACCAAAGGTGCACTGTGGGTGATGAGGCCCAAAGCCTGGTGACAAGCCTCCCCTGGCTCTCCTATCCCATGTCTGTGATTCTGTCTTCCAGAGAACAAGTGAGGACCACCCACCCAGAAGGTAACTCTTTTATAGGCTCTCCACATTTTCTGTCTGAGGTCATGAAATAGATACAGAGATGCTTCCCACAGGAGGTACAGGGTTCCCAAGTGTTGTAAATCTTCATTTTAACTCTTTATAACAGACATTCTCTCATCTCATTGCTTTCCACATATACTAATGCAATAGTTTCTCTTAAAGTCAATCGCCCTCTTCCTGAAGAACCATCCCAGCCCTGGTAGTTTGTCACATACAAGCTCATCTTTCTTCTCGACCTTGGATTCAGAGTTCTACTGCAAGGAAAAGAGAAACGTTGACTTTTTTCTGCTGAGAAATGCTAAAGACATATTTCCCTCTCTCTCTTCTCACAAATAAAAAGACTTTAATGATCGTTCCATTAATACAAGGTACCAAGGATTATCACTCAGGCTGTTGAGCAGCAAATGCCGGATACTTACAAGAAACTTGCCTGCAGCAACTCGTGCTTTACTTAATCACAACTGGAAACTCGTTATTTTTTTTTAATGAATCTAAGTAATAAAATTTAATTCATACAAAGATGGTCACAAGAATGCAGCATCATTCCACCCCAGTTAGGGATTAGACCGCTGGGATGAATCATATATCCAGGGGGAAAAAAATGGGCTGTTCTGAAAAATTATTTGATGGGTGTAAGTTTTCTCCTTAAATGCTTACATTTTCCCATATTTATGTACCAGGTTCATAAAAGTTAAATCTGTAGTTGTAAGAGCAGCTAAAAGAAAATACAGGCACGTGACAGAAAAAAAACTAAAACAACAACAAAAAACCCACTTCTCTCTAAAATAGTAAAAGAACTAGGCTAGTAGGGAGGATGGTTTCCCAGAACATTCCCAAAAGGCATTCTCACTTTGGGCTAAGTCTGAGGCATCCAACTGGAATTCAGAGTTTTATATGTATTGCTTTTTAACCATTTGAATTGCTGACAAAGCAAGAGGCCAGCCCCAGCCCATCACTACCTCCCATTCTGTTGGATCGGATTTTCATTTTGTGGATGAAAATGTCATGCGAATTACGTGGCTGTTTCAGGGGAACCCAGTGCACCTAAGCTCGAAGGGCAGATGGGAGAGGATGGAAACTCTATTAAGGTGAACCTGATCAAGCAGGATGACGGCGGCTCCCCGATCCGACACTACCTGGTCAAGTACCGAGCGGTGAGTGGCCTCCTTCCCGGGCGTCACACCACCCCGCAACCCTGACACCTGCCTTCTTGGCACAGCAGCGTGCAAAACCCAGGGGGGTGGGGGCGGCCTCTGTGCCTGGCAGGTGGCTCCTGGGTCCGGGTTAGGGTTTTACATTCCAAGATTGACTTGCAGCCTTTAGGTCATGTCTACGCTGAGACCATTCTTTTTTTCAGTCCCCTATTTTATATTTTTGAATTGAAATGCAGTTGATTTTACAGCGTTGTGTTAATTACTTCTGTACAGCAAAGTGACTCCATTATACATATATACACATTCTTTTTCTAATACTCTTTTCCATTATGGTTTATCATAGGATATTGAATATGGTCCTCTGTGCTACGTATAGCATGGATAAACACACTGAGACCATTTTAAAAACCTCTAAAATGATTTTGGTGATGACAAATCCATACCATGATTGATTTTTCTGCTTCCTAAATTTTTCTACGAAGTTATCTTGCCATCACCCAGTACATTTTGCAAATAACATACTGATATCTGATAATCACACTTGGATAAAGTGTGTATCATAGGCCAGGCGTGCAGGCCCATGATCGCATGCATTTTCTTCTCCCCAAGAACCCTACGAAGTTGGTCTTAAGGATTATCCCCACTTTACAGAGGAAGTAAGTGAGGCTTATGCAGTCAGTGACCGCATGACTCATACAGCCAGGAAGCCAGGGTTTGAATCCAGGTCTGTGTGCCTGAAGAGATGGGGTCCTTAGCCCCCGGCCTGGGCTGCCTCAGGTCCTAAACCAGTTCCTTCCCTCACCCCACCCCCAGTGCTCATGCAGCCCACCTGAGCTGTTGTCACCCTGCTGTCCGGCTACCAGTGAGCCTGGCCATAAGCCTTTTCTTCTGGGTTTGCCCACCACCCATCTAAGATTTCTGACAGTCCACCTTTCATCCCCGACCCCCAAACTGAAAATCACCCCATTGTGGCTTTTTGGTGTTTTTTGGTTTTAGAATGACCCTTGGCCATTGCCTTCCACAACCAATTGCTGAGAGGTTTAGAGGCAGCATCCGAGCATTGGAAATAGCCTCTTGCTAGGATTTCTTGCCCATAGAAAATAATGAACTTGAGAGGAGTTTTCTTTCTTCAGATAGCCCCCAAAATAGGCTTTTCCCGGGAAGTCTGACCTACTCCCTATCTGCCTTTTGATCAGCCCTGCTTGAAGTACCATGGGAGCCCTAAGCCGGTTATGTTTGCAGAGAGTCCGCGCAGCACAGAGCCCTCCCGGGCACACGTCTCAGCCGCTGGGCAGCCTGTCAGTCCACTCAGCCCTCTCCTCCTTAACTGTGAAGTCAGGCGCGAGCCTGTTGTTGGAGGAGGAGCCTCAGTTGACTTTCCTAAGGCCCAGCCCAGAGGCACCACCATCTGAGAGGTCCCTGTGGTTTCCTTGCTGTGGAGTAGGATTCAGGGACTGGGCAGGTGGTCCCATGGAGCCCACTGGAAGTGGGCAGTGTGGGGGGAGGATGTTATTATGTGTTGTTATGCTGATGTGGCCCAACAGACATGGGACCCAATTCCAGCTTTACCATTTAGCGGCATGGGACCTGAATAGGTCACCCAGTCTTCCATAATCTCCATTTCTCCATCAATAAAATGGAGAGAGCTTATCAAGCTGTTGTAAAGATTAGTTATAACGTAAGCAAAGAACCTGAAATGTGCCTGACACTTGGAAAACTCTGTACGTGGTAACTGTGATAATCACTGCTATGATGCAGGCTGGGGCTGGAAATAGCTCCCTTATGAGGCCACATCAGGTGTCAGTGTTCCAGAAGAGCCGTCCCAGCTGTGCCAGGCAGGCCTGCCTTGAAGAGACAACTGGGGCAAAGCACTGCGATATGTTAGACTTCGACAACCGTAACTGTCCTCTCCCTTCCACCTCAAATCCTAACATGTGCTAAACATTACTATTATTATACGTTATTAATATGTATTACGTAATGTAATGTTTGCTTTATATTCTGGCTCTCTCTTCTGTATGATGTTTGCCAAGGAAAGAAGCCTTTCAGAGAAAGAGGACAAAAACAGCTGAATTTCTTCATTTTAAATTAAAATGGGGCACGTGCTGACACGCTCGGGAGCCAACTTAGAGCCACAGCCTGGCTTCCAGTTAGACTCTGAGGACATAAGCACCCCCTTCCAGCATTTCCCCACACTGGTCATGGCCATGACACGAGTGCTATCCCATTCCTAAAGGTATCCCTTTGGCTGGTACAAAGCATTTTTCTGGGAAGACGGCTGGCTTTCCTATAATGTAACTCTTCCTGAAGCCTCAGCCATGGGCTAGACCACCTTCCAGGTGACACTGCTAGCATGTTCTGCTCTTCCAGGGAGCAGCCCATCATCCAGTAGACATGCGTCGACGGCTCCCACCCAGAACAAACTCACTGGCAAACGTGTAGGATAGAACTGAAAGAACATTTGAGAAAAGAGGGGCACCTATGACTCCAGCTTCGTGCCTGAAATTATGCCCTGGGCAGTGCTCTGCTGAGCTGAGTGTACCTTGTAGGCACTCTGGGCACCTCAGCCTTGGACCTGACAGAAGAATTCACACCTGTGACACCTCCAGCTCCAGTCTCAGAGAGCAGGTCACACTGCACGCAATAGGACGATCCAGTTCAGTGCAGTAGATGTGTGTTGAGCTCCCTTCTACGAAAGGCTTTGGGCCCAGAGGCTCTTGGCCACAGCTCGACTGCCCATGTGGCTTGGGGAAGTCACCTGACCTCTCCCTCCCTTCCCCGTCATCAGCGTTAGTAAGGGCCAGGCAGAAGCACTGGCAGGCTTGTTGTAGGGATGCAGGGAGAAAATGTGCAGAAAGCCTTTAGTCCAATGCCTGGCACGTAGTGGGTGCTCCATGAATGATAGTGTTTATTTTTAATAAAAGTGGAATCTGTGCAGTGTTCCCATGTCAGGGAGGTGAGTCACACACCTGAGTGTGACCAACATTCTGAAACAGGCCAAGAAACACAGTTGTTGGATTACTCTTCTAGGTCATCCTTAGGCCACGGGCCAGCATTCCAGAGTGTAGCTTGGGTCCCTGCACGCTCTCAAGGTGGTGCACGGGACATTGAAGGGTTGGCCCCATGCCACACTGGCGGTCTGCCGCTGTTTGTATTTGCAGGCAGGCGACGTTGACCTCCTGACCTGCATGATCAATTACCTTTGGGTTTTTCAGGCTGGTTAAGAGTAAAGACCATGTCCTATCTTTGGTTTTTATTTCTGACTCCCTTATGTTCCTCCTGTTAGCTGGTCTTAGCAGCTATTTCACCTAAAGCTTTCTGGTGTCTTGTATCTTCCTTGCCGGTTTCTCCCAGAAGCTCTCCTCCGAATGGAAACCAGAGATCAGGCTCCCATCTGGCAGTGACCACGTCATGCTCAAGTCCCTGGACTGGAATGCCGAGTACGAGGTCTATGTGGTGGCTGAGAACCAGCAGGGAAAGTCCAAAGCAGCTCACTTTGTGTTCAGGACCTCGGCCCAGCCCACAGCCATCCCAGGTATGACGGCTTTGCTTTCTGTGAGTTTCCCGCTTTGGATTAACGCACAAGTGCCGCACCTCCTAATGTGCCTGAACAGCCCCTGACAACTCGCTTGCTTACAGCCATCCTCATGATCGGTTGCCCATGCAAAGCTTAGTTTTGCTTTGTACCTAGCTGTGCAGTAGGTTGAGATGGCCTGGACCCCCAGGAAGGCTTGGCCAAGCCTCCTGAGTGAGGGTCCTTTGTCATTCAGCCTTGGAGGACTGACGATAAGCCAGTCCGTAGGACCCCTCAGATGGGAGAGACCCCAGCTCCAGCCAAGCTTTGGATGCTGGTTGAGGAAGGATCCTTTTTCGAGACCTTATCTGCTATCTACCATTTCATACAAGGACCACGTAACTGTTTTGAAGCACTTTCTCTCTGATGCTTGCTTACCTGCACAGCTGTGGTCCAAATCTCTTCTCTGTGGGAACCCCAAGAGAAGGGACATATGGTGCCCAGTTAGTTAGTTAAAAATCCTCCCTGCCAAGGGCCTTTCAATTGAAACAAAGATTAAACCGAGCCACTTGAAACAGAACAAGTGGAGAAAGTAGACGCTGGAAACCCCCATCCATGAAAGGCAGTCCAGTCTGCTAGAGGCCGGCATGGGAGCAGCTCTCCCAGGAGATGCAGATCTGTCTCTAGGGATCCAGGACCAGCTCAAGTGTGGGAATAAAGTGAGAGTTCTGCTTTCTGGCCCAGCTGCCTCGCTTCTGATGGCCAGTCTCCTCAATGACCTAATTCCTCGGAGCAGAAAGAGATCTTCATCGCCCCTCTCTGCTTTTCCAGAGCAGCCGTATGCCAACCACAGGCAGGAGAGGTGGGCATAGAATATGCAGCTGCAGCCTAGTGGAGGGGTCCCCGTAAACGCTCTGCAGTGTCCAAGTATGGTAGGAAGATGCTCCCACCTCCCGGTGGCCTTCGTCTGGCCTCCATTATGCCTGTCCTGTCTAGAGTGCTTGCCCCCAGCTCTCAGCTCAGTGATCACGATTGCTGTTTCCAGAGGGAGAGAGGCCAGAAAGGACATGGGCTACTGTGACACAGGGCTGTGTGTGTGGAAGTGCGTTGGTCGAGCAGCAGCAAAGTAAGATCAGTGTGTGCTTCCCGATGGTTGGTTGCACATAAGTGTGTGTATCTGATGGATGTGTGTGGGCCCCCAGGGAGTTGGCGGCCATAGATGAGAGGTGTCCATGGTCCTCCCCTCTGCACTGACAGGGAGGCCCCTTAGCATAGGCTAGGGTGGGTGTCTCTCTGCAGGCACTGGTCATGTGGTCAGTGATGAAGCCAAGGTATCTGGTTGTGACTGTAAACGATGTTCTCCTCACTGCTTCGTAGGCTGTCCAAATAGAGGTGTCCCTTTCTATTCTCTGCCCCTTCTTTCTCTGCATTCTTGGGTCAGTTTTTCCCTGGAATTGACAGTCTGATGGGAGTGTTCAGATCTGCTCGGCTTTTATGGGGCACTTAGGAGATGGGGGAGTGAGAAGCCTTGAGGGATTCCTTTGCAGTGAGACAGATTTCTATGGGCATCTGCTTCCCCGGGTAAGACCTCGTAGGTGGTGATTCCGACATGCTGCGTTCCCAGGCTGGGTACTGCCGGCGGCATCAGCTTCTGAGCTTGGAGAAGTTGGGGCCACTGGGTGTCAGATACAGAAATTCTGGGAAGACCAGTCCCCCGAGTCCTGCCCACTAGGGTTGTCAGAGTCCTTCTGGCTAATCTCCCAGGCTCCCAGTTACAGGGGAGGGCTGGAGGGGCTACTCACCTCCCCAAGAGGGCTTCGGGCTCTACTGCATAGGTTTTAGAAGGAGGTTGCTTGGTTGGACGTCTCTGGGACCTGCGAATAAAACCTCTGAATTACGAGATGTACGTTCACGGTGGAATTCTCTGGTCCGTGGGTGGTGGAGGTGAGAGGTGCAGAACTAGATTCTCTTTAAGAGCACTGTGGGTGGGGGGATGGTACAACAGGAAGAAGAGTCCGATTTATTGCCGAAAAGGTGGCCCCCATCCTTGCATACAGTTTGCTGCACATACTGCAGTGATCAGATGCCTCTCTACCCCAACGTGTAAAAAGCTCTAGAGGCTATAGAAGGCTGTGGGGAGACTCCTGACTGCACCTTAGAGACCTCCCCTGATCAAAGGTAACACTTTCCTAATCAGACTCTTGTATTTGCCTGTGGAGGCTTCTGTTCTCTCACTTTAATTTCATTTGCTCGCTGACCCCTAACCCCTGAATTCACCCCGCTGTGCTGCTTCTGGCCTTGCTGAGCTTAGGAACTGGCCTTATGGTGATAATATGGCACTGAACTCTTCTCTAACCTTTGTCAGTTTAATTTACAAAGTTGAATTAACCTTTGATTCTTGCATTTTCTATATTTGACCTATTTTTTTTTCTTTTTATCTATTTTTTTTCTCTGTTTCTGTCTCTTCCTTCTCTTTCCTCCTTCCCCCTCCCTTTCCTGTGTCTGTCGTCACACATATCACCTTGGACGTCACTGGGACATCCCCACTGCCACATTTGTTTTTAAACAACCACATTCTCTCTGGGGACCCATTGCTTGGCACCTGCAGCGACCTTGGGAGGCTCCACCACGTCCTCTACCTTTGTCTCATTGCTTTTCTCTGCAGTGACTCTTCTCTTGCTCTGTTAGGAACTTGAATGCCAAAAAACTAAATTTGCCTAAGAGCCCGGTTCCTATGAGAATGATCAGTGCCCCCTTTGGAAGGATCTGTCAGGACTGCCATGGCCACAGCACCAAGCTGTCTGAGCAAGAGGAAGGTTTGGCAATTGGAAAAAGCTGGACCTCCACACTTATTACCCTTCACAGATACTTTTGTGCCACTTCATAAGGAGTTTGCCCCCCTTTTCATAGCAGTATAAAAATGTTTGGGAGCTCTTCTCTTTACACCCTCTCTCTCTCTATATATATATATATTAAAAGAACAACAACAAAAAACCATTACATTAGGTTTACAGAAAAGCTTCTGCACATCTGCTACTGGTTGCATTTCTGGTTCTTACCTGAAAATGTTGTAGCAGAGAAGGATTTCTAAGTACTCTCTAAAGCTTGCATCAGATTGTTAAAATCACCCCGTGTCCCCATTGTAACCCTGTGCTCCTCTGCTGCCCTTCAATAAGTAGTTGGCTTCGCTTGCATTTAAGTGCCCCTGGTAAGCCCGCTGCGATTCACAGGAGCATTTTGCTGGCATGATGGGCAAAGTAAGTCGCCCTGTTGCCCATGCAGCGGAAGAACTCGGATTTGTTGAGTATTTTCTGGGGCTGATCCTGGGAGGCGCTTTGGTCCTGGTAGTATAACCAGCACCTGATGCTGGCTCTGTGAACAGGGCCAACCTAGGACGTGCCCGGCACCTATGGGCTCTGGAAGGTGCGTGTCTCCCAGTCAGGGTGATACCTGCTGCATGGCTACAAGTCAGCCACAGACCTCGTGTCTTGGCGGGTGTGACCCAACTGTGACCCACATTATCGCATAAGCATCAGTGCCCCAGGTTGGAAGCATCCACTGTGAGCCTGGCGCAAGTCGCGCCCCCTGCCCACACATGCTCAGTAGAGCGCGAGGCAGGGCCAGCCCAGAGTGCCCATAAATTGGAACCCAGCCAGCCTGTCATACTGCCCGAGTGCCCCGACCCCCTGTCGGTCAGTGGTTTCAATGACATTTTGAAAATTCTGGTGGAAGCCAGCTGCCCCTCTGCTGTTGGGGGTAGCCCCCGCCATGCCCAGGAGAGGAGGTGAGGTGTGTTTGTTAAAAGTTCCCCGTAGAGACTCGAGTGAATCCTGCTCAGTGGCGTCCGTATCTGAGCTCAGGGGTACCTTCTCCTGAATAAAAACTCCCCCCTCCGTTGTGGTCACATATCATTCCACATATCTCATCTCTGAGCATCTCCACAGAAGTCTGATTTTTGTTCATTTTGGTTTCTTTACTTTTCGGTTCTGTTGTCATTTTTTAATGTTCAACGACTAGCCTTTCTCTTTGGGAATCCAAATGATCCTGTGGTCTGCGGGGCAGAGCTGCCCGTGGCAGTGGGCACAGGCCCGTGTCCCCAGCGCTGGTAGTTTAGAGGGTCAGGTACACACACCGGCGGCCACAGGCCACCCAACGGCTCAGCCAGGCAGCGCCTCTCGCCCTGGCCCCGTTGGCCTCCAGCCCCGCCGTGAACCTCTCCCCCAGGCTCCCCGATCTCCCGTCCCACCATGGCAGCGGGAGCAGACACGGTTCTTAGGCACAAGGCAGAGTATCAAGGAGAGGCCCATGGTGCCTCCGGGCCCGGCGTAGAATCCCAGGGCCATTAGGAAGGCAAAGGAGGGAGACATGGTCCTCACGCAGGTCACCCATCACTGTCCCCTGACTCCCGGCAGGCTCTTGGTATCATCTTCGGCAGAAGTTGCATATTCACCCAGGAGGGCCCATCTCAGAGGTCTGCCCCACCCTGGTCCCAGTCCCATAGGCAAGGGCCTATGTCTGTGTTTCTGAAGATCTGGCCCAAAGTGTGGGGAGGCCTGACATCCATGACCCTGTCCCCTCAGCTCATTCTGGGCCAGGCAGGCCTCAGCTGAAGCAACGTTGGGGTCATTGCATTGGCCCCATTCGGATAGGCCCGTGGTTTGTAAGGGACGCCCTTTCGGGAGACAGCATTCAGGCACGCCCGCCCCCACCGGACACTGAGCCACCCTCATGGTGGCTGCAGCCCTCAGCCCCGCCGGGAGCCCCTGAGACAGGCCCTGAAGGAGGGAACGCTCGCTGCCCCGCTCAGCCGCCCTGCCCCCGCGCCCTGTCTCAGTGCTGCCTGATCTCGACACGCCACAGGGCTTCTCTGCTCGTGTTTTGCAATATTTATACGGCAGGTTTGGATCACGTTTTTCTACTAATAAGAATGCTAACATTGTTGTGTAGATAATCAGCGAGGCCTTGATGAAGTTTACACCTTTGCATTATTAAAGGAAATAACAGTTCATGTGAACTCACCAGCGTGTTTGGATTTTATTTGATAGTTGTGTATCCTACAAAGTGCCAAAATCCCTTTGCCTCCACCTCACAGGTACCTGGATTACTTTGATTGCCCCAGAGAGCCCTTTAAATTGGACCCCAAACTCATAGCTTGCTGAGTGGAGTTCTAGTCAAAGGAATCACTTTCCCTTCCTCATGAGGAGTGATGCAGTTTTCTCAGCTCTCCTAAGAGCTGCTGTGGGTCACCGCCTCCTTGGACTTCCCCCAGCAGACAGGGCGAGGGGAAAGTGCCTTTGCGGAGCCAGAAGGTGGTCACCTTGGGATCAGGGGCACACTCTGGGCCACCGGAACCACAACTCTGTTGCAAGTTCTCGCGATTGCACGGCTCCCTTAACGACTTCATATCCGAGGCTTCACAGAGTGACGTGGTGACAGAGAGAATCTAAGAGAAAGGTCTCATTGGCAAGCCCTATTCTCTCTATAATCACACTTAGTTGGATGCCTCCTGAAAGCCCCAAGACCAGCCGTCTATTCAGCAGATTCCAGGAAGGAACAAGCAGACGAGTGAACCAGAACCTCAGCTTAATTGGTCTGAGAGGCGGAGGCGGGAGGGGGCACTTCTGCACTGATGTCCCGTGACACAGTGACTTGGGCCCCCTCAACTGCAAGGTGGGAGATGTCTTCCCATTTTGAGGCATTTATGAGCATAGGCACTTGTAGGTCTCAGTCTTGGGCAAGCCAGGTGTTCAGTGCCGACACCTCCCAGACCAGGAACCACAGAGGATGTGCAGCCCCAGCTCCATAGCCCTACCGTTCAGCGCAGCTCTAAGCCCAGAGGTTGTGGAGGAACTGCTCCCAAGAAGCACTCTATGTATGCAGGTGTGCAGATGGGGTAGCCAGGAGATGTCAGGGGAAGGTCATGCAAAGATAGACCCCAAAGTTGTTTTCTTTTCCTTTTGTCAAATGTTAAGCAGGATGCAGGAGATAACCTTTGTCCTTCTAGTTTCCTGGACTAAACAATTCTGTCGCAGCCACCAAGAGGTAATGAATGTTGGCTTGACTTGGGTACGCTTTCATTTGCGTTCTGTGTTTCCTTTATTTACAGTTTTTTGTAAATCTCCACACATCCTTTCTCCAGCTTGAGGGGTACCTCACTTCCTCTGGAAGTCTAGACTCTTAATGGTGAACTGGGTGGTCCCTTGGGGATAAGTCTTTTTTCTCTCCATCCATCAAGTACATCAGTTAGGTCAGGGCCACCAGGTAAGACTGCACAGCTCATCCTTGGGTGGGGAGTCATAGGAACAGCTGTTATTCATTGTAATGCAGGCAGAAAACTTAGAAACAGTGGTCCTCAAAGTCTGGGGTGCATAAGAATCGCTGGGGAGCTCCGTCAAATCCTGAGCCTCAGCCCCAGAGATTCTGACTGGGTAGAATGGGGGAACCCCAGAATCTGAATTCTTAACAAAGCACCCCAGGAATTCTGCTGCAGGTGGAGAAACATTATGCTGAAAGGTATTTACTTTTCAACTAAAGATACAATCATAAGAATCAATGAATAAAGATGGGACCTACCAATTGTCCTGCAGGAAAAAGTCCTGCTCAGTTCACACTGTGGAGGACATGGACATTAGGGAATCTGTACCCTGTGCTGGGGACTGTAGGACACCTAACATGCAATGACAGGCCCTTAGAGTTGAAGAGGACCTGAAGACATCCTCTATCCTAGGCTCTGCCCAGTGCAGGAACCTCAGCCAGAGCATTATGGTATCCCGGCCAAGGGATTTTCCAGCCTCTTCTTGAATGCCGCTGGCAACAGGGAGCTCTTCCAAGGCAGCTCACGCCACACTTAAATAGCTCTTGTGTGTTAGTTCTGTCTCATGTGAGCTCAAGTTTGCCTCCTACCCCCATAGTTGCCATCCACTAGGGACACTGAATAAGACTGCTTCCTTCTCATGTCACACCTTTAAATATTTGGAGACAGTGTTCTCATCTCCAAGGCTAAACACTGTTCCTTTGTTCAACAAATATTCTTTGAACATTTCTTATAAGTTGGGTTGTCCTAGATGCTGGGGAGACAAGAGACAGGGTACCTGCCAGGATATTCTAGAGGGCGGGGCAGCCAGATAAAAGCATGTCAATGAACAGAAAATGACAGATAGTGGTAAGAGGAGCATAAAACAGGGTAATGTGGTAGGTACTGGGTAGAGGTGCCTGAGTAGATAAGAGATCAGGGCAGGGGAGGGGGGAACCTCTGCAAGAAGGTGACATTTGAGCTGAACCTGCAAGAAAGCAAAGAGCCACCACAGGGTGCCGGGGCTGGAGGGTTCCAGGCACTATGACAGGAACGGGCTGGGCGTGGTGAGCAGATAGAATGGAGCTGCTCCCGGCTAGAGCACAGGGATTGGAGGCAGGGCTCAGTGCCCTGAGTTGTGATGGTCAGAGGAGTGGGAGAGTCCACAGCACGTGTAACACCTTTTAGACCAAGGGAAAGAATTTGAATTTTATATCAAATGTGAGAGAAGACCATTGCCCTACCTTCTGTTTTATATCAGTCTCGTTGCCCTCCTGGCCCTTGGAGGTGTTGGCCTTGGCCTTCAGAGCAGTGCAGCCCTCTGATGGATCTGCTGAGCCCAGAGCACAGGTGGATAACGGCTGCTTCTCCCACACCGAGCAGCTTTGCAGTGGTTTGTTTTTCTTCCTTAGAGACCTGACTAGTTCCCTAAAACCGTATTTATGTATAAACCTCAGAACATGGTGTTAGTGCCTTTGAGTCCAAAAATACAGACATTCTTTCCCCACGAAAATACCTTAGGCTCCTTCTGCAGGAAGTAGACACTATTGGGTATAGGTGTCAGGTGGCCTCCAGCCCTGAGTCGTGGGATGGGGAGGAAGCCCAAGGCCGTATTTCTTCCCTGTTCAGGGAAGCAGCTTTGGTATTCTGACCAAGAAGGCCTGCGTGGCTTTCTTTGCTTTTGTGTGTGGATGTGTGAGCGCCACGGGGGAGCAGAGTGGACGGTGTGCTACTGGGGAGAAGACCGGCTCTAGCTGACCGCAGGGACCCATGGCCAGTTTCCTGCTGCCAAAGCCCGGAGACAGAGTGGTCAGAGCTGGGTCCTCTGAGCATGGAGCCCGTTGCCAGACTCGGGCCTTCCTGGGGAACAGGCTGTGTCTTCAGTGTGGGTTGAAAGGGACCAGTGGGGGAGCCTGAGGAGGGGCTGGGAAGCAAGAGCAAGGTCCCAAGGAGGCAAAAATATTCAAGATCCTAGGAGGTTCCTCCAGCGCAGGCCCAGCTGAGCCCTGGGTGCCAGGAATTAGGTTGTGAGTGGTCGTCTCTTATGTGCTGGCCAGTGCTTATACACTGAATTGAAGTTAGAAATAAGGGCCATCAGAATAGGACAGCAGTTGAAGGAGCCCCGCCATGCCTGAGCAGGGCCCCTGGGACACACAGAGGGCCTCCCAGGAGCACAAACCACATGGAGACAGAGTGTGTGGCCCATCTCTGTCACCTTGGGTTACCTGTTCTTTCCATTATTTGGCACGTGATGTGGCCAGAGGCCCCTGGGCCTGGCCCAGATTCAGCAAAGGCCCTGTGAGACCCAGGTTGTGTTGGCCACAGTTCCTGCCTCCAGTCAATACGCCTGGGTGACCCAAGTGGGTCCAGAGGACACAGGAAGCTTCAGACAAGGTCTGGTGGTACGATGGGGCTGCCCCTCTGGAACCCTGTCCCCCCAGAAGAAAAATGAAGCAGGGTACCCACTTTTCAGCCTGGGGTCATGTTTTCCACACTGGCTTCCACAGAGCTCTGCATGGGTCCTTGCTTCCCCCAGCACAGCCTTCTGCCTCCCAGATGCTGGTGGGAATCACCAAGCGGGCAGGGGTCCACCGCAGGCACCTAGCACCAATCACGAGGGGGCCCTATGGAACCGAGCCTGGGGTCCTTCTGTGATACCATCAATAGCCCAGGGCCCCCAGGGGATTCTAGATGGACACCAGGGAGTAAGACACAGAGGTTGAGTCATTCCAGTGAGTCCAGCTGGAGCGGGGATGCCAGGCGCTGCTCAAAGGTGAGAATGTGTGTCCGTCTGTGGTAGGCACGCGTCCTGTGTGAGTGAGCCTGTCGTGCGTGGGTCATCTCTGGGTGAGTCGGCTGGGTTTCTTGAAATCTGATCCAAGCCTGCCTGGCTCCCAGATGGTGAGTATTCCCAGCCCTTCCGCCTCGCCCTCTGGGCCGAGCGAGGCCCCCATATCTCCAGAGTAAGTGGCTTCATTCGTCTCCCTGGTGCAATGAAGAAGGAGATGGTCCAAAGTCGGGATCCTCTGGAGCGGCTCCTAAAGAGGGGGAAGGAAGCGCGCAGGTGCACGGGGCGTCTTGATGTGTCTGACGTCCCCACAAGCCCAAAGGAAGCCCTGGGAACCCTCTGTCGCCCCATCTGGGACCCTGTCCCTGGCAGCTCCCAGGGCTCACGGGGAGACCAACTGAGTGTGGGTTGAGAGCAGGGATGGAGACACATTGCCCAGTCTCCTCCTGACGTGTGGGTGCCTTGTGCCCTTGTCCCCTGGTCTATGAGAGGAGGCTGCCATCCCTCCCTCTTGAAGAAAGAGACGCTGTTGTCTCAACACCTGGGGGTAGAGAGGCCCCAGGGAAAGTGTCACTCTGAACACAGATGCCACAGCTGTCCTGTGGGCTCTACCCCACCCCCAGGGCTGTTGCTCAGCAGGTCCAGGTCTGCATCTCAGTGTACTAACCAGCACCATCCCTCTCTCCCTCCCCCACAAGCCAACGGCAGCCCCACCTCAGGCCTGAGCACAGGCGCCATCGTGGGCATCCTCGTCGTCACCTTTGTCCTGCTGCTGGTGGCCGTGGATGTCACCTGCTACTTCCTGAACAAGTGTGGCCTGCTCATGTGCATCGCCGTCAACCTGTGCGGAAAAGCCGGGCCTGGAGCCAAGGGCAAGGACATGGAGGAGGGCAAAGCCGCCTTCTCGTGAGTGCAGACCCGCCCGCTGCTGCGGAGCGCTACACTCTGCCCCGGCCTGGGGCCCAGCGAGGGAGCCACCTTAGCTTCCCCATTGGAAACCCCGAGGGGAGCAGAGCATTAGCGAACTGTCTCTCAAAGCATGGTCTTCAGGGGTACCCGTTTAAAAAGCAGACAGCTGGACCCAACCCCACATCTAGAATCGCATAGACGTTTGAAATCCCTCCATAGGTCAAAATGAGGGGAATTGTCAGAGCTAAGCCTGGAGGGGAGCTACCATGGAGGGGTCAGCATTTGAGAGACACACTTGCCTTGCTGCCGTTCATGCATCCATCATTCAACAAATATTTACGGTGCAGCCGCTACAGGCACGGCACCATCCCCAGGCATTAGGGGACAGCAGTGAACAAAGCAGATGAAAGTACCTGTCCTCCTGGAGGACGATCCAGCATCCTCCTGCAGGATGTGCTCCAGCATCTCTGGAGAAACAGATCCTGAGCCAAATAGCAGGAACCTTCACAGACTGTCACTGGGTGGGGCTGAGGTGGAGCGAGGCGAGAAGGGACAGAGCAAGGAAATCAGTTGTTAGCGCCACCCCATGCCAGGCACTGTATATACACACACATACGTCATGTACTTATACATGTATGTACATGCACACACACATGTACACATGTTTTACTCACATATACGTATAGCTATACTTATACATGTATGTACTTACATATACTTATACGTATACACATACATATACATACATCATATACTTACACGTATACATACTTACATATATGTATAGCTATACTTATACATGTATGTACATACATATACACATGCATATACATACATCGTATACTTACACGTATACATACTTACATATACGTACACATATACTTATATATACATCATACACTTATCCGTGTTCGTACTTACGTATACATATACACATATGCGTACATACTTACGTGTATACAAATATAGATGACTTGAGCACTGGACTGTGCCAGGCACTGTGCTAAGCACTTTATATCCATTATCTCAGTTAATGTTCGTAACGTCTAGGCAAGGTAGAGACTGTTATCTGCCCCATTCTCCAGGTGAGGAAACGGAGGTATGAGTGAGCAGGTCACACGGCCAGCAAGAGCGGAGGCTGAGATGCCGCACTTGACTCTGGTTCTGGATCCCACCCCCCCCCCACCCCAGCCTCGAGCGAGGCACAGGTGCCTGAGCCATAGCTGGCTTCCCTGGGAGCCCCCTGCATCCCCCAGCTCCCTGGGATGGAACCAGCAGAGCTGTCTCCACAGGAAAGATGAGACCAAGGAACCCATCGTGGAGGTGCGTACTGAGGAGGAACGGACCCCAAACCACGACGGAGGGAAACACACAGAGCCCAACGAGACCACGCCGCTGACGGAGCCCGAGTACGTGGGCGGGGCGGGCTGCCACCTCCTTGGCACAGCCTCACAGCCACCACATCTCCCTGTGCACAGCTCCATGCTTCCCACCCACGGCTCCCCAGCCGAGCATGGCAGGCTAGAATTCTGGAGTGCTGGGCCAGGAATGCCTGACCCCGCTCTCTCCCTAGAGAGGAGGCATTCCTGATTCTACCTGGGTGGCTGTGGGTGCCTTAAAGGCTCCGTGCATACATGGGATCCCTAGACGCTGTGCCCAGCTCACACACACATTCTGGAAATGGCTTAAGGAGACAAAACTTCATTGAGAGAGTCTGAGCTTAGCAGATTCTGTTTAGGATTTCCAAGAACTCTAGGGTTTTCTGCCTTCTTCCTAAAAGGGCGAGGGAAGCTGGGGCCCTGGTAAAAACTCCCTGGTTCTCCTGGTCTCGGAAGCCTTGGGGACCCCCAGTCAGAGCCACATCCAGCTGTGATGGTAATGACCACGGGGGTATCGTGGGTCCTGTGGGTTTGAAGGAAATGGAGTTTAATGGAAGCACAAAATCTCTGGCTGGACCACCCACAGCCCTGAGGGACCACGGGGAGCCCTCTTCGTCTCAGGGGCAGGTGGGCCCAGTTCCCCAGGGACCTGCGGTGGTGGACGCTGAGCTCCAGCTGGCCTCTCCCTGAGTCGAGATGCAGGCAGGGGTCCGAAAGGGCCACCAGGGCTGCAGGGAAGGGAGCCCGTGTTCGGGAGGGGAGTCAGCAGGGAGGAAGGTGACAGGCCCTGTTAGACTGCCGAGTTCTCTGTTGTCTCCTGTGTCCTCTTCTGCCCGCCTGGGCGTGTGCTTCCTCTGACGTCCTCCTCTCTCTGTGGGCCTGTGTCCATGCCTGTGCGTCCCCGCATGCCAGCCCCCGGCCCCCGCCTTGGCCTCCGCCCTTCCCGGCTTCTCTGTCCGTCTCAGCTTCATCGTCTATCTCTTCTACTTCCTGTCCTCCCCACAGGCTGCCTGCTGACACCACAGCCACTGTTGAGGACATGCTGCCTTCTGTCACCACCGTCACCGCTAACTCTGACACTATCACCGAAACCTTTGCCACTGCTCAGAACAGCCCCACCAGTGAGACCACCACCCTCACCTCCAGTATCGCCCCTGTGGCCACGGCCACCCCTGATTCAAACTCTGTGCCCTCCGGCCAGGCCACCCCTTCCAAGGGGCCCGGCGTCGCCGCCACCTCCCCGCCCCCAGCCTCAGCCCCCAAGGTCGCCCCCCTCGTTGACCTGAGCGACCCCCCGACCTCAGCCCCCGCCGCCAGCAACCTGTCCTCTAGCGTCCTGGCAAACCAGGGGGGCGTGCTCAGCCCCAGCGCCCCTGCCAGTGCGGGCGAGGCCCCCAAGGCCCCTCCGGCCAGCAAGCCGGTCCCCTCCCCGGCCGGGGCAGCCGGTCCCCTAGCAGTGGCACCGACGACCCCCACCCCAGAAGTCCCCCAGGCCAAGCAGGAGGCTCCCGGCACCAAAGGTCCGGACCCTGAGCCCACCCAGCCCGGCACCGCGAAGAGCCCGGCCGAGGCAGCCAGGGCCCTCGCCAGCCCGAAGAGCGAGGCGGCCTCCATCAGCACCACAAACCCTGCCCAGGGCGAGGACTTTAAAATGGACGAAGGGAACTTCAAGACCCCAGATATTGACCTTGCAAAGGATGTTTTTGCAGCCCTGGGCTCTCCTGCTCCCGCCGCTGGGGCCAGTGGACAAGCCCCTGAGCTTGCTCCTTCCACTGCCGACGGCTCTGTTCCTCCTGCACCAGCCAAGACCGAGTACGGCCTCTCTCTGTCCATTGTCGTCGGGTGGTGTCCCGTGGTGGTGGTGTGCGTTTGTGCTGTGTCCTCCCTGTTAGATGTGTCTTCAGCCTACTCCAGAGCTTCTCGGAGGCGACTGTCAGCCAGGGGCTGGGCCGAGGCAGAGAGTGGGGGCAGGCAGCAGGCCCGGCAGGCAGCCGCCTGCTGACTAATTAGGTCACGTTAATTAGGTTTTATCCTTATCGTCCTAGCAGTGGCGTCTGTTGCCCCTGGAGGAGCCTTTGCATTCGGGCCACTGATGAGCGTAGCTTGGGAAGTGAGCTAAGGAGGACAAGGTGCCCTGATCGGCGACACTGGGACCCACAGACAGTGTGTCATCCAGGGCAAGACCGAGTCCCCACCAGAATGGCACGGGTATTCGGGGAAGTAAAGAGGCAGACCCTGAGGCTCGTGTGGGGAGAGGATCTGTGTGGTCTAGAAGGCCCTGTCACACTCCAACCGACACACCTACCCACCCACCCTTGCTTCTCCTGCCCTTGAGGGACTGGGAAGACGCAGAGCTCCCAAGCACTGAATGACTGCTGGGTCTTCCAAGTTCGAGGCCAGGTCCTTCAGCTTACAGGTTTCTTCAGTGTGAGGCCAAAATGCAGGGGCACCAGCTGGGGCTGGGGTCTGAGTCTGCTCTGGTGTGTCCTTAAGCCAGATTCTCACTCTTGGGACTGAGTCAGACAGAGGTTTTTATAGAGGCTCCTGTGGCTGCCCCCAGATAAGCGGAGCCCCCAGATAAGAGCAGCAAGGGGACCCTCCCCAGGAGCCCCGAATCTGTCAGAAAATAAAAGGACAGCCCCGCCCGCCCAGCTCCCCTGCAGCCCGGCAGCCCACTCTGGCCTCTCACCAGACTCCCATGGAAAGCTGCCTCAGTAACAAAGAGCATTTTCTTACCCTGCCCTGGCAAGCCATAGAGGCCTCACCAGGAAAGGCAGAGCACAGAGGGGTGGGGGTGAGGACAGGCAAGCGCAGGTGGTTTGCAGAGGGCCCCCTGGGATCAGTACCAGGGAGCCCAACATACATGATTTATACCAAGCTGGGCTGCTGCAGCCATGCAGCATGAGGAAAAGCCTGCACCTGCTGCACTTGCACCAGCCCAGGTAAAGCTGGAGCCCCTGGCCTCAGATTAGGGCCGGAAGGGCTCCTTCCGCTGATTCAGTGGCTCTCTACTTTGGCTGCAAGTTAGAACCACTTGGGTGCTTTTAAAAGTCACCACATTCATAGCACTTAAATCAGGATTTCTGGGGACACGGCCCAGGCATCAGTGATTTTTAGAGACTCCAGGTGATCCTGACGTGCAGCTGAGTTTGGAGACCAGTGCTCTAACTGGAGCCCCCTTTGAGGAACTGGCCAGACGGTGCGTTACTGCAGACCGTGGTCTCAGTGCTGTTTTCCTGATTCTCCGCAGGAAGGGTCCTGTAGAAGCAAAGCCGGAGTGCCAGGAGACAGAAACGAAGCCAGCGCCAGCCGAAGTCAAGACGGTCCCCAACGATGCCACACAAACAAAGGAGAACGAGAGCAAAGCATGATGGGTGACGAGACACCAGCAAAGATCAAAATTAAAAGTGACACAACAGCTTCACCAGAGCATCTCCAATATCTCATACACACACACACACACACACACACACACACACACACACACATCTCATTCCTCTAGTGTCTTTTGCCTTTAAAAAAAAAACTAAGCAGATCAACGTGGGATCTCCTTTTTGTAGCTTTATAGAAAGGGTTCCTTTGCTGCGCACTCACTTGTAAGAAAATGAGACAAAAAGGTGAAACCCACAGCCAAACTAGGACTCTCCGTTCCCTGAAACCATTTAAAAATCAAACAAAAGGACCCCAAATTAAGAATCTAGGAAGCTCAGAAAAATAAAATCTCTAGGTTCAGGAAGACCGCACTTGGTGTTGCCCAACTGGCACAGACCAGGTTCAGAGAAATACTTCCAGACACTAAGACTAACCGAATGAACAAAGTCCAAGTTTATTTTTATACTTTCAGTCGAGTTTGAACTCTGTAAAACCTCATAAATAAGTTATAATTTCTGTTCACTTTGTATTTGTCCAGTATGCAAAGTGTGTCACCCTTTCTAGCTGAATTCAATTCCCACATAGACTCTTGTTTTGTAGGAAGAATGCCAAATTGCAGCTTCTGGGGGTAGATCTCAATTTGCAGTATTCGGATTTCTTTTCCTTTCCTTTACTTTTTCCTTCTTTTTTTTTTACCTTTCTGCCAACTTTGCTTTCCAGTGTTTACAAGTTGACAAATGTTTGACTTCAGTTGTGTTTCAATGTCTGTGTAAAAGAGCTGCCTTTTTTTTAAGTTACAAGTACTGCCCAGGGGTGTAGGATCGTCACAGGACAGCTTCACGAAATCTGATTGTTTACAGTGGCTCTTCCCCCCTTTCTGATTTGAAATTTTTGCCTGTGTGCGACTCAGGTGAAAATTCATCTCGTTCTGGAATGGTTTTGCTTTCGGGTTTTCAGTTCTTTTTTGTTTCCTAGGGGGTTAGACCACTTCTGATTAGCTACCACCTGCCTGTTATCTGTGAAAAGGATCTGCTCCCCAGGCATCCCTGTCCTTCCTTTTGAAGGACTCTTAGGCTTTGTTGAATGAAGCAGAGAAGATTGTATAGTTGGGGCTGGTCTTGGTGAACACACATTTTTACCCCAAACATCCCCTTTTTTGTAGAAAGCCAAATAAAATATATACGTACAATTTCCTTTCGAGCCCAGAATCTAGATTTGAGCGGAAGAGCATGTGTGCTTCAGGGAATTAGTGTCTTTTTTTGGAAGTCTGTTGAAGTAAAATAACATCGGCCTTCTGTTCACTTGGGCAGCGTTTGTAGAAACAAAAGAGAGAAAAAAAAAAAACCCAACCTACTGTCTGGAGTCATAACACAACTTTCCTGGATTGGAAACCAAGTGGGGGAAAGAAAAATACAGAAACTTTAAGGGGGATGGGAGGGGGGAGAAGGGAAAAGCCAGCCCTTTGTATAGAAATTTTGCTTTTTTTCCTCATTCTACTTTAGAACTGCAAAAGCTTGTGCACTGTGGATGCGTGAACATTTTAGTGTGAAACGTGTTTTTGTCATAGTATTGAAATAAAACTTCAACATAGTTTGGTTGTGGAAGGTATAGCAGATAGTTCAGAAAAAAAATATTCAGGAAACAAAAATAAATCTTAAAAGGAATTGAAGCCTTTAAACAAAGAAAATGAAGTCAAAGCGATTGTGATGATGAAGAAGATGCTAAGTCAGCAGAAATCAGCACCCTGCAGGGACCTTTCGCAAGGTACAAAACAGCAAGAGGTTAGGGTAGCAAGACTTCCCCTGAGTCTGTTCTGTGGGCCACACTCCCCAGTGTTCTGACACTTCTGCAGACTAATCAGTGGCGCTATGCTAGATAATCATATCAAACTGTGAAAAATAATGGTCTTGTCATTTGCTCAGTGTGGGGTTATTTTGCATTTTCTCAGCTCCTGAGGATGGAAATGGAGGATCCCAGTCTACACAGCTCTGGCCCTTTGACATTAGGGCTTGCACAAATCTATGGTTCGAATGCACAGGCCCTCAGGAACAAGTCAGGTGAAGACAGTTGTTAGAGCACACAGAGCACACAGCAGATGGGAGCTCCTGGGCGTCTGAGACAGACGGGGAGGACCCAGCGGGGAGTGGTAGGCTCTTCCGGTTCCCCAGGTTGTCAGTGGAATCAGTTCCTCATCTTGTGATGTTAATGGCTTTGACTACCTAGGCCAAGCCCACACTATACCTCGTCAAGACTGTGCATCTCACTCCAAGGGGTTGTGGTCAAATAAACTGATTTTGGGTTCCGGTGGTTAGGAAGAGAAGGAGGTATGGTCAACCCTCAGATAACCTGGCCCAGGGCAGCTGACTCTCCTGCCCCCTCCCTAAACCCTGGCTCTGCCATTGGCTGGAACCCAAAACTCTGCCAACCTTTCGTTTTGCCTCTCTCCCATCATACAGAGATTTGTCTCTGCAGGCGTGAGCTTTCTTTTCTTTAAAAAAAAAAAAAGAAACAGAGCAATGCTTTCTTTAAAATCAAAGAGGGAGTCACTTAATTTTCAAGACGTTCTATCTTTTACGTTAAAGGATAAAAGCTTATAGTTTTCCTTTTTTTAATTTTTTGAAGGAGAGATCACTCTACCGGTTTCCAGCGGCTATGTGTCTATATGTGTATGTACCATACATATGTATTCACATAAATACCGGCGTGGCCAGATTCTGCTGGAGGGGCACTCAGGTGCCGTGCACGGGGCCTCGGAACCCTGAAGGGCCGTAGTATATATAGTGCAGCTTTGAAGCGGAACGCTATTTTCACACTTTTCTATGGAGCCTTCCGTCCCAGGTTTTCACTGTAGGCTGTCTGTCTGGATGGTGGTTCTCAGATCTCCATTAACATCTCTACCCAGCATTCCCGACTTCGGGGGCCTTCTCTCTTGTTACAAACTTTTTACCAAGTGAAACATCGATACCACCTTTGTTTCCATTCTCACTGGTGTAAATACTGAGTACTAACTGAGAATTTTGACTTTGCATTCTGTCAGAATACTTGTGTTCAATAAAAATTGAAAGAAAAAAAAAGCTCTTGTGGTCCAACTGGGATTTATTTCAGATCCGTGGAAGTCTGGCATGTGAATCAAATGTGGAAATGCCTCTGGTATTTTTTTTTTTTTTTACCTCATTTAAACCCAGGGTCTTGAGTTCATGTTGCCTGAATGATAGTTTTTAGTCTTTTCTCTCAGGTTGTTAGAGGAGTCCTCGTCGAGAAGGGCCAGACATCAGATTCAGAAAGACTGCATTCAAATCCTGGTTCTGCCACTTCCCTGTTGACCTTGGAAGAGTTACCTAATCTCCTCCAGACTCAGTTTCCTCTTTTGACAAACAGGAAATACCAAGCTGTTAGAGTTGGGGTGCTGGGTAATGAACGAAGCAGCATATGGGAAAGACTTGGCACATAGTAGGTGCTCAACGAATGGGAGTAGAGCTGTCGCCTCCCTGGTGTATGATAACATCAAACCCACCTGGAATAACAGTGCACACCTGAGCTCCAAGGTGCCAACGCCGAGGTAGATGCATGAGGCTATTCTAGAATACGTGATGCCTCTCCTTATTCCTTTGTCATCCCATTCAGCTCGTGGAGCCTTAATTCAACCCCTGGGATTTACTGAAACCTCTGAGCTAGACAGAGAGTGAAGAAAACTTTGCCTCAGCTCAGAATTCTCTTGCATACGCTGCTGTCTGGCTGTGTTGGGAAGCAGCAGCCAGTAGAGTTGGGATCATCTATTAGACTATGGAATCAGGAGTTCCTGGGGAAGAGGCCAGGACGAGGGTGAGGCAAGCAAGGAGCCCAGGGAGCAAAATGTAACTCCTTCTCAGGGCCGACCCTGCACCTGCGCGAATCTGAGTGACACCATCTTGCGGGTCTATGGCCCTCACGCTGGTTTCAGCCTGGGGCAGTGGAGCCCTCTCCTGGGGTGGCATCTGCAGCCACTCCCAGAGTTTGTCCCTCCCCTGGCCCTAGGGCCTGTGTAAATGGCACAGAACGACCTGCATCTACGTGACTTCCTGTGCCACGGATTTCCAGCTGCATGTGGGGTGAGGGGCTGTAAGAGCACATTGTTTCTCAGGATGTGGGTAACCCTCTCCATTGATCCATGAGGGCTTGCTTCCGGAGCCTTCCTCCTTCAGGCTAGTCTCCTCTCTGATCCACTAAGCATTTCTTGAGTGTCTCAAGGTGCTCCAGGAGACAGCAGTGAACAAAACACTCTCCGGTGGAATGTGTGTTCCGTGTGGGGCTGAGGATTCTAGACAGGAACCTAGTACATTGTGGAGTCATTGGGCTGTCCACCCGCATTCCAGTTCTCCCCGCTCCTTCCCAGCACCTGACAGGATTACACTTCTCTCTTCACTTCCAGTAGATGTGGCCACGTGGCTTGCTTCCCACAATGATACAGGAGCAGGGGAGTGCATGTCCCTTCCAGGTGGAGCCTTTGAAAGCCAGTGGGTCTCTCCCCTGCCACAGCAGCCAGCAGCAGTGCACGTGGTAGAAGGGCCATCACCTGGGCCCAGAGTGAGGGGTGTGAACAGAGGACCCATGATGGGCGTGGCGTGTGCATGTGGGATCAACCCAGTGAACGTTTTAACAACCAGCTCTCCAAAGAAGGAGGGGAGGGGTGGGTATATAAGTACGGGGTGTGTGTGTGGTGTGTGTGTATGTTTATTAGAAACTTTGCTGATATAAGGAATGCAATTTACAAATAGTAAAACAAACTACTCTATGCTGAAATGCCATGTACCCAATCAATACAGATGCTTTGGTTCATTTTTGCTGAAGTCTTGTATCCATAATCAACCCACGGCTGCAACTGATGGATGAGCGTACTTCCAACATGAATGTTGCCTGATGTATTCACTTATGTTAATAAGCAAGACGAAAGTGACACGATGAAGACCTATGGGTCAGAACTTCACTCATTTATCAGTGGTGAGCAACCTCTTTGCCGAATCAGGTGTAAGTGTTTGAATACTGCTTCAGTTTCTGCTATTCACGGTGTAATGGCTGCAGACGTGACACACTTTGAAGTTTAATCTGCGTCATAAGTATTTGCCCCATCACTTTTTTAAGTCTAGACAAACACACACAGAGAGAACAAAAACAATCAAACCCTGATTTGTAGCCTTACTGATTTCAGGGGTGTGTAAATATTCCCAATATGGCTGATTTCTGCATGTCATCACTGCGTGAGGAGTTAGGTAGAAGTGCACAATAGCACGTACTATATATTAGTATTTCCACAATACAAATAAAAAAGACATAGATAACCTCAAGCACAGGGGTCATCATAATATGGAGTAATAATAATAAACTTCATATAATAATAATAATAATAATAGTAAAATGTTGTAAAACAATGGAGATCTGATGTGTTTTGAGTAGGTACTGCCCTCATTTTTAATGTTTGTTAATTGGAAGTGTATGTAATTTAACTTTTAATATTGACCGTGCTTAACACTGACTTAAATTTCCTGAAAATTTAACAATTGGCTCTTCTGATCCAGTACAAGCTGACTTCAGCATACCACTGGATAACCCTTTATGTTATAAGCCACTTCACCTTGGGATCTGTTACCATAACGTTATTTAGCCTATCACGGCTAAATCAGGGAGTGGTCAGTCCTATGGACAACAATAAGTCCAGGTGAGGGGGGAGGTCAGAGTAGTCTTCTCTGAAATGATGACATGGGGCAGTGACCTGAAAGAAGTGAGCTACTGAACTGTGCAAGTATCTGAACGAAGATATCTCAGGCAGCGAGAACAGCAAGTGCAAAGGTCCTGAGGTAAGGACTTGCCTGGTGTGTTTGATAAAGAGCAAGGAGGGCAGTGTGGCCGGAGCAGAGAGCAAGGGATGGTGTAGGACAGAGGCTGAAGAGGTAGGAGATAAGTCAGTAGTATCCACAGCTAGACCACACAGGGTCTGTAGACTATGGTTAGAATTTTGGCTTTTTCTTCAACTAAGATGGAAAGCCAAAGGAAAATTTTTAGCAGAAGACTGACATGACTTTTAAGTTTTAAAATTGTCACTCTGGCTGCTGGGTAGAGAATAGACCACAGCAGGGGAAGAGAGGAAGTAAGGGTACCAGTTAGGAGGCAATGATGTAGATGAGACAAGATGGAGTGTGTGGGGCAAGCTGGATCCAGTGGAAGTGGATGACCCCCGTTTCACGGAGCTTACACCTAAATAAATATATGAGTCCAGGCTGAGCGTGGTAAGAAATACGCAGTGAGGAAAGGATGCCAGCAGGTCACGAAGGAGGAAGGCTGTTTGATATGGATATCCTCAGGTCTCTGAGGACCTGGCATGAAGCAGAGACCTCAAAACATGAAGCAGCACGTGTTCCATGTACTCAGAGTCTTTCTCGGCTGGCAGGCTTGCGTCTTGGGTCAGACTCTCGAAAGAATATGAAATGAATTTTTTTTTCCAACGTTGAACTCAATTTCTCCTTCAATGTGCCATGCCATGGGGTGGTAGAGATATAATCTCCATCAAACTAAGACCTCAGCCCTCTCAGTGTTGCTGACACGACCCCTAATCGTGTTAATCTCCAAGCCCATCACAGTGATTTTCCCTTCATGCTCCATGTGCCAGAGTTAGTGGAAAAAAATTGTATTTCCTTAATTATGCCAGGCTGTTTCTCACTTACGGGTCCTGGCATGTCCAAGCGTTTCTTACTTTCTCTGGAATCCCCTCCAGCACCCGCAATGCCCACTAATCCTTTACTTTGACTTCATCCTCAGGTCTCGGCTTAAATATCTCCTGATCAGGTAAGTCTCTCCTGACACCTGATCCAGGTTGCATACTCCCCTGTTCGATGTTCTCTCCAGGGCCAGTATACAGCTGGCACTCGCAAGCACAGTTGTATCAGGTTGTTAAAATATTGAAATGCTTCTTCGCTATTGTAAGCAGCTGCTGTCACCCAGCCCCTCACACAGGATCTTTCAGATGCCCCCAAGATCTCACAGCCCAAGGGGTTGCACCTGACCCTGAAGAGGGTCTTCAGGGTTCTATTCTCGTGCTTTAGCTGGTGTCCATAGCTAACATAACCCCACACTTTTTTAAATCTCTAAGTTAATGCTTCTCTTTCCCTCTGGTTCTAAACTTCTCCAGGGCAGGTTCTGTGTATCTTATTCGCTACTTTATCTTGGCACCTCATAAAGCACCTGCCACAAAGTAGGAGGTTGGTACTGGTCTGCTTCACGAATCATGGAGTGAATGAATGCATGAATGAAGCGAACATATCTATATGGACACGAGCCATGGTTCCCTGCCCATGTTCATGTGTATGTGTGTATGTGAGTGTGTGTGTGTGTGTGTGTGTGTGTGTGTGTGTGTGTGTGTGTGTGTAAGTGCAGACAGGGTCTGTACCTGGCCAGGGAAGATGCCTTTGAACTTGAACCACACAGCAGTGCCACTCAGTCTTGAAGAAGTCCACCCTAGGGACCAGGGAAGTGTCTGGTCAAAGGGCTCACATGTGGCTGGAAAGGGTCTGCTCTGCCTGTCCCAGTCCCTGATCACCTTCCTCCAGGCTGGTAACCAAGTCCAGCCAGTGAGCAGCCCCTCCACGATGGAGCCAGGCTGGGAAGACTCGGGTTAGGGGATCATGAAAGGCAAGAACATTGCAGCTGGGTTGACCCCATCCTGTTACTCAAACCCACGGTAATCTGACGGCAGGACTGACCAAGCTAGCCCAGGAACCTCCTTCTGTGGAGTTTCCTCTAAGGGGAGAATCTCTGGAATGGGAGGCTGGTAAGAGCAAACAGAAGGCGAGAGAACATGCTGGTGTGGTCTGTGAAGGCCTCCCGGTCCCCAGGTCTGGGTGTCGGTGTGTTGGCCTGCCGGGGACAGCACTGTGCAGTTGCGTCTTCCTGAACAGGTGAGCCCAGGCGCTTGGCTGTCAAGCCTAGCCCAGAACAAGGAAAGCCACAGGGTCTGTCTGCTTAGAGCACTTCTTGTCACGATGGCCATCAGCAGCCTGCTGGAAATGCGACAGTGAACATGAGGAAGAAGCTTTGACGAGCTCTTGGGCTGAGAGGGGGTTAAATTTCTCAGGGGTCCAGACTTTGGAGCCCAGGATTCCAGCCCACAGGTCCTGCCATACTCTGTGTCTTCATGCTGAAGGAGGAAAGAAAGCGGGTCTGTAGAGACAAGGAGAGGGTCTCCCCCGGGGAGCCACCCCCGCCCCACCCCGCCCAGGCTGGGAGGTCAGTGGCGGCACTCGTCCGCAGCCACGCTTGGCCGAGCTCCTCCATCATCCCCTTGGCCAGCCTTCTGGGTCTCCTGAGACACCGTATAAACTGCACATTACTGGATCCCAGATCCTGAGGCTGCAGGTCTGGGGTGGCGGGATTCCATTTTAGCTGGCCCTGAGACCGCAGGTGGAGAAAGGCTGGAAGGCGGGTGTCTGGGGATCATCTCGCTTCAACATCCCCACCGTGGGCGCCTGGCCTGAGGGCCCAGCCCGTCCCGCTAAGGACAGTGAGGAGCTTCTTCAGGAGGCTCTGCGGTATCGCAGGGACAGACAGGAAGGGCTGCAGACACAGTCGGGTGTCTGGAGTCAGCAAGACACTGCCCGCGGCTCAGCACACTTCACACATGCTGGAAGGCAGAGTTAGCATCCCAGCAAGCCAGCCGTTTGAGACAAGGAGCAACCAACATGATGTCGTGTCCGAGGAATAGATGTGAACTCCTGCACACTCCCTGAAATCCAACTGCTGAAGCATGTGCTGACAGGATGGGGCTTAGCAGCAGAGCCTGTGTTTTGAGAAAGAAAGAAAAAGACAATGGATTTTTAATTGGCTATAAAGTCAGTATGAGAGGTGATGCAGTGTAGACATTCAACAATACTTGTGATATTGACACTGACTCTTGTATTTATTTTTGCTTCACACTTCTCGAATACTATGTCAGCTGCTGTTCTAATTAACTTAAATATTTACTCTGTTAGTCTTTATAATAATTCTATGAAGTAGATATTATTGTTATAAACCCATTTTACAAATGGAGAAACTGAGGCACAGAGAGGTTTCCTAACTTGCCCAAAGTCACACAGCCAGTAAAAGGCAGAGTCAGAATCTGAACCCAGTCATAAGGTACCCATAGCGAGGAACACGTGAGCCAACACTCCACCCTGGCCTGGGCAGACCACACTTGTGGTACAGCTTTCATACCACAAGATCTCTCATCACATCCGAGAAGAAGCACAGGCCAGTGGGGTGTGTCTAGGGCAGAACCACTGGAGGGGGAAAGAACGCAAATCCACGTCTGAGGAGGCGCATGCGGAGGAGGTGTATGTGTTTCACTTGAGGAAGAAAACCTGGGAGCAAGTGGGAGGGCGTGGGACTGAATACAGGAGACTTCAAGTGGCTGCCTTCACACATCTGAAGGCTTATCAATTAAAAAAGAGAATGGGGGCTTCCCTGGTGGCGCAGTGGTTGAGAGCCCACTTGCCGATGCAGGGGACGTGGGTTCGTGCCCCGGTCCGGGAAGATCCCACATGTCACGGAGCGGCTGGGCCCGTGAACCACGGTCGCTGAGCCTGCGCGTCCGGAGCCTGTGCTCCGCAACGGGAGAGGCCACAACAGTGAGAGGCCCGCGTACCACAAAAAAAAAGAGAATGGGTCCTGGGCCTATATCCAGAGAAAACTCTACTTTGAAAAGATACATGCACCCCAATGTTCACAGCAGCACTATTTACAATAGCCAGGACATGGTAGCAACCTATATGCCCATCAATAGATGAATGGATAAAGAAGATGTGGTGTGTGTATATATATATATATATATATATATATATATATATATATATATATATATATATAAATGGAATATTACTAAGCCATAAAAAAGAATGGAATAATGCCATTTGTAACAAAATGGATGGATCTAGAGATTATCATACTGAGTGAAGTAAGTCAGAGAAAGACAAATATCATATGATATTCCTTATATGTGGAATCCAAAAAAGTGATACAAATGAACTTATTTACAAAACAGAAATAGGCTCAGAGATATAGAAAACAAACTTATGGTTACCAAAGGGGATATCGGCCGTGGGGAGAGATAAATTAGGAGTTTGGGATTAACATATGCATACCATTATATACAAAATAGGTAAACTAGTACCTACTGTATAGCATAGGGAACTGTACTCAATATCTTGTAATAAACTGTAATGGAAAAGAATCTGAAAAAGAATATACGTGTGTGTGTGTACGTGTGTGTGTGTATAACTGATCACTTTGCTATACACTTGAAACTAACACCACATTGGAAATTAGCTATACTTGAATTAAAATTTTTTTAATTAAATTTTTTAAAAAACCTAACAAGTGAAAGAAAGGGGGGTGGAGTGGGCGTCACATGTGATACTCCTGTGGGCTCAAGCAGAACCAGCATTATAGGGAACCTGGCTTTACAAACCAGAGGAACACTACTGTCTCAGAGTAGCCCTAGAAGAGGACAGTCAGGTCCTTAATAGAGGCTGGGCAGCCACTCCTCAGACACAAGGAGAGGAGATTGAGGCATCAGAGGCACAGATGATTCTGTTCAAATTCTCTATTCCTTTGATAGCAGCGACTCTGCACTCCTGCCGCCACTGAATGTGGAGGAAGCAAACTGTCAACGTGATCGCAGCCATTGTTCGAATTCACCTTTGGGGATAGACAGTTAAGTTCCAGACGGAGCAGAGGGGCTGGAGCCAGGAGGAGCCAGGGCTCTCAGGAGGGTTGAGACTTTCCAAGATAAGTTTCACCTGGCATTTTACCAGGACTTGTCTCCACCCCAAAGATGCTCCAAGCTCGACCACACTCCAAGAAAAAAGACTGTGGCATTTTCATTTACTCATTTGTTCAGTATTTATTAAGGTCGGATATTTATTGAGCACCTACTATGTGTCAGGCACTGAGCTGGGTACTGGAGGTACCGATAATGTCCCTGACCTGATGGCAAAGAGCCTGGCACAGTGGAAAGATCATGGACTCCAGAGATCAACATACCTTACATTGGACTGGAGGCTCTGGTATGTCCATGCTGTGTGAGCATGGGCAAAGCACTTAACCTCTCTGAGTATGTTTTGCTTATATCTATAAAATGAGAATTCCTACCTCATAGAAGTATTTGCAATTTAAAAGAGGCCTTGCATGTGATAAATCAGTGTTAGCACTTACATTAGTCTGGGTTCTTAGCTACAAGCAACTAAAGCTGATTCTGGTGGATTAATCTCAAACAGGATTTTACAAAAGGAGACTGAATGACTCACACCATTGAGGGAGGCCTGGAGAACAGGGCTTTAGACCAAGCTTCCAAAAGCAACGCCCGTGACGAAACTGCAGAGCTGGCCTGATGAGAAATCTGCCACTACCCACTCTCCCCTAAGCAATGCCACATCCAGGTCAGGCACCTGGCCTTCAGCTGCTACCAACTGCCCCTCACCTCCAAGAGAAAGCCAACGCCTCTGTACTCTCTGCAAGAAAAATGGCAGAACTTCTCTCCTCATGCTGTTCTCATCTCCAGACTGGGTCTCACGTCCGTGAGTCTGGTCACAGGGCTCTGGGTCTCACCTACGACCAGCTGGTAGCCACAAAGAAGCCTGGGGGATGAGTTCTCAGGCTTCAACTTTTGGGCGGGTTAGGACTCAGAAGGCTAGACCTTCCTCCAATAGAGCAAGGATGCTCGACAAGTGCTTGGCAACCTGAACATGACAAATGTCCACTGGAGTCCCTTACCCAGGCTATTCACCAAATACACACCCAGCCTCTTTTTCTTTTCTTTTTTTTTTTTTTTTGCGGTACGCGGTCCTCTCACTGTTGTGGCCTCTCCCGCTGCGGAGCACAGGCTCCGGACGCGCAGGCTCAGCGGCCATGGCTCACGGGCCCAGCCGCTCCGCGGCATGTGGGATCTTCCCGGACCGGGGCACGAACCCGTGTCCCCTGCATCGGCAGGCGGACTCTCAACCACTGCGCCACCAGGGAAGCCCCACACCCAGCCTCTTGCCAGTCCTGGGAACTCCTGGTGGAGATGCCCCCAACTCCCAAAGCTTCCCTGCACTCACGCTGCAACCCTGACACACCAAGGAACCATGGAGATCCTCTGTGGGCATCGCATCTATGTACACGTAGCCCCCATCTCCAGCACAAGGGAGAGTCTCAAGCAGGAGGTTTGAGAAGGGCTGGGGACCCTGAGGTTCCCGGGAATGCCCAGATGAGCAGGCTAGTCAAACTGGGAAGGTGCTGGGAACAGGAGCAGTATGGGCTAAGGCTGCCACCAAGTGGCCATCCTGAGAACCACAGGAGGACCAGCCTTCCTTCCAACCCTGCTGCCCAGACAGAAAACCCCACCTCCCTTGGGGCACGGGAAAGGAGCCCTTCTCCTCCCCTCCGCTCCTGAACTGTCTAAACCCACGAACTCCGAAGGAGATAATGACATCCAACATCGGTTTGGTACCCTGAAGTGTACAACATGCTTTCACGCAGCAATAATAATTACATGACAATATTATTGTTGTAGTAGCCATCATAACTGAGGGCTTACTACATGTCATAAACTTTAAAATATCATCTCTTGATCCTCACAACAAATCTGTAGTGAACAAATGTATCTGCCCAGCTGGCTTTCATTTTCCTTCCTTCTCTCAACGGCACCTTTTTGGGGATGGGGGCCGGAGTCAGAGGGAGGATGCCCCTCCTGCTCTCAGAACTTTCATTGAAACTACTGGCAAAAAGAAACTCTATTCTCACTGAACCCATGAGAAAAGGTGCCACCTGAGGAGAAAGCTTGCCCGAGATGGAAACAAAAGCACAAGAAGCACAGCGAATCTCAGTGACATGTGAGCACCCTGGATCCAGCCGTACCTGAAAGAGTCCTGGACTTTTCCATTCCACGAACCAATATATTCCCCTTTACTTAAGTCTAAGTAAACATTTTTTTTTTACTCTAAACCAAAAGAATTCTATTAATTCCTATTTAATAAAAGAAATCAGCATGTGGAAGTAGGATGTTGTAACAGATCCCAAAATAAGGAATTGTCAAAGGCAAGGTAGCGAGGGACATTTATTCAACTCCATGTGCTACTCTGTTCTAGGTCCTGGATATCAAGTAGGCACCGGGACAGATAAGATCCATGCTCTCCTGAGCCAACTTTCTAGTGGGGAACTCCACAATAAACAAATTAGACAACAGCAGCTGGCCATACATGCCACCCAGAGAATTATAATGGGGTGATGTGACAGAGTAGGACCAACCACAGCCTTCTGACCAACCACAGCCTCAAGCCCATTGCCTGACACTTGGCTGTAGAATACA
The DNA here is from genome assembly GCF_963455315.2 of Globicephala melas. NCBI lineage: Eukaryota > Metazoa > Chordata > Mammalia > Artiodactyla > Delphinidae > Globicephala > Globicephala melas. The sequence continues at coordinate 89,176,175 of NC_083321.1, forward strand.
CAAAGGTAATAGCCTCCCATTGGCCTCTCTATGAACACCTCCTTCACAGACCCACAGACGTGGTGGCTTGTATTAGAGAGGTGGTAGCAGTAATGGAAAATGAACGGGTTTAACATCTGCTCCGGAGGTGGACTTGCTAGGACTTTCTGGCGGAGAGAAAGAGAGGAATCGGGATGACTCCTAGGCTTTTGCCTTAAGCAAGAGGGTGGATGTTTGGGGCCGTTTTCTGAGATAGGAGGGAGTATATCTAAGGAAATAAGAGTTCTATTTTGGACATTGTGGTACACTGAAAAAAAAACAGCCATGATATTTTATTTGATTGAAAAAAAGGGCCACAAAAAAATGACTGCAGATTCTCCCAATCATAATCACAAACTTACACAGAAGTTACAAAGAACTTTCTCTTTACTGTAGCATTTGAAGATAAGTTTCTGACCCGTGCTCCACTATCCGCATATATTTTACTATTTCCTACAATCAAGGACTTTCCCTCCCTTACCTTGCCACAATCAAAACAGAAATCAAGAAACGAATATTTATACAATACTACTATTTAATCTGCAGTCTTTATTCAAATTTCCCCAGTTGTTTCAATAATGATCTTTATGGCTAAAAAATAATAATAATTTTGGTGTGTCTACCATTCACTCCAGAAACACACATCTCATTTAGTTTCCTGCTTCTCTAGTCTCCTTCAATCCAGTATATTCAACCTTTATTGTTTGCCATGATCTTGACATTTTTAAAAATATAAATTTATTGATTGATTGATGGCTGCGTTGGGACCTCGTTGCTGTACGCGGGTTTTCTCTAGTTGCGGCAAGCGGGGGCTACTCATTGTGGTGGCTTCTCTTGTTGCAGAGCATGGGCTCTAGGCACACGGGCTTCAGTAGTTTCCCCATGCAGGCTCAGTAGTTGTGGCTTGCGGGCTTTAGAATGCAAGCTCAGCAGCTGTGGTGCACGGGCTTAATTGCTCTGTGGCATGTGGGATCTTCCCGGACCAGGGCTCGAACCCGTGTCCCCTGCATTGGCAGGTGGATTCTTAACCACTGCACCACCAGGGAAGTCTGATCTTGACATTTTTGAAGAGTACAGTCCATTTCTCTTGCAGAATGTCTCCTGATTTTGGTTTGTCTGAAATTTTCTCACAATTAAATTCAGGCAGTCCCTCTGACAGGAACATCACAGAGGAGGTAATTGGTTTTCTCATTGTACACTATAAGGTGACACACTATTTCCATTCTCCTGTGTCTGATGGTATCCACTTTGATCACTGGATTAAGAGGGTGTCTGCCAGCATTCTCCACTGCAAAGTTCCTCTTCTCCCCTTTGTAATTGATAAGCATCTGCTCATCCTTGTGGTAAATATCATTAATTGAGGGCTTAATATGTGGAGAGGTACTTTAAACATTTGTAAATATCCCATGCCCCATCAAACTTTCTATAGGTTTATCCTTTATCTGTATCCATGTAGACTAATGGTTTTCTTTTTTTCTTTTTTTTTTCAGCAAATTGTTGCTCTCATTATTTATTCTGATGCTCCCTTGTCTGGGAGTGCATTCAAGCTAGCTTCTCTATCAGTTTTTACAAGATCCCATCATTTTTTGAGTACCTCATTGCTTTCTGGAAAAAAACATTCCGGGATCATCTTGTACTTTCTCCACCTGAGAATGGGAAGCAGCCATTTCTCCAAGGAACCTTGGTTCCAAGGTCTGTAGGCAAGAGGTGCTGCTGTTCCCAGGCCTTCTCAGTGGACACACGCGCATGCTCGCGTACACACACGCACACAGATGCCTTCCTCTCATTTCTCCAGCGCCGCCTCCGCATGTGGACGTCCTCCTTATCCTGCTTGGAATGTAACGTCCCTCACCAGGCCACACTGATCCCCACCACACCCTCTTCACTCAGCACAAGCTCTGATACCCTGCACTGGCCCATCCCTCTGCCAGATGCCCTTGACCTCACTTAGGCTCTGACACCCCAGGCCAGGCCACTTCCCGCAAGCAGCAGGGACCCTACTTCTCCATCCGACTTCTGCTCTCACACTGTCAGGTCATCCCCCGACCTGGGGTGGATAACCTTTGCGTGCCGCTGGTGCCATACCTTCTTCATTCGAAGGCTGATTCCCTACTTCTGGCTGCTTCTTCCCAGGGATGCCTTCCTCACAACTGCTGGGGCTCAGACACCTTTCTCTGAGCCACTGCAATGGGTCTACCTCTAATGGCTTCAGCAATGAAGCGTTCAGGAAGGGAGGGGAAAGGATAAAAGCCCTTTGGAAGTTTCCAGAATGCTGCTTTGCTAGAGAAATTTCAAGTCCAGAAAAAATAAAGGCTTGTGATTGCTGAAGCCCTAGGCCAATTCTAGATTCCCCAGCCCCAGCCCCATCCCTGCCCCACCGTAAAAATGGCTAATGAGCTGCTAATGTGCACAGACCCCAGGAAGGAAAAGTCCTCTGATGCCCTTCCCGGATGAGGTCAAGGTGCAGAGTTGACAAGGGATAGCTTTCCACGGGGTGTGCCTGGGGGCTTGTTGAGGAATGTACTCCATTCCCCAGGAAGGGATGACATCACATTTCCGAACTGCAGGGTGGGATATAGTGTATGGACCAGTGACCACAGTGGGGTCACACATTATCAATGAGGGTTTTCAGTTGCAGTTACCCGATGACTTTCCGATCATTGTGACACACCAGGTACACAGGGCTGATGACATTTATTATTTAGCTACAGGTTGTGTGACCATGAGGACTCACACCTGGACCTGACAAAAGGGTGCATACATCACTCAGAGAGCCCTGACCTGGGGCTAAACCCAGAAGTAGTTGGCTTTGGACCATCTTCCTTTGGGCAGAAGTGAATGAGTTGGTGTCTAGTGGTATAAGGGGGAGTATTTTTAAAATTACTACTTGGGAAGAAAGACGTGTAGAGTGCTGGGTAGACAAATGATGAACCCTAGCGGAATTGTTTTTCCTGCTCAGCATCTGTTTCCCTTTCTTATCATAACAACACCTTGGTTTCCTTTGGGGGAATTCACCCTTCCCCACTTTCTGTCTGTATGGATTGGGTAGGGCGGACCGTGGCTCTGGGGATAGCCATGTAACCCTGGCCTGGCCAGTCAGCATGTTCCATTCCTGACCTCATGATTATTCAGGTGTGGACAAGTTACCCAATCAAGCCACTGAGAGACAATTCTGGGTTTTGTGGGTTGTCTTGTTTTGTTTTTCTGGAATGATGCCAACAGAGAAAAGCAGGGCCAAAATGGGAACATAACCTAAGCCTTAATGATGTCATTTGAGACCTAGAATCTTATCATGACCACAGACAGAGTTTTCATTTATGAGCCAGTAAATTCCTTATTTAATTTGAGTTCTAAATGGATTTCTGTTACTTTCATTAAAAGAGTCCTAAGGCAAATTCTTTGGGGAGCAATTTTTACAGTATTTTACAGATGAGGAAACTGAGACCCAGAGAAGCTGAGTATTTGCCACAGGTCACATAGACGATGTGATGGTTAGTCTTATGTGGCAACTTGGCTGGGCCACAGTGCCCGGTTAACCTAATGCTAATCTAGGTGTGGCTGTGAAGGTATTTTGTAGATGTGGTTAACATCTATATTCAGTTGGCTTTTAGTAAAGGAGAGTCCCTTCATCCCATCAGTTGAAAGGCCTTTGAGCAAAAACAGAAGTTTCCTGAAGAAGAAAAATTTCTGCCCCCAAATGGCAACATCCACTTCTACATGAATTTGCAGCCTGCCGGCCTGGACGTGAACTTGCAAACCCCCAGTTGTGTGAACCAATTCCTTAAAGCAATACCTATCTATCTATCATCTATCTATCTAATCTGTAATCATATCTATATTTATATCTATATCTACCTCCTATTGGTTCTGTTTCTCTGGAGAGCCCTGATACAGATGGTAAGTGGCAGAACTGGAACTTGAATCCAGATCCATTTGACTCTAATTCCAGTGCTCTTTACTTCTCACGATTAAAGCTGCTTAAGAGAAACAGTCATGTGGGAATGTACATTGATACAGCCACTGTGGAGAACAGTATGGAGGTTCCTTAAAAAACTAAAAATAGCACTACCATATGACCCAGCAATCCCACTCCTGGGCATATACCCTGAGAAAACCATAATTCAAAAGGACACATGCACCCCAACGTTCACTGCAGTGCTATTTACAATAGCCAGGTCATGGAAGCAACCTAAACGCCCATCAACAGATGAATGGATAAAGGAGATGTGGTACATATATACAATGGAATATTACTCAGCCATAAAAAGGAACGAAATTGGGTCATTTGTAGAGATGTGGATGGATCTAGAGACTGTCATACAGAGTGAAGTAAGTCAGAAAGAGAAGAACAGATATCATATATTAACTCATATATGTAGAATCTAGAAAAATGGTACAGGTGAACTGGTTTGCAGGGCAGAAATAGAGACACAGATGTAGAGACAAACATATGGACACCAAGGGGGGAAAGTGCTGGGGGCGGGTGGTGTGATGAATTGGGAGATTGGGATTGACATGTATACACTGATATGTATAAAATAGGTAACTAATAAGAAACTGCTGTATAAAAAATTTAAAAATTAAATTAAAAAAAAGAAAAACAGTCATACATATGTATATGGATGCCTACATGTAACCTATCGATACAGGATGCTGAAAGTATGATAATAATCTCGCATCTTTATCTCCATCCCAAACTTTTCTTCCAGAGCCCACATGTGAATAGACAGCTCTTTTCCCCAGCACCCTGAACTCAACCCATCAGAGCTCCTTGTTATCCCTTCCTTCATCTCTCCTCCTCTTCCTCTTCCTCTGTTCCCACTTGCAGAGGAGGACATGGTCATCCACTCGCTTCCCTAAATCCCATAGCTGGCATCATCCCCAAATCCTTCCTCCTCTCCCTTCCTACTTCCAATGAGTCAATGTTCTCTACTGATTTGCCCTACTAAACATCTCTTGTATGCATTTTCTCCTCTCCGTCCATACAACCACAGACCTAGTTAGGCCCTCATCACCTCCCGAATATGCTTCTGCAATTGTACGTACTTCCTTCCCCACAAGCAAAGGCCTGGAGTCTCAGCACCGGCTGCAGGACTAAGTCGGGAGGTGAGAGTTGAGTAAAGGACATGAGTGTTGTGTCTACGGAGTCACCTCCACAGGAAAGCGCCCAATCCGAGGCTCTGGATATGCTCTGAGGTAGCAAGGCAGAGAAGGATGGTGAGGGTGTGCAGGCCACGAGGCCCAGAGCCAGCCGGAGCATAGACTCAGGAGGAAGAACCCAGGGCTGAAGAGCCTGGGTCATTTCTCTGCCCACAGTGAGGGAGCCGCACCTCGGTCCGATCCTTCCTGCACAGTAACAACTATCTTTCTCCAGCACAGACCTGGGACTGACTTGCTCAGAACATGCCAGTTGTTCCCCTCCACCTACAGGATAAAAGCTAAGTCCTTAGACTGGTTGCATCTGACCTCCCTCTCTGCCTTCACAGAGAACAACCCACCCTCGCACTGCACGCTCCTGCAAGACTGAAGTGCTCGTGGTTTCCGGGTGATGCCACACTCTCACACGTCCGCCCTTCACACCTGCTCTCAACTCTGCCCACAGGGCCTGGTTCACCTGGCACATTTCTGCTTCTCTTTCCTCCCCTGCGCTTGTGTTGCACACTGTGCAAATCTCCACTGAATCATCCGTCCCACTGCACCTTAACTGCCTGCAGGTCTTGGAGGTTTGCGCGAAAGACTACAAGCTCCTGTCCCCTCATCACTGTCTTCACACCGCTGCCCGATCCCCACGCCAGAGAGGCTGCTCAGTGTGCGTTTGTTGAATGGATGAATGAATGGATGGGTGAGCTGGAAATTGGGAGGAGAGACTGGTTTGGGCTAGTTCTATAAATTAGATTTACAGAACAATTGCAAAGATAGTACAGAGAATCCCTGTAAACCAGAATAGGTTTACCAAAACTAGAGAATTAGCATTGGTATGATGCTACTAACTAAACTACAGGCTTCATTTTTGCTTGCTTGGTTTTTGTTTTGTTTTGTTTTGTTTTTTTGGACAGGAAATTTAGTCAAATTATAAATACAGATATCAGTTCCACTCCTGGTTCTTAATCCCAAAGAATTCTCATATAAAGACCCACAAATGAGGATGTACATTGAAACATTCTTTGTCATGCCAAGACGGAAACAGGCTTCATTTAGATTACACCGGTTTTTCTACCAACATCCTTTTTCAGCACTAGGATCTCATCCAGGGACCATCTTACACTTAGCCATTATATCTCCGTAGTCTCCTCCAGTCTGGGCAGTTTCTCAGTCTTTCCTTATTTTTCATTACCTTGACATTTGAAAAGTACCTTTTGGTTATTTTGTAGAATGTCCCTGAATTTAGGTTGTCTGTTGTTTCCTCATGGTTAGACCAGGGTTATGGATTTGGGGCAAAGAATGTCACAGAGGTAAAGTGACTTTCTCATCGCATCAGGAGTGCACCACATCTGACTTATCTACTGGTCGTGTTGACATTTGTCAGTTGGGTAAGGTGGTGTCTACAGGCCTCTCCACTGTGGAGTCACTATTTTCCCTTTCCTGGTGCTGTTCTTTAGAAGTGAATCACTTAGTCCAGTGGATACTCAAGGGGAAAGGAATTGAGTTCTATCCCTGGAGGGGTAGTATTTACATTTGTTATTCGGAATTCTTCTATAATGAAGATTTGTAGGACAGGAATTTTAAGCTTTATTTTTGCTATGACACCACTGTTAGTCAAGTGAAGCCTACAGACTCCTTCTCAGAATAGCATTTTTAAATTTAACTTTTTTATTTTAAAAATAAAACATAAAGGGCTTCCCTGGTGGCGCAGTGGTTGGGAGTCCGCCGGCCGATGCAGGGGACACGGGCTCGTGCCCTGGTCCGGGAGGGTCCTGCGTGCCGCAGAGCGGCTAGGCCCGTGTGCCATGGCTGCTGGGCCTGCGTGTCCGGAACCTGTGCTCCGCAGCGGGAGAGGCCACGGCGGTGAGAGACCCGCGTACCGCAAATAAATAAATAAATAAATAAAAATAAAATAAAACATACAGCATTACAAAGGAAAAGAATTATACTGAAATACAACTATCAAAATATTTTGTAAATGAATGTGTGGTATGTTAATAAATGTGTTTGTTTATTAACACATCAAAACACAAGTTCTAGCAGCATGTCTAATAACTGATTTCAAATTGTTGCTGAGCATAAATGATGACACACTACTGCTAATACCACTGAGATTTGCTGCCTATATTAACAATGAAAGGGGTACTACTTCAGTGACAGGTGTGTAAAAATAAAGGTATAATTATTTCCCAGACAAGTTCACAGGCCCCAGAATTCTATCCATGGACCCCGGACCCTAGGTTTAAAACTCCTGGTTTAGGAGGGTCCAAGACCTCAGAGATTTCTTGGACTGTGCAAAACGAGGTAGAAAGTACCTGTGCAGGTGGTAAAAAGTAAAAGTGACTTCACCTTCTCTGATAATAAATGACAGGCAAAACAATCCATTTATCACAGATTTATTTATCAAACCATTTATCATCTTTTAGTTTGGAAAAAATTAACACTCAGTGCTGGTGAGGATGTTGCAAAACTGGCACTCTCCTACATTACCCATGGTAAGGCTGATGTGCACAAACTTGCCCAACCCCACTGAGGATCAATTTGTAAATACCAACAGCCATGAAAAGATTCAACATCTTGATTGAGAAACCCACTTCTGAGAAGCTACCCTAAGAAATTCATCCTAGCTATGTAAAAAGATGATTTAGAGATGCATGTTGCAGCAAAGTTTACATCAGCAAACAATATTAGCAGCAAGTAAAGATCTAAAATGATGGCAAGTAGATAGGCGAAGTGCAGTGCATGGATGAGTGGAAAGCACTGCAGAGATTAAATGATTGTTACTAAAACAATGCATAACATGGGACAGCCTTATGAGAGGCAAGAGCTATATCGATCCCCCCTGAGCCTCAGTTGTCTTTTCTATTAAAAGGGGGATGATAATACCATCTCCTAAGATTGTTATATGGGCTCATGAGATGACACTTAAAGCCCCTAATAAAGGGCTTAGGACATCATGGGTGATCAGAATGTATCAGCTATTATTATGATGATGATATTGTGCTATATCAATAAAGTGAAATACATAATCATATGCAAACATGGTTATATCGATGCCCAAAAATGCAGAAAAAAATTAAAAAGGAAATATATCAAAATGTTAATAGTGATGGTGTCAGGATAAAGAGATCATGAATGATTTTCTGTTTTTCTCTAGTTTCTGTTTCTATGGTATGCTTTTAATATGCTATTGAACTGTTAAGACAAAAAGAAGCAAAGGTGTTTGCTAGAAATACATATTCGCCTTCATAACCATCAACATAGAGTAAGTCACTCTGGAGCCCTATATTTCTCTGCATCCTCTTGTCTCCAAAACCTTGGAGGCAAAGAAAATCGCCCTGCACAGATCGGGTGTGTCTATAATTTCTGAGTGGTGCAAATCAGCCCTAGATGAAAGTACCCCCAAATAAATGATGAATAAATGTTAAACATTCACTACAGCCTAAATCGTTGACATCATTTAATTTCCTACCCAGAGAAGGAACCTCCCCACAGCAGGAGCGGTAGCAGCAATAGAAGGAGCCTAGCCGAGCACGTGGCAATATTAGGTGCTCAACAAACATCAAATAAATGCCTGAACAGGGGCTGACTGCTCAGGAGTTCCCCTGCTTTCTCTACCACCGCGTTTGTCCAGGTGCAGCCAGTCTTTCCACACGGTGGCAGTGCCGCTCCACACTAGGTAGAGACGGGCGGACACACTTTCCATCTGGCACTCAACTCCCCTTCCATTTTCAGGCAGAGATGTCCCACGAGACACAGAAAAGCCTCCAAAGAAGGACACTGTTGGAGTCACCCTCTCTTTCTTAACGGACTGGGAGACATGGCCCTCTGGCTACAGAAAACATGCATCCATCACCTGTGGAGGGTTGGACCAGCCTGTGAAGCACCTGGAGGACCCTGTCCCGAGGTTTACACATCCATGAGACAGAGCTAGGGCCTGAGGCTTCCGGGGTGGTCCTTGATGATACAAGTTTAAAACAGCTCTCCAGGGACTTCCCTGGGGTCCAGTGGTTAGGACTCTGTGCTTCCACTGCTGGAGGTATGGGTTCGGTCCCTGGTCAGGGAACTAAGAGCCTGCAAGCAGCATAGCACCGCCAAAAAAACCCCAAAAAACCCAGCTCTGCAGGGGAGGCTGATACCTGGGGGTGTAGTGAGATGGGATAGTATGAGCTAGGGGGCCACTCAGACCGGGTTTCACATCTTGGCTCAGCCTCTGGCAAACCACACAACCTCCCTGGCTGCATTTCTTGTCTGTGAAATGGAAATAGGAATTGTATGGCTATTGAGAGATTGAAGTTCGATAATGCCTACAAAGGATTGAGTGAGATGCCCGGCACATTGCAGCTCGGCGAGTGTCAGTTACTATCGTCACTGCTGTAATTGCTGTTGTTAGTAACTGTGATGTCATTAATTGTGCATAGAAATCCCAAAGAAGACTCTTGCTCCCTATGGGCACACAGACTAAATCTGTGACTAGATCCTGAAATGATTTCTTCATCTATAATAAGGTGGGAACTGAGAGAGCAAAGAGTGTCCAAGAGGCAAGAATTTTAGCTGTTTTTCAAATAAAGGACATAAGTTTGAGGGAAAAAAATCAAATGTGATTTTTGAATTCTCTTTAGGGAGGGAAGAGACAAAGTAACCAAGTGAATTGGTTACTTGAAGCCAAAGTAACAAAGTGAATTGTAGTCCCAGCACCCATGGTGATGGGGTTGCCCAACAGACATCTTTGTGGTCTGTCTGGCTCCTGGCTCCAGGCTGACCTTGTCTGCAACTTTTCTATCCAGCGGGCAAATGTACAATTCCTTTTATTCCTCATGCAGGTGTCCTCAGGAAAAAAAATTTTTTTCTTCCTTATTTCTCCTAAGTTTATAAATTATAATTGATGAGAAAAGGCAAACAGCTAGAATTATTTACACAAAAGGAGAGCAGAGTAAAAGAGAGGAGAACCAGCTTAAATGATCTCCAAGTCCAGGTTTATTATACAGTGGAAAGTGACCAAATGTTCTCCAACTTTTTACTGAGGACATAAAGAAAAAGTAAAATTTAAGTACCTCACAAGGGATTTAGGTAGGATGAAAATAGCAGGTTCTCTAGGGGGAATATATTTGAAATGTGTCACACACAGTTTAAGTCTGTTTTCCTGAATATTGGCAGACATTGACACTTAAAATATAAATCACAGTGATCATAATCTATGTATGTTCATGCACAAGGTCCCTAGATTTTGTCATTGTAGCAAGTGAAGAACAATGGTCTGAGTGGGCCTATTAGACATGAAGGGCTATGTTATGCTGTGTAACAAGCAGGTCCAAAATGTTTGCCAATCACAAGAAAAGTCTATTGCTCACTTGAGCTGCACGTCCATCAAAGGTAGATGGGCAACTATGGTCCATGTCCTTTCACTCAGGGACTCAGGCAGACACAGACTCCACCAGACACAGACTCCACCCTCTAGTTGCGGGGCAGGGGAAAGGGCTGGCTATGTATGGTGAGTCACACTCTGGCCCCTAAAGTCTTCTGCCCATTTCATTTCTTCCCACCATGGCACTGAACAAAGCAAGTCACCTGGCCACAGGGAGGTGAGATCCTACTGTGTGCCTGAAAGGAGGAAAACTGGCATCTTCGTGGACAGTTTATCACCACCCAGCCTTACTAGGACTTCTGACTTTAAAGTGATCAATCTGTCAAGTATGAAGTTCACCCTAAGATGTATTTTGTGACTGCCGCAATGTTTGTCCTCTGGATGGACTTCTCCGGGAAGCCTGGGGTAGGGAAACTATAAGCACTCGTAATCCTTTTCCATCTAGAATAACTTAGATTTGAACCTTCCTCCATGCAGGGCAAGAGATGAACTCACTTCCACAACACATCTTTTCTTTTAGGCTCCAACTAAGTGCCAGGTGCTGGGGAAAAAAGATAAAAAAAAAATCCCTTCTCTCAAGAGATTCATAGTCTAGTTATCCTGTTGGATTTATCAGGATGGGGCTTAGAGTGAAGTGTGGGCTTGACAGACATCCATGTAGGAGGCATTAGGACGGAAGTGACTTCGAAGATGCCACAAGTGTCTGTGCCTGCTGAGTCCTGTTATTTCAGCCTGACCTTAGAGCACACACATCTGCCCCCTCTCTTGTAACCCTCCTGCTCAGGTATCTCGCCCTGAGCCTGGGCTCTTCCTGGGCTCTTCCCTTGTCTCTTCCCTGCTTCACACTCTTCCTGTGGCTTCCCTCCTTGATACCCTGTGCCCCGCCCACACCTCTGGGCTCATCTCTTACCACTCCCGCCTTGAACTTATCTATTTTCTCACACACAGCACAGTGTTTCCTGACTCCAAACTTCTGCTCAGTCTGTTGCCTGTGCCTGGAGCACTCTGCACACTCTCAGCTTCCACATTAACTGTGCCAATTCCTATTTCTAAGGGAACTTGCCTGACACCATTTCTTCCTCCTTCCTTCTTCCTTAAGCGCTAGACTGTCACTGTCCTTATCACATGGTTCTATAAGAATTTGTTTATGGATAAACAACAAGGTCCTACTGCATATCACAGAGAACTACATTCAATATCCTATGATAAACCATAATGGAAAAGAGTATATAAAAAAAAAGAATGTAGGGCTTCCCTGGTGGCGCAGTGATTGAGAGTCCGCCTGCCGATGCAGGGGACATGGGTTCATGCCCCGGTGCGGGAAGATCCCACATGCCGCAGAGCGGCTGGGCCCGTGAGCTATGGCTGCTGAGCCTGCGCGTCCGGAGCCTGTGCTCCGCAATGGGAGAGGCCACAACAGTGAGAGGCCCGCGTACGGCAAAAAAAAAAAAAAAAAAGAATGTATATATGTATAACTGAATCACTTTGCTGTGCAGCAGAAATTAACACAACATTGTAAATCAACTATACTTCAATTAAAAAAATACTGAAAAAAGAAGAATTTGTTTATGCATCTATCTTCCTCATTGGGCTGTGTGAGGACTGGGGCTGGGCCTCTGACTTATGGTATGGTATCTGGTTAAAGCAAATACTCCAACAATATTTGTTGATACTACTGTGGCAGAGAATTATGATGAGATGATCAGCGAAAGACATTCAGGCATAAAAACATCCTATATTAGGATAGTATTCTGAGTGTGGGTGTGTGTGTGGGGGGATATAAAATGGAAATATGACTGAAGAGAAAAAAATAACTTCTAACTACAAAAATAACTTCTGACATAAAACATTATTCATGTGCTTTTTAATTGTGTGATCTCAGTGTCAAATTTCTCTGGTGTTTAGAGTCCTTCAGACAAAAGTTATTTACAATTGACATGTTTATTTTAAAATATCAATATTTCTATTTTTATGCATAACATCATTTGGACTATTTGGAAGGACTTATCACCAAAAAAATTGATATCAACTTGAAAACAGTTAGTTGAATAAATGAATAGCGTCTTCCATATCAGTTAACGTTAGGTTTGGCTGGGAGTGACCGAAAACCCAACAGAGCAGTGACTCTAACAAGATAGAAGTCTTTAGATTCCCAGAACCTGATGTATTGTTGTGGTTGAACAGCTTTCCTATACAGAAATATGGAGTTAGGTAGTCCAAAATCCAGTATGCTAACTCTATGATCATTAGAACACAGGCTCCTTCTACCTGTGGCTTTCCATCCTCAATATACTGCTTCTACTTCATGGTCCAAAATGGCTGAGCCAGCTCCAGCCATTGTGTCCACATTCCAACCAACAAGAAATAAAGGTAAGAAGAAGGGAATCCTTTTTTAGGACACTTCCTAGAAGTAGCACCCACCACTTCTGCTTATATTTAATTGGACTGTCATGTGTAAGGAAATAGTCATATGTAAGGAAAGCTGGGAAATACAGTCTATTCTAGGTGACTGTGCTTTGCTAAAACTTGGAAAATCTGAAGAAGAGGAGAGTAACTATTAAAGAACAATTAATTTATTCAACATCTCCACTTGAATAACTCACAGGCATCTTGAACTGAATATAAATCTGAACTCATCACCTTTCTCCACACCTGATTCTCCTCCATCTCAGCCAACGGAGAGCCCTAGTCTGGCTCAAGCCAGAAACCTAATGTCATTGTTAATATTTCCCTGCTGTCAATTCCCTCTCCAAAATACATGGCAAATTCATCTAATCCTCTCTATTCCCGCTACCAATACATGCTGTCGACAATCTCTAACTTGTCTCCCAGTGTCCCTCTGGCCTCGTTCCAGATCATTCTCCACATTGCAGCCAGAATGATTTTCTAAAAAGAAAAATCTGAGCATGTCACTCCTCTCCTAGAACCCCTCAAAAGCTGCTTGTGGCACTTAGGAGAGAGACCCAGAACTTTTCAAAGGCCCTGTGTGACCTGGGCCTGGCTTCACCTTGTACTACTTACTTTTGCTCTCTAGGCCGCAGCCAAGCTTGGCTTCCTGTTGGTTCCTTGTCCTTGCCAGGCTCCTTCCTGACTGCCCATCCTGCCCCCTCTGCCTCCACCTCCCTCTCCAGCTGGTCCATGCCCACTCATCCCTTAAGTCTCAGTGTAAACGTCACATCCTCAGGGAATATCTCCAAGGTTTGAGACTCAGCTTTCATGGTACCCTTTGCTACTTTTGTTTTTCACCCTTTACTTCTTATAGCACTTACCACAGTGAGAATTTAAGTGATTATTTGTTTATTGACCTTTAACCCCCTCACGTGGCAAGCTCTTTCGGTGTGGATACTCGTGATGGTTAATTTTATGGATCATTGGCCCAAAGGGTGCTCAGATACTTGAATATTATTCTGGGTTTGTCTGTGTGTCTGGATGAGAGTAACATTTGAATCCATAGCCTGAGTAAAGCAGATCTCTCTCCCCACTGTGGGTGGGCCTCATCCGATCAGGTGAAGGCCTGAATAGAATGCTTTCTCTCTGCCTGACTGTAGTAGCAGGAACATTGGTCTTCTCCTGCTTTTGCACTCAGACTTGGACTGGAATTTACACCATCGTCAGCTCTCCTGGTTCTCAGGCCCTTGGACTTGGACTGGAACTCACACTATTGGCTCCTTGGGTCTCCAGCTTGCCAGCTGTAGCTGGTGTACTTCTCAGCCTCCATAATCATGTGAGCCAACTCCTTACAATAAATCAATCTCTCTCTCTCTCTCTCTCTCCGTGAATGTGTCCATTGTCTCATTCTGCTCTAAATGCTATGATTCCCTGGATAATAACCATCACTTACCCCTACTGACTAGGTGCCTGGCACCCTAACTGTAAATCTTATGAGAAAGTACCATTTCTCCATTTTTTATATAAAGGACAACTCTGAAGATCAGAGAAATCACATAATTCTCCTCTCCGAAGGTCTCGCGTATACTAATAAGTAAAATCGGATTCACATCCAAGCCTGCCTCTCCCAAGTACGCTGCAGACCTTCCCTCTTCCGGGCCAGGGATATTAAGCTAATGCAAGCGACACACCCTCCAACCCCAGAAAACGAAGAAGCCAAAACCTGGCGCTGATTTAGGGATCAGCGCAGGTCACTCGGGCTTCTTTTGCTCCCCCCAGCTTCCCCGGTCCCCAGCGGGCTTCCCCGGTCCCCAGTGGGCTTCCCACGCTCCAGCTCGGCCTTGAACTTGGCTGCCCGCTCCGGAACTAGAACGCAGGGCGCGTCGGAGCACGGGGCCAAGTCAGCCCCTGGCCTTTGGCGCCGCCCCTCCTCAGCCTAGGTCGGTCACCGCCCGCCCACAACCGCCATTTCCTGTCCAGCTCTGGGCGCGTCAGGTCAGTGCAGCGGGGTGGCCCGGGGTCTGCCCTGGTGCTGGTCCGGATCTGGCCGTCAGAGCCAAGCAGAGGACGCTGGTTTGGGCCCCGGTGGATGGGACGGTATCAGCTGAGGGCCGCGGGGACCTCCACGGCGGGCACTCAGCCGATGGACGCTCTGGAGCGGTTGCCCGGGCAACGGTGCCGCCGGCCCCGCCCCTCTGCGCCGGCCGGGGAGGGGGCGTTTGGGGCGAGCGGGTCTTCTGGCTCCAGGCGGGGCGCAGGCTCCTTCCCGGTGAAGTGGGTACCGTCGGACGCCTTGGGCATCACCGTGCCCTGGCCTTCTCGTCCCGTCGTGGGTTCGCTGCCCGGGCATGGCGCGCCCTGAGACCCTGGCCTGGGAGCAGAGGGCTTGGCGCCTGCCGGCGGGAGTTCTGAGCCTGCCTTCTGCCTCTCCTAACCTTGGGCAAGTCAACTCACTTGACTAGGCCTCAGTTCCATGGTAGCCTGAATTGTTAAGAGCTGGAAAGAAACCTAGCGATCATTTAGTTAAGCCAGAGGTCCCCAGCCCTGTTTTATAGATAAGGATGTCTCGCAGTAACCACTCATTGCCAACCTGGTGCTTTAAATTAATCCCCAGATAGCCCTCTGTTTTTTAAAATTTATTTATTTATTTATTTTTGGCTGTGTTGGGTCTTCGT
The DNA here is from genome assembly GCF_963455315.2 of Globicephala melas. NCBI lineage: Eukaryota > Metazoa > Chordata > Mammalia > Artiodactyla > Delphinidae > Globicephala > Globicephala melas. The sequence goes on from NC_083321.1 coordinate 89,191,763, forward strand.
TTCTGTGCGAGGGCTTTCTCCAGTTGTGGCAAAAGGGGCCACTCTCCATCGCGGTGCGCGGGCCTCTTACTATCGCGGCCTCTCTTGTTGCGGAGCACAAGCTCCAGACGCGCAGGCTCAGTAATTGTGGCTCAGGGGCCCAGTTGCTCCGCGGCATGTGGGATCCTCCCAGACCAGGGCTCAAACCCGCGTCCCCTGTATTCGCAGGCAGATTCTCAACCACCGCGCCACCAGGGAAGCCCCAGTCCTCTGTTTGTATTATAGTTTCCATAGAACGAATGAGGCCTCTGAGGGTCAGAGAGGTTGTGACTTTAGCTGAGGTAGCACAGCTTATAACTGGTGGAGTCTCAGAGAGATCAAATAACTCACAGCGTGTTCCTGGCAGATTTCAAATTTCCAGTTAAAGGTGCCTTATTTGGCTACACTGTTATTAAACCTAGCTGTAAATCAGAATCACCTGGAGGGTGTTTAAAACTGTACATTCCAGGGTACTCTCTCAGGCTTACTAACTGAGGGGCTCTGGGCTAAGGCTGAAGAATCTTATGCTAAACCAGATTTTGGATGATTCTTATGGTCTGTGGGTGGACCTTTGAGAACCACGGGCTGTAGCATGAGGCCTTTCACTCAAAAACAACAGAGTGGTGATCCAGCTAAAGTACTTGGAGAGGAGAAGAGAGGCTGGCGTGCAGGGCTGTCAAGTTCGAATCCCTCCATGCAATTTGTAGCTTCTCTTCATTCCTCAGAAATAAGCCAGAGGCTTGTATTTTAAATAGTTTGGACATTTAGATGTAAATTGTCCCATTTTTGGTTACCTGTCACACAGCCAGGTCCAAAGCTTCTGGCTGGGCCAGCCTGTCATGATCAAAGTCAAGCGTTAGTGCCCTCCTCCATCTCTGGTGGCCTGTCAACTGCTCTCCACCTGGCCGCCTTCAAGCCGTGTCCCTGACTCACAGCAGCTGATGTTGGCTTTGTAGGGACATTTTGCAGAGCACTTTCCCCATTGGAGGGAGGCTGGCAGCTTTCCAGAAATATCGCCACACATAATGAGGGTCCCTTGGCCTTAACAGCAGTCAGAGTGTAATAGATCACCCTGCTTGTTATTCATGACTTTTATAAACACAAATCCATCTTGAAAATAATTACCTGGCTCTTAGTTTTAGAAGGCTAATCAGTCTGAGAAATTCTGTTTAGAGTTTTATTATTATTAATTTTCATCATTTATGCTGCCTCCCTCAGGGATTCTGGTTCACAATGGCTGACTATCAAGAGGAGGACTTGCAGAAATTTCTTAAAAATGTAGATGAAATCAGTAAGTACCAGTAAATCATATACTAATTAAATTTTACTTTAGGGAGGTGGAGTGGTTAAAGAGAGATGATTACTCTAAGTTAGTTCATGGGTTGCCTGACAGGTTTATGACTCTTAAGGAAAAAAACGTTCTTGAGATTAAACAGAAGGGGTATTGAGAAGCAAGTAATATTGGAGCCTGGGGGTAATATTTTTTGGCTGTTAATTGGTATCAGAGAAGCTGCTAACATTCTGATTGAATTCAGGCTGACAGCTCTTCCTTGTATTTTCTCCCCTTCTGTGTAGAATCAGGTCAAAGGGAGCTTCTATTTCCCCATCACCAATGAGCCTACTGTTCCCTTGGAGAAGATCACTCAGGAGCCCCACTGATCGGTCTGAAATCCCTCTTGTTTTAGGGGAGAGCTCTTCCTGGTTTTGAGCTGCAGAGGCAAAGTCAGAAGGCTTTCCCTCAGGGTCCATCACATTACATAGATGGCGGCTGGTTGTCATACTCCTGTCTCTCTTCCTCTAGGCAGGAAGACCCTTCCCCAACTTAGACAGGTGGGATCTCAAGGGACATACTCTGACCACACAGATCACACACAGGAGATTCCAAAGCACTCAGTCCCTGCTCAGACTTCAGGGAGCTTGTTTGAGGATAGAGACAAGAAAACCAGCAGTGAAACAAACCTTACATATCAAATAGAAATATATTGAAGTTGCTGCTTCTCACAGGCTGCATGGGTCCAAAGAATAAAATGGTTTTAAAAATAGTTCAGGCAACTTCATAGATGGTACATCCTTAGGGTGTTCTTTGGGTTTGTCATGGGCTTCTTCTCCTTGGCCCATCCCCCAAATGTTGTTCTGGCCTGGCCCACTGCTCGCCTTTCTCTTCAGGTGATCAAGCCCAAGCACGTGCTTTTAGCTACCACCCTTGTGATGACCCCACATCTCAATTGCTACCAGCCACTTTTTTTTTTTTTTTTTTTGCGGTACGTGGGCCTCCCACTGCTGTGGCCTCTCCCGCTGCGGAGTACAGGCTCCGGACGCGCAGGCTCAGCGGCCATGGCTCACGGGCCCAGCCGCTCCACGGCATGTGGGATCCTCCCGGACCGGGGCACAAACCCGTGTCCCCTGAATCGGCAGGCAGACTCCCAACCACTGCGCCACCAGGGAAGCCCACCAGCCACTTTTTTTGAGCCTCAGCCTGTATGCCAACTGTCACACCCATTGTATCCCTCAAGCACCATGAACTTAATAAGTCCGAAGGTTTGTTGATCATCTCTTTCTCTGTCCCCTCCCAGTGCCAAATAAAACCTTCTTCTCCTACTCTCCCATTCGTTCTAGTCTCACTTGGTGGCACTGCTGTCCCCAGATTTACAAGTCACATTGGCCTCCTCTCACCTCTCAGCCCTTAATTTAATCAGCCCTCAGGTTTGCCTTCTCCCTCCAGCTCCCAGCTCTCCAACCTCCCTTTGTTCTGGTTCTCTTATCCAGACTATTTCAACAACCCCCTGATTGTTCTTCCCGGCCTTCAGGCTTACACTCCCCACAGGGTAATGTATCTAAAATGCAAATCTGACCCAGCCACTTCTCTGCTTGCATTCTCCCCGCAGTCCCAATAAATTTCATGCTCTCATCAGGACCTAAGTCCTCCCGTGACCTAGGCCTGACCTCTCACCTCCCCCTACCTCGCACTTGAGCTACAGACTGCTTCCGGTTCCCCACACACCCCCTGACCCTTCATCCTCTGCCTGCTGCCTTTGTCCTCCCCTCTGCCTCCCGGTCTTTCTTTACCTGGCTACCATTCATTTGTACCCCAAGTTCATTTCCATATCATTTATATCAGTGCCGTCTGATAGAGCATTCTGTGATGATAGAAATGTTCTATAATCTGCACTGTCCACTGTGGTAACCAGTGACCACAAGTGGCTATCGAGGGTTTGAAATGTGGCTAGTGCTACTAAAGCAGTGAATTTCTCTATTTCGTTTATAAGTAATTTAAATTTATATAGCCACATGTGTATAGATTCTATACATTCATTTCTTGGGCTCTTGCTGTGTACTGAGCATTGCTAGACCCTGGAGAGTGCAGTAACAATGAATAAGAATTACTTTCCTTCATGGTACCTACAGTCTGGTGGGGAAAACAGATATTAAACAAGTAATTTCAAGGGTGATGTATGCTACAAAGAGAGATTGGTAAAATGCAAGAGACTCTAACTCAGATTAGGGAGTTGTCTGATGGGCTGCTGTAACAAAATATCACAGACTGGGGGGCTTAGGCAACAGAAATTAATTTTTGTCACAGTTCTGGAGATCAGAAGACCAAGATCAAGGTATTAGGTTTAGTTTCTCCTGAGCCCTCTCTCCCTGGCTTGTAGACAACCCCCTTCTTACTGTGTCCTCACATGGTCTTTTTTCTGTGTGTGCACATCCCTGGTGTTTCTTCCTCCTCTTATACGGACATCAATCCAATTGGTTTAGGGCCCCACCCTTATGACCTCATTTATCCTTCATGACCTCTTTAAAAGCCCTGTCTCCAAATACAGTCACACTGAGGGGATTAGGGCTCCAACACATGAATTGGGGCAGAGGGGCACAATTCAGCCCACAAATAAAGGCTTCCCTAAAGGATGAGATTTAAGCACAAATCTGAAGTCTGAGTAGGAGTTGGCCACTGGGGAGAGGGTAGGGGAGTATTCTAAATGGGGAGAAAGTACGTAGGAAAGATGGAAGTTAAGAGCAAGTGTGGTACTTTTGAGAAACGGAAAGATTAAAAAGCTCAGTATAGCTGGAGAGAATAGATCAAGGAGAGAAGGGTCCCATCTGAGTCCAGAAAGGCCAGGTCAGGAAAGACCTTGGAAGCCACAGTAAGGAATTCGTGTTTATCCTGAGAGCAATGGGAATCCTTTGGAGGGTTTACTCAGAGCAGAAACATGGTCAAATTTACACCTTAGAAAAGTCACTCTGGCAGTGGTACACTGGAGGGGAGAAGCAAACAGGTGCTGAGAGCCAGCTCGGAGGCTGTTACAGTGCTCCAGGGAGAAGAGACTGTGGCTGGAATGGACACAAGTAGACAGATTGGAGACATAATTCAGAACTTACTTGACAGGCTTTAGTGTTGATGGCTGTGAAGGTGGAGGGAGAACAAAGGCTTAAGGATGAGCCCGGGAGTCTTGATTGAATGACAAGTGGATGGTTGGACCATCTGCTGAGATAGGGGCATTTGAAGGAGGAACAGTCTGGGGAGAAAGAGGATAGGCAGATGAGTAAGGCATCCCAGTGAAGATGTTCAGAAGGCAGCTGGCTTTGTGAGTCTGAGCCTAAGCGAGAGAGAGTGGCTGGGGAGGTCAACTTAGGAGGCACTGGCATCTGCATGGTATTTGGAGCCGTAGGAGGGAACAGGAATTCCTGGGAAAGGTGCAGAAAAAGAGAAGAGGGCTCGGGCAGAGAGTCTACAGAGAAAAAGTCAAAAAAATCTACAAATAAATTATTAAAGTAAAGAAGGAAATCGAGCAAGGTTTTTGGATACGAGATTAATGTATAAAATTCAGTTGCATTCTTATATACTTCCTATATACCAGCCGCACTTCATTTACAATACCAAAATAAATCCCTCAAAATATATGCAAGACCTTTATGGGAAAGGTTATAAAATTTAATTGAAAGAGCTCCCAGTGGTCAAAACTAGAACAATTTGAGCAAGAAAGCAAACAGTATTGCATTATAGCCCAAAGTATAAAATAAATATCCATGAGTCTATATGGATATAAATAAACGATGAATAGATAAATAAGTAAATAAATATGTAAGGCAAATCTCCCATACAGAAGAATCTCAAACAATTTATGTAGATATTCCTGCGTCTAGAAGGTAGAGCATAACTCTCCACCCCTGAAAGTGAGATACATTTACTGACTTGCTTCCAAAGAGTACAGCACAGGAAAAGAGGAGAAAAGGTAGCTTTAAGATAGAAAAAGCTGACAAACTCTTCCTTAGGTGGTCAAAGTTAACAGCATGATAAATCATATTGATAACGTGTACCCTTAATATGTGCTATGGTCTTCCTCCCCAAATCTTGAGAACCTCAGTCTGACTGTGACAGTAACATCAGGTAAACCCAAACTGAAAACTATTCTACCAAAAATACCTGACCAGTAATTCTCAAAACTGTCAAGGAAAACAAGGAAGGTCTGAGAAGTTGTCATGGCTCAGAGAATTATAAGGAGACATGACTAAATGTAATGTGATATCCTAGATGGTATCCTGGAATGGAAAAAGGATATTACAGAGAGATTAATGAAATTAGAATAAAGTTCAGAGTTTAGTGAATAAAAATTTTAATTAAAAGACATAAAATATCTAAATAAGTGGAGGCATATTTTATCATGGATGGGAAGACACATTTGGTAAGGAAATCTGTTCTCAAATTATTTTCTACATTCAACACAATTTAGATCAAAATCCCAAAAATGTTTTGTGTAGAGTTCAACAAGCTGATTCCAGAGTTCACACAGAAGAGCAAAGGGCCAAGAATTAATCCAGAAAATTTTTCAGGAAAATAAGAAGGTGGGATCTCCCTATCCGATGTTCAAGACTCATTATAAAGCTGTAGTAATTACGCACGGAAGGTTTGGTGCTGAAAAAGATGTCATCCAGTAGAATGGGATAAAGAGCCTAGAGCAGGTTCACGCATGTAACAGGGATGGCACAACACATCGGTGACAAGGCAGGGACTCTTCAACAAATGGTGCTCGTGCCCTATGCGAAGTCAGCTCCAGGGGACTTCGCTGGTGGTCCAGTGGTTAAGACTCTGCACTTCCACTGCAGGGGGCACGGTTGCAATCCCTGGTCTGGGAATTAAGATCCCCCGTGCCAGGCGGTGTGGCAAAAAAAAAAAGTCAGCTCCAGGTGGATTAAATACCCTAATGAGAAAAACAGAACGTTAAAACATACAGAAGACATATAAGAGTATATTTGTAAACCTAATATACACAAAAGGCATAAAGCATAACGGGAAATATTGGTACATTTAACACATAGAAAATTTCTTCAACAAAAGCTTCCATAAAAACAGATAAAAAGACAAACCATACACAAGGAGATGTTCACAAATACATATCAGTCCAGAATATATAAAGAAATCATAATAAGAAAAAGACAAACAACCCAATAGAAAATTGGCCAAGGATAGGAGCAGGCAGTTGACATATAAGGAAATCCAAATGGCTTACAAACCAATGAAAAGATGGTGATCCCAGTCATGTTCAGGAAAATGCAAATGAAAACATTGAGGAGATAAATGCATTATAGTGGCAACAACTTAAAAGTTTGACAAGCGTTAACTAGGATGTGGAGGCATGGGAACTCTTGTCACAGCTTGTAGGAATAAACCTTGATACAGCTGTAACCTGAGAAATATGTCACATGTGTGCATGGGGAAATATGTACACAGATATTCGATTCGTCATTTATTCACTAGCAAAAAATTTAAAAACACCTGGATGTCCATCAATAAGAGAATGGATTTCCTATGGTATATACAGTGATTAAAATAAACCAACTGCAACCATTAGTATCAAGAACAAATCTCTAAAGCATGTTAGGAGAAAAAACTAGGTTGCAAAAGAATGCACATTTTGTAAAAACCATTTATTTAAGATGTTTAAATACACACATATACACAAATTCTCTAGTAGGTGAATAGGTTCTGGGGATCTAGTATACAGCATGGTGACTATTGTTAACAGTACTGTACTATACACTTTAAAGTTGCTGAGAGAGTAGATCTCAAATGTGCTCACCACACACACAAAAAATGAAATTATATGAGGATATGGGTGTGTTAACTAACCTTGGTGTGGGAATCATTTCTCAGTGTATACGTGTATCAAATCACCATGTTGTACACCTTAAACTTACACAATGTCATGTGCCAATTGTATCTCGGTAAAGCTGGAAAAATAAAAGTCCTTCCCCATGAAATTTTCTACACCACCTTTTAAGTGAATGGAGTCTTTCTTTTTGAAGACCTTGCTTGAATAATTCACCTCTGATTTCTCCTCTAGCCAATTTAATTCAGGAGATGAATTCTGATGACCCAGTCGTACAGGAGAAAGCTGTTCTCGAGACAGAAAAGAGACTGAAGTTTACAGAGGAAGACCAAGAGGAGGACGAGTGCAGGACCACCGTGAACAAGACCATGATCAGTCCTCCACAAGCTCCCACAAAGGTGCCCTTTCCCTATGGTGGAGTTATCTAAGTAGACAGAGTGAGAAGGTCTGCATAAAGCAGAGGAAGTAGTGGTTTAATCTCAACTGCCTGGTGAGGCTGAAATAGCCTTTTGATTTTTAGATTCACTTAGATTTATTTTCCACAAGGAAGTATAAACTCTGATTTCTTGATCTTTCTGGGTCATCCTTAAACAACCCTTTGGGTTTGTTTTAATGAAAATTTGGCCTCTCTACCCACTGAGCTTGTGACCATTTTTAAGCCGCTAAGGTAATATATTCTACTAACTCATATTTCCAGCTCATACAGCCACAGCGGCGGTCCCATGACCTGCTCGCCCTTGTTTCTGCAGATGTGGCCCCATAACAATTGTGCCCATAACTAGATCTCCTGATTTACAGCAAGCCCCCTGAATTTTGAGCCTTTCAGTATCGATGGTTAAAGGAAATGACCCTACTCCCCACTTGTAATTGATCTGCCTTCTTGCTTCATAGATGTATAAATGAGGGAGTGGTTTTTGAAATTTGTGTCTTTGTTTTTATGATAACCTGTGCCCTGCAGAATACAGATGAAATAAACACAGGTAAGTACAGCATCTCTCTTTCCAATGTGTATTATTCCTTTAGGATCAGTGTTTATTGATTGTAGCTTCCAGACCCTTAAATTATAGCCTCTGGGCTTACAAACAACCCATGAACAAAAACCTACTGATCATTCAACTCTGTTACTAGTAGTCAGAGGGGACAGTACTCAGAGGGTTTTTCCTACGTTCTCCTGGCCAGTCTTTTGTAAACTGAATTCAGTTATTCTGTTTCATCCAATTTACTCTTAGCTGCTTAAAGGGATCCAGAGAGTTTCTCAGTTGCTCAGCTCAGAAGCTCATTATGCTAAGTGGAACAAAAAAGTCTGTCTTCAAAGAAAAACTCTTTTAAAAGAGGCATAATTCAAATTTGAAGCACAGACATAGTCACCGTGTATAATAATACATCACACAGATTACCATTTACTGTCAAATTAAGAAAATGTCATTTTAGTTGTCTCCAAATCTGTGTGTGTGTGTGTGTGTGTGTGTGTGTGTGTGCGCGCGCGCGTACATGTGCCTACATGTGAATGCATGAAAAGTGTGGCTCTAAAACTCTAAAGTAGCTTTTTTCTGAATTTGAGCTAAAGAACTGATTATAGTGTTCGGATTTTTCTTTTTAATATTTGAAATTACGCTGTTGTCAGAGGCCTTCTTGGCATCTGTGGAGAAGGATGCAAAAGAACGTGCCAAAAGAAGAAGGGAAAACAAAGTCTTAGCAGATGGTAATTGTCAGTCTTTTCACTTTTCAATAGCCAGGGTGATTTGTGCTAGAAAGAGCAAGGAAGTCTCTATGCTAATGTCTGAGGACATCAAGATTCCCAGTGGGTGGGTCCATGATGGGCCTGAGGCAGTGGGACGTGGCCAGGCAGAAACTAGTCTGTTTCCTGTTCCCACAGGAGCAAGCAGGGAGTCAGACACAGCCCTGAGTCAGCCTCCACAGTCAGACCTTTCTAAAGCACATGGATGGATGTAGCAGCACTAAGTGATGCTTGGAACGTAGGGAGGGATGGGAGTGAGGTACTACTGTCCAGCCTGAGGCACAGATGAAGGAATGAAAAAGAAAAATGAAACAAGCAAACAAAGCTGGGAGAAGGGAGAGGGGAAATAAAGGAAAAGAAAGAACTGGGGTTGTGTGTGTGGTGAGGAAGATACACATGGCAGAGGAATGCTTTCAGCACTTATTTTATACCACTCAGTGGTGTGTGTGCTGCAGATCTGAACGATTCCGTATTTGCTAGAAAATTCGTTGTTTGAATCTCTTTATGAGACGTTTGAATGTGCAGACTTGCCCTTTGTGGCAAGTCTGGGGTGTTCTGAGCCTTGAGGCAGAGACCTTTACTTGTTCTGAGAAGCTGCTTAGAAGACTTCGGGTAGATTGAGAGAACAGAAACCGACCTGGAATTACCTGCAGAGCGAAGTAAGTGACAGGCCCCCTTTGGATGCATGGAAGCTCTGACCTTCGAAGTAGAGTTGGAAAATCAGGACAGTGAAGTCTGAAAGAATTTTCCAGTGTGTGGGGAGAGCTCACCTGTGTAACTTCTATTCTCACAGCCCTAAAAGAAAAGGGGAATGAAGCATTTGTCAAAGGTGATTATGAAACAGCCATCCTGTGCTACAGTGAGGGTTTGGAGAAGCTGAAGGACATGAAAGTACTGTACACCAACCGAGCCCAGGTGAGTGATCCAAGGATGTGTCCACGGGCTTTCCTCAGGGAACAGTAGCCACTAACCTTGTGAAAGCAGAGAAAGATGAGCCCAGACGGCGCCAGCGTTGTGCTCGTAACCGTGTAACGGCGCCAGTGTTGTGCTCGTAACTGTGTAACGGCTGGCTCTGGCCGGGTTGGGGGTGGGGGCTGATTTGTGTGGAGCATTTGCCAATTTCCATGGTGTAGATACTTACACTGTGGTTCAATCTCAAGGTACCAGCTTGGAATCATTGAAGGAGAGCTTGGGAACAGCTACACATAATCAGTTCTCTCCATAGTAGAAGTCAGCTCCAGCACATCACTGATGGTACCCAGGCACTTTCCCTCGTGTATAGACAAGAAATCTAGTGGAATGAGACAGTCTATGAGACCTTGGAATTCTGCCACCACTGAAGTTGTTCAGCTTCTTTTTTTGATGCCAGTCTACGCTCCTAAGGGTTACTCTCCTGTTAATTTCTTACCCATCGTTTCAATCCCTCCTTGATTAAGCTTCTGTGACTGGGGTATACTGGAGAGCTAATGGGCCTAGAGCCAATTTCTCAGAAATTTTGAGTTTCTGAAGTCCCTCATACCTCCGTTTTATATCACAGACGAGCTCAGATTCCTGGAACACCAGGTAAAAACCATCACCCAGATGTTTATTATCTACTACTTAATGAAGGGCAAAATTAATAGTTCTCAGTTGAAACAAAAATGTCACCTGTGACCTTATCTTTGAAAACTACTTGAATTTGTGTATGGAAGAGCTCTCTGCTGCTCAGGCCTGAAAAATTGGCAGATTCGTGGACATGATTATCCAATGATCAGGATATGTCAGCAGGACCTGGGTGAGATGAACTTGACACCATGTCATTTACAAGAGGGAGAGATTCATCAGCTCCAATTTCTATAACTCAAGATTAAGAAGATCCTGCTGTGGTATGTTGAGGAAGAGTGCAAGAAACAGGACGTTAGCAGTCCAGAAAGTCTGGGCAGTGACAGTGATTTAATGATAAATAAATCCAAGCACAACATAAGCTCATTAGTTCAGCAGTTTGGATAAATCGGACTCGAGTTGAGGTGTCATTTACCTAGACCCATTTGTGGAGAAAAATTGTAATAAAGAAGAGAATCAGTAAATAAAATGGCCAGAGGTTGATTTTGCCATGTACTTCTTATCCCCCTAACAAGATTATAAACTTTTTGAAGGTAAAAACTGCCATGTACTTTTCCCCCTAATGCTTTACTTATAAGAGATGTTCAATAAATCCTTGTTAAGTTACATAACACTGGGTGGAGGCATAATAAGTCCATTTAAGGGAATGGAGTTTCTGTTGACACATCAAAAGGAACATTTAAATGCAAACAATTAATAGAATAATCACAGTTCCTTTTTATTTATCACCAAATTTGGTCTCCAGAACATTTACCTACTGATGCTTATTCAGTCTTGTTACTCTGAAGTTATTTGAAAGCTGTAAAATTGAATTGCCTTTAAAATGTTATATAATTCAGACTTATACTAATTCAGATGGTCTATACCCTGATTCATCTAAATTAGTTACATTTTTACTGTACTCAAGTTTAAGCAGCACTTCGATTAGTTCTGGAGAATCACATTAAGAATGACTGTGGATAAAAATAAGTAAATGCAATGAAAAGCTTTGGGAAGGCAATTCCTCCCACTTTTCCCAAAGAGAAAGCTTATTCAGAGACAAATAAATGCAAACTGTGCTGCCTGGTGTTAAGAATCATTTGAACCGTTGACTATTTTTAAAATGCCTCCCTGTTTGCACGCAGTGTTAGAAAACACTTAATAAGGACCCTGTGAACTGAGAGTTGCTGCTTGCTGGAGAGAAAACCTACCCTTTCATCGCCGTGTTTTTCTCCTGGAGCTAATGTTATGATCAATAAATTGCTGGTGTAATTTAGATAAATCAAGAGTTTAACTGCCATTTGGAAAAGTCATTCTTTTTAAAATGTGGAAAAACAAAAGAGAACAGGGAATTTATAGGGTGTTGGGTCTAAGCTTTAAAAAAAGAAAAAGAAAGAAAAGTGAAAGGCTCTGTATAAAAATTGTTGAAGCCCATATAGAATTTTTCAGAGTCTGTATCCTGAATAACAGTGTCGTGAAATTATGACTACGGTTGTCTAGAAGGATGTTCGTTTCTTCCTCACATCCTCTGACTTTCTAATGAAACCCCACACCCAGAGGAAAGGGTGGTGCTTTATAGAACAGAGGGCTCAAAGAGGCGTTGCCTTCAATTAGTACTGAAGCCCTGTTAATGAAAGCACTGCAGAGCAGCTTCCTATGTATTGGTGCGAAGAGCTGCCCGGCAGAAATCCCACTAGCTGGCTATTGCCTGCTCTCTCCTCACTTTGGTTGAATGCTTAGATTTCTCATGAATTATAACACTAACCTCATATTTGGCCTGTCCATGTAAATATCTCATCAGATTTATTGTTCAGAGTGTCACAGTGCCCTGGTACAGTTTTGATCATGGGCAAACCTCCATGGGGTATTGGGTCTATTGTTGGTGACCGATGGGACCCTGGTGCCTGGTTTTCCTTTCTTCCAACAGGGTGATCATTGCTGCTTCTTAGGGAACTTTCCAAAAGAAGAGCCCTTAAAGTCTACTTTGTGCAACTTGATAAGAATTTATTAAGCACCTTTCATGTCCAGTAATTAAATACAGAGGATATAGTAGCCATGGTGCTTGCTGTTAAATGACTTCATTTGTTTATAGATCACACCTCTTTGAAACTATAAATGAACTAGATTCTTAATTCGGTTTAGTTTGAGTGGATCACAGAATTCTGAGTTAATTCTTGATTTTCAAGATTTTCCCCAATTCTAGGAGATCCCGGAAGAAAGCCCCAAGGCATTTGAGACCGAGGGCTCCTGGGGGTGGTCTGACTCTTAAATGTCAGCTCATTTCCTATTTCTCTTCCTGCTTGCTGCACTCATGAGGAAAGAAGGGGAACTTTTTCTTAAGCGTATTTCCATAACAGCTTTATTGAGATACAATTGATATAACCTACAATCCCCCATTGAAAATATACAATTCAGTGGTTTTTGGTGTATGCAACCAAATAGGCTGTGTGCAACCCTCGCCCACAGCCAATTTTAGAACAGTTTCATCATCCCCCAGAGAAGCCCGTACCCTTTAAGCAGTCGCTCCCCAGTCCTCCCCCCTCCCCCACCCCAGCCCTAGGCCACCACTAATCTACTTTCTGTCTCTATACATCTGCCTATTCAGGACTTTTCATATAAATGACATCATACAATGTTTATCCTTCCACTTAACAGTGTTTCCGGGGTCCCTCCATGTTGTAGATGCGTCAGCACTTCATTCCTGTTTATTGCCAAATAATATTTCATTGCCTAGATCTACCACATTTTGGCTATCCATTCAAAAATTGATGGACATTTGAGTCATTTCTGCTTTTTGGCTCTTATAAATAATTCTGCTATGAACACTGGTGTGCAGCGTTTTGCGTGGACATATGTTTATAGTCCTCTTGGCTATCTACCCAGGAGTGAAATTGCTGGATCCTATGGTACCGCTGTGTTTTACCTTTCCAGGAAATGTCAGACTGTCTTTCCAAATTGCTGCACCATTTCACATTCCCACCAGCAGTGTATGAGTGTTCTGATTTCCTGCATTCTCACCAACACTTGTTATTACCTGTCTCTTTGATTCCCTTCCTCATCTGGCTTCCTTCTGGAACATTCACAGCAGGGTAGCCTCCAGAAGCTAGCTCTTCCTTTGTAGGGGTGGTCAGTGCGCTGGGTACTGTCTGTTTGCCCCTCCAGATCCTCCTCTGCCCTGCTCTGTGCCCTGGGGGATTGACCTCTGTGGACTGCCCTCTTGGCTTCCCAACTTTCTAACTGCCATTTGGGTTCAGCCAACGAGCTGAGAAGGAAGGAGGAAAGTGAACTGCGGCTTTACTCTCCCAGCTTCTGCTCTACCAACTCAGCTCCTGTTGAGCGGCACTCTTCACAAAGCGACCCTCTCCCGTTTTGTTCATTGCTCCTCCCTCTGCCTCTTCAGGTCTGGCAGTGGTGATGGCTATCCATTGCTGGTCTCCCTCCACCCTGCCCTCACCCTGTGAATAGTCCCTTTATTAAACTCTCCCCGGTTACCCCTTGTGAGTGGCATCCGTTTCCTGCTGGGACCCTGACTGGTACAGGTAGGGACGAGTAACTTCTCATCACCACTCTCCTGCCCGACTACTCTTTCTGTGTTAACGGAAGACTGCCGGCTACAGAGCTGTGTATGAATAGCAGCTGTTTGTGTCCTTACAGGCTTATATCAAACTTGGGGACTACCAGAAGGCACTGGTGGATTGTGACTGGGCTCTAAAGGTAAGAAGATTGTTTCCTCTTCCACATGATGGAGCTGGGCTTGCTGGGGCCAGATGTCTCAGTCCTGAAGTGAACAGAGGGGAGCTGCCAGTGTATTATGGCAGGACAGGGTGTAGGCTCTGCAGTCAGAGCCTCAGTTTCCTCATCTGTAAAATGGGAACGAATAGAATTGTCGTGAGGGCTACGATAACGCACTCGGTGCCTTGCCCGTGGGAAGTACTCTGGAGAAGCTGCTGTTAATATTGGTTTTCAGGGTTTTATCACAATGGCTCACCCTTCACTGTTGTGTTATCAGGTGCTTTGCTCCACGTGGTAGTGGAGACGCCTCCTTCTCTTTCCAGAGCTGACCTCGGGGGCTTCTTTCCACAGTGTTGCCATTCTTCCTCATCAGTTCGGGCTTTTCCTCTCCGGTTCTGATAATTTGGAAATGTATCATAGCACCCCTTCTTTGTAGAGGAATAATCAAAAGAAAGAGTTCCTGTCGTTCAGCTTGGATACTAGTCAGGCCTCAGGCTGATAGCCTAATACTGTGCATGTATTTCCTCTGAAACCTGACAGAATAGATAATCAAAGGTGGAGAGAAGGAAGGACTGTTGGTAGAAATATTAGAAGGGTTTTAAAAGAGAAATGTCATGATCACTTCATAGGAACATTATTTCAGATGACTAAATATTTAAATAACCCTTAATCCACATTCCCCCAAGTTACTCTGTCACAGGGGCTTAACTAAATAACCAAAAACAGTGCTTCTCAGCCTTCCTTGCTGAAGTGCTAACAGAATAAACATGAGCCCCTGGAGGGTCTAGAAGCAGAGAGCATGAAATTTCTTTTTAGACACATGTTTTATCTTAAAAATCCTTGCAAATTTTGCATTGCATGCCATAAGATGTTATCTATTTGTCTTAATATAACCATGTTATTTTAAATAATTTATAATCAAGTAAAGTTGAAGTGCCGGGAGAACGTGCCAGGTTTATCCTATGCCATAGCTTCCCCTGGTCCAGCACTGCCTACCCCAGCTTAGTGAGCGTGGCCCCCAGACAAGAGCACATCGCAACAGCAGCACGTTGGCCACACCTGCTTCCTTACTTTTTATTGAAAGGGTATGCAAGAAAACAGGGGAATTCGAAGCTCACCTTTACTAACAACGGTTTATAAAACACGAGCATCCCACCAAAATGGATATCTGGAGTGCCTGATTTCTTTACCCCCTAGAAGATACGGTGTGGGGGACACCTTGTCCCATTGCATCGTGACAGTCTTTAAGTGATGAGAACTGCCCCAGACTGGCGCCATTAGGTTCTCCACAGCTCCAGTGGAGATCCATTAGCCTGCTTTGTCACCTTATATGATCATGACTTTTTTCTACTATCATCTGTAAGAGAAGAAAGAGGCAAGGGCGTTTTTCTCTGGTGTTTCAGCAATAACAGCAAAAGCTGCCGTTCGCTGCACGCTGGCCGTGAGCTGTCTCATTGGAGCCTCACAGCCTTCTTTTCTGTTCTGGTCAATTCCACAGTTATGCTCATCTTTCTGACAAGGAAACAGAGCCTCAGAGATTAACTATGTAAACTGTGTGGGATCACATAGCTAACGTTGGCCTAACTGTAGGCTGATGCCCTGAATTGTTGACTATAAACAGCTTCTCCACAGAATCCAGGAAACCCCATCATCCCTGGGTGTGGCTTTCATTCCTTCTGTGGCAGAAACAAGGTCTCCTTGTGGGGCTTCCAGGAGCATCTTTTCTGATCTGAAAAGGACCAAAGAGGTAGTCACAGCCTCGTGCTGATTCAGGACGACGCACTGGCCCATTCCCAAATGTTCACTGAAACACGATGTTATTAACGGTGAAACTGAGGCAAAGCAGGCCCAGCACAGCTGACATTAAAAAGTGCTGACACCCAGCAGCCAGCCTTGTTAAATGCCCAGCAAGGCTCCTGTTGAAGACGATCGGGTAAACACTTGGAGGGATGGGAAAAAAATGTATAAGGAATTCTAAAAACTGACAATCATTGGCTCTACGTGGAAGCTGTGAATTAAAAGAAAAAGTTTCACTCCTTTTAAACATTAGCAGTGAATGTCAGCGGCACTCCATTATTCGTAGTATTAGTACTTTCATGCCGGTTTAATATTTTTGACACTTGTGAATTGGCAGAGACAAGCCCATGTGATGACATTTCAAGACTGATCTTCCTAGTCAGGGAAGATAAGGCAGCGAAGCTGGTTTTAATTAGGATAAGAATCATTTCTTTCTTGGCAGACCTCTTCCTGCACAATAAACTGCACCTTCCTCTGAAGGCAGGATTCCTTTTGAGGGGACCTGGGGTTCAACTGAGAGAATCCTGGTGAGGGTTGGTACCTCATCGAAGGAGAAAGGGCCTATTAGTGAGAAAATCCATTAGTGGCCCTTTGTGTTAGTGTCTGAGTAAATGTGGTCACGATGCACCCCTCGCGATGGCACAGTGGGACGTGGACGCGATCTGGGGCTCCTTTTCCCCTGCTGGAACCCTGCCGCCCTGCCGGTGAAGGTGCTGTGAAGAGGTGGCTTCTGTGAGCTGCGGTGCCAGAGTTTCCGTTCCCTTTGACAGTTCCCTTCCTGCTTCCTCAGTTCCATCCTCTGTGAGTTCTCCAGGGTTCACTCCACAGCTCCCTGCCTTTCTTCCTCCTACAGTTTCTCCCTCAAAGCTCTCGTCTCCTCTGTCAACTGTCATTCTTGCAAATGGCTCTCACATCTGTATTTCAGCTGCCCCCCACCCCGCAGGTTTCCATGTGATTGTCTTTGCATCCTCTGAAACACAGTATGTCTTTGTTAGACTGTATGTCTTCAGAGTGGATTTCCTTCTACTCAACTGCTATAGCACTTTTCTGAGGGAGATCTGGTGTCATTTTTAAGCCTTTGGGTCCTGGAGTCAAATGGCTAGATTTTAATCCCAGCTCTTCCACTTAGTTATCTATGTGACCTTGAACCTCTCCAACCCCTAGTTTCCTCATATGTGAAATGGGGTTAATAATTATCTCTACTTCATAGAGTTGTTATAAAGTTTACATGAGGTAATTCATGTGAACCATATGGTCAGGACTGAACAATAACGCACTAATATTATTACCGTCATTCACTTAGCAACGAATCAGGAAACGATATTCATGAAAATGCATCTATAAAGGCCTCTCCAAATATAACAATTATTGTTACCCCTTCTATTATTCTTTAGCTTTTCTTTAAATTTTCCTTTTTGCCCTGAGATGGATTGCTTTTGCTGTAACTGCAACAACAGCAGCTAATCCTCTATTACCTGGTACCACAGTGTTTTACACACATTCCCTCCTCACAGTGGCCCAAGAGAGGCACTATTATGATCTCCACTTTGCAGATGAGGAAAATGAGCCTCAGAAAAGCTGGGTGGCCTGGCCAGCGTGCCACTTCTGGTGAGAGGCAGACAGGGCTTCACCCAGGACTTTCTAGACGCCTGAGCTTGGACCCTTAACCTCTTTACATCTATACCCCTGATGGCATCCAACCAAGCACAATGCCTGGCACATAAAAGGGATTCAATGAATTAACTGGATGCTTTAAAGTATAGTTTATGTCTTTGTGCCACATCATTCCCTCTGGAGTTATAATAATTCAAAGCAGGCAGGTGCAGGGCCCCCTGTGCAAGCGGTATCGTTTCAGCCATAAGTTTCATAAGTTTTGAAGGGGGCATCCCTCCTGATCGTAAGTGATAGGAACGCAAGTTCTTAGTCTATATGTCATGGTTTATTTCAAAGAAGGAACATAAATATATAATAGTAACCTCAGCTGTTTACGCAGCGTAAATTTTCCTCCCTTTTAATAAACCAGTGGTTCTCAAACTTGGTTGCACATTTATATCACCTGGAGAGTTTAAAAAATTATTGATGCCTGGGTCCTACCCACTAGTATAATTTAACTGATGTGAGTTTCAGCTGGGCCATCAGGACTTTCACAAGCACCTGGGTGATTCTAGTGTTCAGCCAAGGCCAAGAGCTCTTCCGAACTAAAGGTTTCTGGTTTGTGTCCTAGTTGTCTCATTAGATGGAAATGAAAACTGGCAAGTATCGTGAATTAATTTAATAGAGAGCTTACTTGTGCATCCAGGCTCCTTGCAGGCATCAATTAGTTTGGTTACAGATACACAGAAAAGTCTTAATTGTCAACTCTGGTGGCTGTCCTGAGAATCAAAGCACTGCCCTATCCCTATTAGCTGGGCAGTTGGGGGAGGGGCTGATAACTTCAAATCTTCCAGAACATCTGATCAGTGATTCTCTGTTATGCAGTGTGATGAAAAATGCACAAAAGCATATTTCCACATGGGAAAAGCCCACCTGGCCCTAAAGAACTACAGTGTGGTAAGTGCTAGAGGAACCTTAAGTGGCATGTTTGATCTCGGAGCAGTGCTTCAGATTGTCTCAGAGAAGAACCACATTCCTCCAAGTTGATGAGATATTAATACACTTCTTAGTATTTTCCAGGGTAAATCTTAAGATCTTAGAGCTGGGAAGGATGTTGAGTGTCATCTGATAATAGCCCCACCTGCTGTAGAAATCTCTTCTGCAGTATCTTCTACCAGTGTCCGTCCAGTCCCGGGATGAGCATCTCTGGAGAGAAAAGACATAAGCAAAAAGATGAAAAAACAAAATTCACTTGTAATCTCATCTCCTGAAAGTAACCATACAGAGAGATATACACACTAAGATATTGGATATTGTTAATAGCAGCTTTATTGAGATATAGTTCACGTATCAAACAATTCCCCTATTGGAAAGTATACAATTCAGTGGTTTTTAGTGTATTCACAGAGTTGCACAACCATCACCACAATCAGCTTTAGAACATTTTTGTCACTTTGTCAAAAACACCTATACCCATTAGCAGTCACTCCCCTCCCTTCCACCCCACCCTCAACCCTAGACAACTACTGATCTACTTCTGTCTCTATACATTCGCCTATTTTAGACCATTCATATAAATAGAATTATACAATATGTGGTCTTTAGTGACTGACTTCATTCACTTAGCATAGTGTTTGCAAGTTTCATCCATGTTGTAGTATGTACAGTACTTTTTTTTTTTATTGCTGAACAATATTCTATTGTATGGATATACCACATGTTATTTATCCATTTGTCACTTGATGAACATTCAAGTTGTTTCCACTTTTGGTTATTATGAACATCCATGTACAAGTTTTTGTGTGGACACATGTTTACAGTCCACTTGGCTATACACCTAGGAGTGGAACTGCTGAGTCGTGATAACTCTATGTTTAACCTTTGGAAGAACTTCCGTCTTGTTTTCCAAAGTGGCTGCTCCATTTGACATTCCTGCCAGTAGTGTATGGTTCCAGTTTCTCCACATCGTGAACAATACTGGTTATTTATTTTTCTTTTCTGTTATACCCATCCTGATGAGTATGAAGTGGTATTTCATAATTTTGACTTGCATTTCTCTGATGGCTGATAATGTTGAGCATCTTTTCACGTGCTTATTGGCCATTTGTGTATCTTCTTAGGAGAAATGTCTCTTCAGATCCTTTGTCCATTTGTTCATTAGGTTATTTGTCTTTTTATATTGAGTATAAATATATTCAATATAATATAAATTGAATGTTTATATAAATATTCAATATAAAGTAATATAAATATTATATATAGTAATATAATATTCAATATAAATTCTGGATACAAGTCCCTTATCAAATAAATGATTTGAAAATATTTTCTCCCATTCTCTGCCATTCTCTGTGTTGTCTTTTCACATCATAGCACAAAAGTTTTTAATTTTGATGAAGTCTAAATTACCTATTTTTTTCTTTGGTCGCTTGTGCTTTTGATATCAAACCTAAGAAACCGTTGCCTAATCCAAGATGTAAGAGTTTTATGGCTTTAGCTCTTTCATTTGGATCTCTGATCCACTTTGAGTTAATTTTTGTATATAGTGTGAGGAAGGGATCCAGCTTCATTCTTTTGCATGTGGATCTCCAGTTGTCCCAGCACCATTTGTTGAGAAGACTGTCTTGTCTCCCACTGAATGATTTTGGCACCCTTGTCAAAGATCAATTGATCATAAATGCATAGGTTTATTTCTGGACTCTCAATTTTATTCCATTTGTTTATGTCTACTCTTATACCTATGCCACATTGTCTTGATTCTTACAGCTTGTAGTAAATTTTGAAATTGGGAAGTGTGAGTCTTCTAACTTTGTTCTGCTTTTTCAAGATTGTTTTAGCTATTCTGGGTTACTGGAATTACCATACAGATTTCAGGATCTGCTTTGTCAATTTCTGCAAAGAAGCCAGGTGGAATTTTTTTTAATTGAAGTATAGTCGATTTACAATGTTGTGTTAGTTTCAGGTGTACAGCTAAGTGATTCAGTTATACATATATATATACCTATTTTTTCAGATTCTTTTCCCTTATAGGTTGTTACAAAATATTGAATAGTTCCCTGTGCTATACAGTAGGTCCTTGTTGGTTATCCATTTTATATATAGTAGTGAGTATATGTTGATCCCAAACTCCTAATGTATCCCTCTTCCCCCTTTCCCCTTTGGTAACCATAAGTTTGTTTTCTGTGTCTTTGGATCTATTTCTGTTTTGTATATAAGTTCATTTGTATCATTTTTTTTAGATTTTACATATAAGCAATATCATATGATATTTGTCTTTCTCTGTCTGGCTTACTTCACTTAGTATGATAACCTCTAGGTCCATCCATGTTGCTGCAAATGGAATTATTTCATTCTTTTTTGTGGCTGAGTAATATAAATAATAAATGCTGGAGAGGGTGTGGAGAAAAAAGGAACCGTCCTACACTGTTGGATGTAAATTGGACAACAGTATGGAGGCTCCTTAAAAAAACTAAAAATAGAGCTACCATATGATCCAGCAATCCCACTCCTAGGTATATATCCAGAGAAAACTCTAATTCAAAAAGATACATGCACCCCATTGTTCATTGCAGCACTATTTACCATAGCCAAGACATGGAAGCAACCTAAGTGTCCATCGACAGATGAATGGATAAAGAAGATGTGGCACATTTATACAATGGAATATCACTCAACCAGATGGAATTTTGATGGAGATTGCATTGAATCTGTAGATCAACCTGGGGATTATTGCCATCTTAACAATATTAAGGCTTCCAGTCCATGAACATGAGATATCTTTCCATTTACAAGATATATTATTTTTAAAAAGAAATTGCCCCCGTTGTACATTTTAAAAAATTATTCTTTGTGGATTTTAATTCTAAAAGTAATACAGACTTATTGTAATAAGGTCAAATAATAGAGAAGTAAAAAGGAAAATATTAATCTCCCCCCTCCACCAAGTTCCGTTTACTTATTCATTCATTCAGTTAATTAATTCACTCAGCACATATTTAATGCATGATTCTATGTTCCAAGCACTGTCCTAGGCAACAGGAATACAGTAGCAAACAAGACAAAATCCTTGACTTAAGGGAACTCACATTCTTGTGGTAGGGGCGACTTGTCCCAAGATAGAAGCCAAATAAGTAGATGTGTAGTATGTTAGGTAGCAATAAGTGTTACTGAGAAAACTAAATCAGGAAGTGGTGAAGGTGAGATTGGTTTTACAGAGAGTGGTCAGGGAGGGCTTCTCTGGAGGAAGGGAAGGAGTGAAGTGAGCAAGCCATGTGGATATATTATACAGTGGAAGAGTGGTCCAGATAGAGGGCTAGCTAGAATGGAGTGAGCAAGGAGGGGAGTGAGAGGAGATGAGGTGAGCAGGTTGGGGGGGATACGTGGGGAACTGATCCCCTAGGGCCCTACAGGTTTTTGGAAGGACCTTGGCTTTTATTTTGAGTGAGCTGGGAGCCATCAGAGGGTTTTGAGTAAAGGAGAGAAATGATCTGACTCATGTTTTAAAGGATCACTCTGCTGTATTGAGAATATATCTTGACATGTAAGAAGAGAGAACCAGTCAGAAGGCTATTGCAACAAATTATCCAAGTGAGAGATGATGATGGCTTGGACCACGTTGGTGATGATGAAGGTGGTGAGAAGTGCTGGGGTTCTGCTTATATACTGACAGTGAAGCCAACAAGAATTGCTGATAGATTAGAGCTAGGGTTAAAAAGAAGTTGGATACAGGGTTACTCTCTTAGACCTTTTGGGCTGCTATAACATAATACCATAGATCGGGTGGTTTATACAACAAAGGTTTATTTCTCCCAGTTCTGGAGGCTAGGAAATCCAAGATCAAGGTGCCAGCAAATTCAGTGTCTGGTGAGGACCTGCTTCCTAGTTCATAGACAGCCAGCAGGGGTGAGGGAGCTCTCTTGGGTCTCTTTAATAGGGCACTAATCAACTCATGAGGGCTCTACCCTCATGACTTAATCACCTCCCAAAGTCCCCACCTCCAGATACATCGCGTTGGGGGTTAGCTTTCAACATCTGAATTTTGGGGGGATGCAAACATGCAGTCTATTACAGTTACCATGTTTGATATCCTGCAACACTATTCTCTGTTTTAATGTGATGCTTTTTCTTCAGTTCATTTCTTAATCCTAATCTTCTAGATGAGCCTTGAGCTTTTAAGCTATCTCAGAATGTTTCTTTGTTTTTTGTTTTTTTGGGTTTTTTTTCTGAGCCTTTTCTTTCAGTGACTGGTCGCATTGATAGCCCTGAGGACTGTACTGCCCTAAACCCATCATCATGCC